>NC_082674.1:20920543-21228913 GCF_025265405.1 Mesoplodon densirostris | reverse complement strand
AGACCGGGGCACGAACCCGTATCCCCTGCATCGGCAGGCGGACTCTTAACCACTGCGCCACCAGGGAGGCCCTGCCCTGCTGATTTAAGGCTTTCTCCAGCTGGCCTGAACCCCTCTGAAGCAATTATCCCGTGCCCACTTTTGGAACCTATGGGTGGGGGGAGGGGCAGCTGCCAAGGCAAAACTTAGTCACACACACACGAAACTTTTCTTGGGACCTTGACTGTAAACTGTGGGGATGAGAATGGATCATTTCTGTGTTTCTAACAACTTTAAATGCCCCTAAGAATGACTAGAGAAGTCCCCAGCCTCATCCATAGTGGAGGTTAAGAGCATGGATTCTAGAGCCAGACTACTTAGGCTCAAATATAAACTTTGCCACTTAATAGCTGAGTTGAACTTGGGTAAGCAAGCCCCTCTTTCCAGAACCTCAGTTTCCTTATCCAGGGACAAGGAATTTATCTACCTCATAGGGTGGTTATGAGAATTCATTAACTTAACTCATGAAAGGCGGCCAGGGCAGGACGTGGCACGTGGAGCTCTCTGTGTATTAGCTGGTTAGCGCTTGCTGTGGTCACATTCTCGTCTGTCTGTCCCTGCTAGAAACTGCAGGTCAGCGTGTGATTTCAAATCAATGATCTCTGTCAGGATGTACACAGCTGCTCTCCCACGTTCTTTCTCTGAGAGCGTCCTTCTCACAGTCTGGTCTTAGGACACTGTTTAGGGTCCAATACTGGGGCCCATCACAGGTAGGGAGGCTCCTAAGAGGCCCCACATCAGGCCACAGGGCAGGGGACAGGACCAAAGGTTGGGACCCCACCTGGGAACCTCTTTCTGGCCTCTCAGGCAGCCTCCAAGGGCAAGGCGTCCTGGGGCTGAGGATCCCCTGGCTTCTTACCTGACAGGGCTGGAGCTTTTTACGGAAGGAGCTGAGTCAGCACAGTTTATCTCAGTAGGTAATTCAGCTCTCCTTGTGGACAGCGGCCCTGGCAGACCACAGCCACCCTATAAGCACCAGACTGAGGCCTTGGCTTGTGGGACGGATGGACAGATGACGTGTTCTGCTGCAGTCAGATCCTGAGATGGGAGCCCTCAGGTTGAGTTTCCTTTATAGCTAAGGGCTCAGCAAAAGGAGTACCCTTCAGGAGGCCTCAGGGCCCAGGAGCCCAGCACAAGACACAGACACAACCGGCCAGAGCCCAACCAGAGAGACAGGTGGGCCTCACCCAGAGGTCCACCTCCTGTGGAGAAGGGAGGACACTGTGATTGCCAAGCGTGTACACAACTGTCTCCTCTGCTGCAGATTCTAAGCATCTCAAAGCCTGGGACCTTCTCTCGGTCACTTCTGTCTCCTTCCCTAGGTCTAGGCAGTGCGTCACACACTGTAAGGACCTTATACATGCCTGATGAATCGAACAGGATACTTCTCTCCCAGACCTCTCTTCTGGGGCATTTCTCGCATCACTGATGGAGTACGCTGGGAAGAAACACCCCCCAAAACGAATAAGATACGACTATCCCCACCACCCTCAGGGGGCCTGGAGCGCAGCCCAGAGGGTGACTGGGGTGACTCCCCTTTGCTCTGGAGCCTGGCACGGCTCAGGTGGAAGGGAGGTCTGACTGGGAGAGGGTTACTGTCTACTGTCCTCCACGTGCACCTTGGAATTGGTTCAGAGAAAGGGCAGGCTCTTGGTACTGGGGCTCTTAGATGGTGGGCAGAGGGGCAGGAGGGCCCCGCCCCGAGGTGGGAGCAGAGAAAGGGACGAAGGGCCGCCAAGAGAAGGGGCTGCTTCCCGGGCTTCCTGCTTGTTACAGAGAGGAGGCTGTGCTCGGTCCCTTAGCCTCATGACAGCCCCAGGTCCTCAATCCCCAACCTCCTGAGGACTGTCCTCACCGTCCCACGAGCACCACACCCTCTTACATCAGAGCTGAACTGCCCCCCTGCCCACCCTGCCTCGGTTAATGCCACTTCTGTTTCCCCAGGCAGAAGCCCAGGAGTGATTATTGGATCCTGTGGGTCAGGCCCTGTGGCTTCACTCTGCACCTGGTCTCTCCCACCTGACCCTTCCCTTCCCACCTCACTGCCTCCTCCCAGTTGCCCGTATCTGCTATGCAGCAGCCTTGGAGTGGTCTTCCCTGCAGCCAACTACTTTTCACCTTGACCACCAGGTTCATCGTATCACTTTTAACATGTCACTCCCCATCTCAAAAGCCCCTCTTTGATTATGGGATAAAATCCAGCCTGGGCATTTGGTGCTAGTTACAATCCACTTGGATCTGGCCTTGCTGTTCCTGCCTCGATGTCCCCACCACATGTAGAAATCCTACCAAAGCTTCGAGGCCCAGCTGTAACCCTTCCTCCAAGAGGGGCCCATGGTGCACCCCCTTCTCTGTCATCGCAGACCGCCACGCTCACTGGTCACTCGGTCCGCATGATGTTTATGGTAGCCCTCCCTGGCCCACAGCTCCTGGAGGGCGGGGCCCCTGATGCCAGCTTGGAAGGGGCAGGGGAGATAAACTCCCTCCCATTTAAAGATGAGGAAACTGAGGCGCTGAGTTAGAAAGTGACTCGCTGAGATCAAGCACACAGCGAATCAAAGCCGGGGCTCGGATCCTCCAGCCGGGGACACGGCCCTGCCCCGCATTTCCCTGGGCCTCGTACCCCTTGGGTGGTCCATAAACCGCATGAACGGATCAGAACAACTGAGCTGGCTGGTGAAGCCAGGAAAGGAGAGCCGCGAAGGGAGGGCGCGGAGTCCCCTCCCCTCCCGGCCAGGCCCGGACTCACTTTGCCGACAGCGTGTTGATGGAGCCGGTGACGAGCATGAGCCCGGTCAGGAACACCTGGTACTTGGTCCAGGCCATGGCGGCGGATGCTGGGAGCGCGAAACAGGAACGCGACCTCCGCGCTCGCTGTAAGTGGTAGCCCCCAACCTGGTCACCCCAGGGTCTGGGGCGCGAGTACTTCCGGGCCGGGAGTCATATGACCTGAAAGGCCCCGCCCCGCGCCTGCTCACTCCGCCCCCAGGGAGGGCGCGGGGGCCGGGCGTCTGCGCTCTCCAGAGCCGGAGCTGGGGGCGCTGGTCCTTACAGAGTGACAGTGTCAAGTCACGGGCCCAGGTCTCCCCATCTGCAAAAGGGGCTGATGGGATGATGAAGTGAGAATGCATCGTGGATATTAGAGCGTTCTGTAAACCCTTTAGAGAGATTGAGCTGAACAATGTCAGAGGCAAACCACGAACTAGAAACGTCCAGCGTGGGAATCTCCTCTCTACTGGATACCCAGGGAACTCCCAGGAGGCCTGAGACATGTCCCTAGAGATCCCAACCCGCGGTGTTGCTCACATCTTACAGAAAAGTGGCGTAAGAATCTAGTTCCTGCTCCCTGGGAGACTGTTTTATAGCAAAAGAAACTAAATTAAGAAAAGCCGGGCTTCGCCGGTGGCACAGTGGTTAAGAATCCGCCCGCCAATGCAGGAGACACAGGTTCGAGCCCTGGTCCAGGAAGATCCCACATGCCGCGGAGCAACTAAGCTTGTGCGCCACAACTACTGAGCCTGCGCTCTGGAGCCTGCTAGCCACAACGACTGAGCCCGTGTGCCACAACTACTGAAGCCCGCGTGTCTAGAGCCCGTGCTCTGCAACAAGAGAAGCCACCACAATGAGAAGCTTGTGCACCACAACGAAGAGTAGCCCCTGCTCGCCGCATCCAGAGAAAAGCCCGCGTGCAGCAACGAAGACACAACACAGCCAAAAATAAAATAAATAAAAGAAAATAAAATAAAAAAAAGAAAAGCCGAGTGATTTGCTTGTGATCAACGCTGGTGAGTGACGGAGTGGGGGTTTCCATGCACCTTCTTCAGTCTCCGCCAAATCCGTGCCTTCCGCTCAGCGCCTCCACGAATCTCACCCCGTTGCTCCTTTCTGCATTCCCCGGATGCTGCTCAGAGCATGGAAGGCAGGAAGACCTCGGTTTGTGCGCAGAGGCTTCCAGCTTTTAAAATCCTGCTCCTAGTTTTCAGCCCCCAGCTGCCCTCAGTCCTCACCTCCAGGTCTCTGTCTGCACGCCATGCCATGCCCAGTCACACCACAGGCTGGAGCACAAGGCCTTCGAGGATCTGCTTCAGACCCAGTGAGCACATTTCCCTGTTATTACAGATCTTGCTGCTGGAGGTGCAGGGGTAGGGCCTGCCTGCCACCTCCTCCTGCTTGCCCTAAGACTGCCTTGACCTTATGAAAATGACCAGTGTTGAATCACAAAAACTCGCAAGGGGCTGGACCAGGAAGACCTGAGAGAAAAGGTGTAGAAGGGGGGTTCTGGACAGAAGTAGGATAGAAGGGGAGGGGCTATCCCAGAGGAGGGAACGGCGGTGCGATGGCACCGAGGTATGAGTGGGCGTGGAGTGTGTCTGGGAGCCGCAGACCATCCGGGAACTTTCCTACACTGTTCTTTTCAGTCTGTTCTTTTCAGTCAGTGGGGGAGTTGAGAGACGCAGAAAAAGGTTTCTTCTGAGCTTCTTGTCTTCAACACCACTAGTTTCATGTAAAGGAATTACTTCAGTTATCCAAAAATATTGACTTAGACGTTGAGGCCTGTAGAGATGAATGAAACACAGCTTCTGTCCCAAGGGGTAGACCAGCTCGGTCCACAGCAGCTGCATAGCCCCATCCCTGTCGGAGCCAGTTCCTACAGCACAGTGACACACTCAGCGGGGCTCTGAACTGTTTTCCCCACGTGTCCAAGCCAAGGACACTGTCTTGAAGTAAACATTACTAATGATTAGTGGTGTCACCTGCCTGACATGATGTCACAGTCTTTGTGTGTCTCCATAGCCACATCATAAAATGAATTTTAGTTTATCACGATGTTCTGACCATTCATCCAACTGCTATCTTTGGAGCCCAGGAGACAGAAGGATTTATTGGCAAATACACATGGAGTCCACTAAGTGCCAGGCCCAGAGCCAGTCATGGAAGCCCAAAGACAAGCAGGACAAGGTCTCTGCCCTCAAGGAGTTTGGGATTTTATGGAGGAGAGGAGTGAGCTCACCGGCAACCATGCGGCAGCATGAGGATGTGTAAGAGGCAGAGGGAGTTGGGAAGGGGACAGATTCCTCAAGAGGGGTGGGAGTAAGGGCATGACAGTGACAATCAGGGCTGTCCTGGATCAGCCACCCCGTCTGTGCCCGCCTGTGGAGAAGGCGGTTGCTCCAGGTAGAGACAACCCTGCTGGACACACGGGAGGTGGTGCCAGCCCCCGCATTGGGGAGTGACCTACACCGAGGTTCCAGGCGTCTGCCAGCCTGGCTAGACTACACTTTCCAGGTGGAAAGTAAGGTTGACATTAGTGTCCCCACGTAGCAGCAAGGCATGGGGCCTCAGGAGATTGGAATTCTGAGAAAAGTAGAGAGGAATCAGGGTGGATATTGTAGACAGAGAATGTTACTTGCCATTTCAGTAAACAAAGGGTGATGGTCATAAAGCCCTCAGCCACCGCAGCCCCCAGCGGTGCGCCCTGAGGGGATTCAGGATGGAGAAAGCGGGATAGGTAGTTAAGGTGCATATCAAAGGAATAATTTTAATAAGTCCAGATTCTTGCATTGCCCCATACAAAGTAAAGCGCTAAAATCATTACCTTGAGATATGTGTGTGTGTTTGTGTGTGTGTGTGTGTGTGATTAGCAGTAATCTTTTGTTGTTGTTGTTGTTGTACGCGGGCCTCTCACTGTTGTGGCCTCTCCCGTTGCAGAGCACAGGCTCCGGACCTGCAGGCTCAGCGGCCATGGCTCGTGGACCCAGCCGCTCCGCGGCATGTGGGATCCTCCCGGACTGGGGCACGAACCTGTGTCCCCTGCAACGGCAGGCAGACTCTCAACCACTGCACCACCAGGGAAGCCCAGCAGTAATCTTTTGATGTTCAACCACAGGGGTTTTTTTCCAGCAAAACTCCTCTATATCCTGGCTCCTCCCGTACCTCTCTGGAACAATTCCTCAGAGCTATCTGAGAAGCTGATTCCCGGGCTATAGTCCTCAGTAAGAGCATCGAATAAAATATAACTCAGTTTTTAGTGTGTTATGTTTTGTTTATTCTGTCGACAATATGTTCATACACTGGCTTTGAAAAATCCTTCAGATTGTTATTTGATGAAATTCAGGGGTAGAGCTTAAGGTATATTTTGGTACAAATTTGCCTCGTAATTTTGGAAGTGCTGATTTCCTGGGCTAAATAACATGTTCCCAAACATATGTTGTTAATACTTTGTACTTGGCCTGGATCTCTGCCCTTCTAAATTTCTGGGGAGATCTGGTGTCCTTGAGGATGCTGCCCAGGGAAGCCACTGAAGACTTTGGTGGCTGGGGACAGCGGAGACAATGGGTAAGGTGAAGTGGGGCAGGGAGATTTGGGGGCCTCCGGAGCCTCCTCTCTCCCTCTCCGAAACTTTACAAAGTCAAAGGTGGGCCAACCTTCTTTGGGTGGTGATCTTGTCCATCAGAGGAGCAGTTGTCTTCTAATTGCTCAGTTTTTATTGTCCTGACTAAAGACTATAGCTTGCCCAAAGATCACTTGGAGTTATATGAAAGGGAGCAAATTTTCAGCAAAGGGAGGAAATTTACTGACCCTTAGGGGTGCCAGAGCCACAGAATCCTCATGTGTGGATGGGGCGGTAGGTGGAGATAGGAATTTTTTCATGTACCCCTAAAAGGGCAGAATCTCCAGAAGTGGAATGACATCTGTGCAAGTTGTCCCAGGCTAGGGAAGAGAGGGAGGCTGGGTCTGCCACTTAGAGCAAAGTGACTGGGTTCAGTCACTTAACCATTCAGAGCCCTACTTTCCTATCTAGAAAATGGGAACAATACAGTCTCAGCTTTTTGTGCAGAGGGAAGGAGGGCAGATGTGGGAGTGCAGCAGAGGCGTGGGGAGAGTTATTATAGCTGCTCTGAGGTCAGGGCAGGTCTAGCTGAGCAGTGCCAAGAAGGATCTCACGCTGTGTGTTAAAAAGCACTTCTCAGGATTTTCATAAAAGCATGATACAGGCTTTGGGTCTTTTCTCTCAAAGTCTGGGACACTTTGAACAAAATTGTGTGCTACCTTCAAAGAGCCTCTAATTTCCAGAATCAAATAAAGTGCGTCCCTGCAAACTCCTGCATTTGTACTCAAAGCTTACTGCCTGCCTGTGGCTTGTCTGAAAGACTGAACATTCTCTAATGAATTTAATCACATTTTGGATTAGAAGAGTTATTTTACCCTGGGAAGGACAGTGATACATTGAGAGACAGGCCAGGTCAGACATGTTTTGGTTTGAACAAGAAGTTTTTTGCTGTACATCCTTGGGCCATTTCCCTCCTGTGTAGACTGCTCCCCTGCTAGAAGGTGCCCTCCTGATGGGCAGGTAACCAAACCTTAGTCAGGCTCCTGAACCTTCTCCTAGGCCCATCTATGCACTTTCTTATAAAATCCAGTTTTATCAAGAACCCTGCTAAGTCAGTTTAACCAGAACCTGTCCCCCACCTCCATATCTGACCATCTTTGTTATCTGATGGAGTTCCTCACCTTCCACCATCCCTCAGGGGATGTCTGATTACCCTGGCCTGTCTTCAGCAAGAATCCTATTATGTCGGTTTAGCCAAATGCCCCTTACCCCGATGTATCCTCTTAGTAATTTTCCATCCTCTGACTACTCCCCCCACCACCACCCCCCTGACCTGTTACTAGGCTATAAGTTCCCATTGCCCATGCTGTATTTGGAATTGAGCCTTGTTCTAGGCTGAGGTGTCTTTCCCCCTATTGTAATTCTCCTGAATAAAATCTGTTTTTATCACTCTAACTAGTGTCCGGCTCTGTTTTTTCTTTGACACAGGACTGGGTATCTAGTTGCCCATCTCTCCCGACAGGGTGGGCATTGCAGGGCAGCCATCTGAGACTGTGGCTGGAAAGAGGAGGGAGGGGTTTGGAAGGAGGAGGGCAGGGTCAAGATCCGGCTCTCTCCTGGGGGAGACCCAGGAGACGACAGAACAGGGCCTGACAGGACCTAACAGGGAAGGGAATGTGAATGGTCCATACCGGTGCAGACGGGGTAGATGTTGTTCGTGAGCTCTTTCTGGCTGACTTTACAGCTGGTTTCTATGGCGACCAGAGATGATTAGATTAGGCAGCACCTGCTCCTTCCAGCTTCAGGCCCTCATAAGGTCATTCTCAAATCTTTCCTCTTTGCCTTTATTTCATAACATCATCTTTGGCCTGAAGTATCTAAGCTCTTATTATATTGGGTTTGCTGGTGTATGAGACCAAAATGAATCACAGCTGATAATTCCAGAAATGCCATTTCCAGGGATTTATTCTAAAGGATTTTCCGTATGAGTTTGTTAAAGCAGTGGATCGGGAACCACCTAAATGTCCATCGAAAGTATAGTAATTAAATGGTACCTCCATATACCCCCCACAGGGAATGCAGGGTAGCTTTACAAAGGGACAAGGATGCTATTTATGTGCTGATGTACAGCGATCTTCAAGATGCCTTTTTTGTTTGGTTTTTTTTTTTTTTTTTTTTTTTTTGCGGTATGCGGGCCTCTCACTGTTGTGGCCTCCCCCGTTGCGGAGCACAGGCTCCGGACGCGCAGGCTCCGGACGCGCAGGCTCAGCGGCCATGGCCCACGGGCCCAGCCGCTCCGCGGCATATGGGATCCTCCCAGACCGGGGCACGAACCCGTATCCCCTGCATCGGCAGGCGGACTCTCAACCACTTGCGCCACCAGGGAGGCCCTATTTGTTTGTTTTTTAAATACCTATTTATTTGGTTGTGCCGGGTTAGTTATGGCACACAGGATGTTCGTTGCTGCCTGTGGGATCTTTGTTGTGGCGTGCAGATCTTTAGTTGCAGCATGGAGAATCTTTTAGTTGCTGCATGCAGGCTCTTAGCTGCGGCATGTGTGATCTAGTTCCCTGACCAGGGATCGAACCCCCGCCCCCTGCATTGGGAGTGCTGTGTCTTAACCTCTGGACCACCAGGGAAGTCCCCAAGATGCCTTGTTAAGTGCCCTGTGCAGGAAAAGCTATCATTTGTGTAAAAAAGTTAAAAAGAATCTTTGTAAATTACAAAGATTACTCTGGACAGACATGTAGAAACTGATAATCCCGGAATTTGGCAGTAGAGGGCTAAAAGACTCACTTTTCATCACATACCCTTTTTCTACCTTTTGGATTTCATACCATATGTACCTTTGCCTATTCAAAAATGATAAACAGAATAAAGGATGCAGTACCGGGAAGATGGTGCACCTATGAACGGGACACTTCATTTTCACAGCTACCAGAATTGAGAACTTCTCCCAGACACACAGCTTCCCTAAAACTGTGTGGGAAGTTTGGGAAGCACAGTCTTGCTGCCCAAGAGCTGGCTTATGGTCCTGAGGACTGAATACTGACTTGCTGTGTGCTTGTAGGCTGGTCACTTCCCCTCTCTGAACTTCAGTTGGACCACCTGACAACCTAGGGGCCTCCCAGATCCTGGGCTCTGCCCTGCAGGTTGGCCAATACGAGGTTCACCACACAGCCACTAGGTGGTGTGCTGCCCTTACTGCTAAAGGAGAGATGCCGTGGCTGGGGTCCATCCAGCTTTTTAAAATGTTTGTGAGTCACGTGAGGAAACTTTAATATCAAAAAGCATCCGCCCCAGGAGTATCTTGGGCATTGTAAGGTAAGTGATTCAGAGAGATGCAGAATAACAAAAAGAGGGGCTGAGGGCTCAGCTTCTCTCGGGATCAAATGGTGGAGGGTGCAGTCAAGTGTCCTCAACCACGATGGGAGAGTGGACTGCTTAAGAGGTTGGCAGGACCCCAGGCCTGGCACAAGGTTTCAGCCTCCCTGTCAGTTTAGGGATTCCTTGGCTGGGGCAGACAGCCTTGAAGGGCATGGGCTGTGGAATCAATGGTGGGCAGGTCTGTTGACCTCCTTGAGCCTCTGTTTCCCATTTGCAAAATGGGTATAATAGTCATAGCTACCCTATAGGGTTGATCTGGCAAATAAACAATTATATGTAGTTCCCTTAGTAGTCTCTGACCTTGACACATCAGAAGAGCTCAGTAAATGTAGCTTTCGTGCATATAAAGAGTGGAGACTCAGCTGCGTCTATGGAGGACACTCCTGGGGACTGATATCCATGACCAAGCCCAGATGGAAGGCAGGAGGGCTTCTCGGAGAAGGAGGTTCCCCATGTGAGGCAGAAGTATGCTGAACTATTTTGCAGATGGAGCTAATCACTGCTGGGCTCAGAAGGGGAGGATGGCCTTTTCTTTTTCTTTTCTTTTTTTTTTTTGCCGTACGCGGGCCTCTCACTGTTGTGACCTCTCCCGTTGTGGAGCACAGGCTCCGGACGCGCAGGCTCAGTGGCCATGGCTCATGGGCCCAGCTGCTCTGCAGCATGTGGGATCTTCCCGGACTGGAGCACGAACCCATGTCCCCTTCATCGGCAGGTGGACTCTCAACCACTGTGCCACCAGGGAAGCCCGGGAGGATGGCCTTTTAAAGAAGTTTTTGGCCAAAGCCAGCATTTGAAATGGCTGGAAATCAGTAGGACTATTAATGTGTAATTTTTAGCGACTCCAGGCAAACGACCTTTTCTCCACAGCAGAGATGGGTTTTAGTCTGAGGGGGCAGGCAGGGCAAGTGTGCCAGGGTAGGACATGTTCTCCGGAGTGAGACGTGACCGTGTGGGCGGGGCATCGGCACCTCCTAGCTCTCTTTCCCGCTGAGCGGCTCCCTCCGCTATGGAGGTGCCTGGAGGAAGGGGCGTCCTTTTCCCCCACACAATGGGGATGTTTTTCACCACATGAGGTGGTGCCTCCCAGAAGGGGCTCCTTTGATTCCACCAAGGGGAATCGAAACCAGCTTGCTTTAGGCCTGAGAGAGTCGAGTGGAAATAGGTTTTCCTTTCTCCAACATAGAGAGACCTGCGGGAGATCTTTACTGAAAGCAGCAGATCTCAGTCTTTCTCATTTTCTTTCTCCAAAACAGTGCTTCCAAAAGGTTCCTGTAAAAATGCAGATTCCCAAGTTGATTGCTTGGAGATTCTCAAAGGGTGGGTCTGGTGAGTTGGTCCTGGCTGGCCTGGGCTGTCTCCGCACCATCCGATGAGGGGACTCCTGTGTGAGGGGCCCTGGGGCGGGGGCCGGGGGTCAGCACTGAATGATCCTAGAAGCATGGGCTGGAGAGAGGCAGCCGAAGGACCACAGAGGCCCCATCTCAGGGCTGCTGGCTGAGCAGATGAGCTTGGGCAATTCCTTCCAGAAGCAAAGAGCAGCGTGGCCCAGGCTGAGGGCAGTGAGGTGCGGTGGGAAGGACACTGCATTTTCAGTCTGGGCTTTGCTCCTTCCCACTTGTGTAACCTTGGGCAGATCATTCAACCTCCCTGAATCTTGGCTCATCTGTAAAGCGAGGAGAGTGATTCCTGCCTTGTACAGTGCTGGCATCTGGTAGGTATTCAACAGTGGTGGCTGTTCTTTTCCCTGTAGTAGAGAATTTTAACTTGGCCATGGACCCCTGGGGGACAGGCTTCAGGGTATCTGCCTGGGCTGTGGGAACAGGGGATGGGGTGAGCCTATGCCCCTCGTAACTCTGCCCAAGCACACCCTCTCCCTGCCAAGGACCCCCTGGGCCAGCCGGTCCAGGCCTCTCCCTGATTCTTATTCTCTCAGTTCAGAGCTGCTGAAAGTACAGATTCCTGTGACCACCTCCTTGGTCCTTCTCAGGCCTCAGTTTTCTGATGGGTGAAATGAGGCAGGTTGAGCCTTTGAGGTTCCTTCTAACTCTGGTCAAATCTTGTGCAGTGATTAATTCTGCCCTAGGCAGACTGAGGCAGGGAAAGCCAAGCCCCATGTGATGCTTTACAGCCCTGCTGAAGACGGGACCTGGGCCTGCGCTGACTCCCCTGCAGCTCCCAGTGCATCCTCGGTGACACAGGACATTGTCTGCATGTGAGAGTCAGATTTTTCCCCATGAATCAACAGGAAGGAAGGGAGAAGTGCTCTCCACAGTTGTTAAAACCAGAGAGGCCTTTCAGGCCGAGACTGGCTCTGCCACTTTCCTTGTATGACTGTGGACACGTTATTTCAGCATTGAGTCTCCTCATTTACAAAATCGAAGGGCAGGATAAGGTGGTCCTTTTGGGGCCTCTCCGTAATGGCAGACCCATGAGGCTGGGACAACTTGGTCCTACCCTGGGCTGTCTGTAAATTTCCTCATAAAGATCCATCCTGTCCTCATGCTTTCTGGGCCCTTCTTGAGGTTGGCTTGGAAGCTGAAGCTCCCTCCTCCTAAGCGTTTTAGCTGTGGGACTTCAGACAAGTCCACAGGCCCAGCTGAATTATGCAACCCTTATTTGTAGGGTTTGACTGCTTCACAGGTTCAGGGAGGAGATGAAGGGGTCAACTGTAGAGTGATACGCTGGGTATGGTAGATTACAAGGTTCATCTTAACAATAGCAGCTGCTATTCATTTTTGATGCTTTGATGCAGGATGACAGGAGTCTGGTCCAGGCAGA
Organism: Mesoplodon densirostris; assembly: GCF_025265405.1. Classification (NCBI taxonomy): domain Eukaryota; kingdom Metazoa; phylum Chordata; class Mammalia; order Artiodactyla; family Ziphiidae; genus Mesoplodon; species Mesoplodon densirostris. The sequence goes on along the minus strand of NC_082674.1, from coordinate 21,216,378 downwards.
CAGCTGGCCCAACATCCTGGAAGCCCATTCATTTGCCCACCCCTACTCCCAGCCCAGAGCTGGCCCTGGGGGAGGTGGTCTCTTGGGGGAGGGACTTGGGTCTTCTGAGTTTCCTCAGCTGTTGGGTTGTGGAAGAGCCAGGTGGACATGTGGTACCTGCCTGCCCCTCCTGGCCTCATACCCTCCTACAGGCCTGTGTTCCTCCTTCCTGCCCTGGAGGCAGGGCTGCTGGGGCTACTGCTGCCCCCGGAGCATCTGATCTGTGGGTTGGAAGCACCTGTGAAACATGAGGACGGGGAGAGCCAGGGAGATTCCATCACAGGATTTTGAAAATCTTCCCCCTTCCTAGCTGTGCCACAGGCCCTCCTTGGCCTCCCTGGCAGGCAAGGAGAGTAAATTGTTCTCAGCTCTGGAAGCAGCAGCTGGGGCATCCCAGGCCCTCCCAGCTCTTGGAGAAGTGCCTGCTATGTGCCCCCTGCCACTCCCCTGTCCAGGCTGGTATAGAGATGGAGCAGTCCTTCCAGAGAGCAGCTGCATCCATCAGGACAGAGTGGAGGTCACTGTACTTTGCTGCCAGGCGTATTTTCTGAAACTCTAAATTACATACATTGCTCCTTTGCCCTGGCTCCCTGCTGCCTGTGGAATAATATACCCACACACCCCAGCTTGGTGGATGCATCCAGGGTCTCTCTTCCACTCTCCTCCTCTTTTCCCTCCTCTTTCTCCCTCCACAGGTCCACAACCATCTTTTGATGCCTGTTAAGTGTAGGTACCTGTGAGGCTCCAAAGATATAACCATGAAGGAGATGGACACAAAGCTTCCCTCCTCAGCCCCACGCCCTCCCCATCCCAAGCAGCCCTGGGCTCTTCCCATTGTTCTGGATCCTTCTGAGAGCATTACCTTGTCTGAGCCTTCATTCAAGCTCCTGCCTCTGCAGTGCCTTTGCCATTTGCTACATCCCAGCCTTCCTTCCAGGCTCTGTCAGGGCCAGCTCTATTCCATGTCCATCCCCTCCCCGGCCAGCTCTCCCCCCGCATCAGCCCCCTCTCCTCCCCAGCATGTGTGCATACCTGCGAAAACAACAGCACAATCAAGACAGTGAATATACCCCTCACCCCAAATCTTTCCTGTGCCCCTTTTTAAAGTGCCCCTCCCAGCGCTGTAAACTGTCGATTTGCTGTCTGTCCCTCTAGACCAGTTTACACTTCCCAGAGTTTTCAATGGATGGAATTCTACAGTGTGTCCTCTCTGTCTGACTTCTGTGATCTTTTGTGACTCATCCATGATGCACGTATCACTGGTTCATCCCTTCCTGTTGCTGAGTGGTAACTAGTTCTCGGCATGGAAATGCCCAGTTGGTTTAACCATTTCCCTGCTGGTGGATGTTTGGGTTGTTCCTGTGTTTTGCTGTCACAAATAAAGCTCGGCAGCTTGTGCTGATAGGGAAGGAGCACTGCTCGGGAGCTGGCAGCCCCCCTGGCTCTGTCACCCACTCCCTGTGTGCAGGTTTCCTCTCCTCGTCGAGCCTCAGTGTTTGCTTCTGGAACATAAAGAGGACTCACGGGTCCTAAGGTGCCTCTAGCCCTGATGGCTGCTGTCTTTATGTGTCTGCATAGTCCCGGCCTCCCAGGGCCTGCTCCACCCCACTGTGCTCATGGTGATGGGAGGGCCCGCGTAGAGTCTGGGCCTGGTTAGGACCAGGGTGCTCTGGGCACAGCGCTGCCCAAGCCTCGCTCTAGAGCCCCGAGGAGGAAGCTCCTGTTCCTCATCCGTTCCAGTGGTCTCAGGTGAAGGACTTTGGAATTAGAAAGGACTGCCTGACTTGTGCATGAATCCCCTGCAATGTTCGTCCAGGCTCCGCTCCAGGGACCAGAGTCTTTGCCTCGCGTGGCAACCCCACTCACCGTTGGCAGCAGACAGCTGACCCTCAGAGTCTACCCGCCTTGGAAGCTGGGGGGCCCAGGCAGGGGACGTGGAGCTAGGTCTGCCCCTGTTCTCCCTGCCCGGCTCACTGGCTCCCTCCCTGCCTCCCAGCAGCCCCAGCAGTGCCCTACTTAGACCCCAGGGAGGGGTCTGCCCATCTGTTCCGCCAGCAATGGGCTGGAGGGGGCGGGGCAGCAGCAGATTCGTATCGCATCTGTGGTGCCAGATCTGGAAGATTAATCCCAAATCATTCAGGTCTTGGGAACACTGGACTCGTTTCCCTGCAGCCTGATTTCACCCCCTGCCCCTCCTTCCCCCTCCTCTTGCCCTCAACCTGCTACTCCCTCCCGGGGGCTCAGGGAGGGCTGTGCTCAAGCTTACCCTGTCTTCCAGAGGCAGCTGAAGCAGCAGCCAGTCCCTAACTGCCTGGGAGGTAATCTGGGAAGGTGAGAAAACAGAGCAGCACAGCTACCCAGAGGGTATGGTGGCCAGTTTGGAAGGTGGAAGCACAACCTCGGGGTCAGAAACTGATTCTGCCACTTACTGGTTGGTTGGGTGACTTTAGGCAAATGGAGTGACCTCCCTCACCTCCTCTCCTCACCCAGGAGATGGAGACAATTGATGTGATGAGGGGTCTGATGAGGTTCTGGTAACACATCTAGCCCAGCTCCTGGCGCTTGCTTAATACATATTCTGTGCTCCACCCACCCCAGGCCCAGCTGACCTCAGGGTCCTGGACGTCAGCAGCTTCCCGTGGCAGATCTCAACTCTTAAGGTCATCTGAGTGCTCCAGTGACTGCCCTCCCACCCCTCCCCTCAGGGACAGACCAGTTGCCTGAGAGAGGAGCTGAGTCTGAGCCGGGAAGGGGATGAATGGGCGGTGCTCAGCTCTGGGGCTGGGGCTGGGCTGTGGCTGGGCAGCGCTGAGCTAAATGATGATGCCCAAACGAGGCGGTGGCGGTGGGGGGTGGCGGGGGGAAGAGGGTGAAGGCTGAGCGAGGCGAGGAAGCACCTGCTATTTTCAGCAAGTCCAAATCCCCAGCCCAGATCACTGACATTCCGGGAGACTGGAGAGCTATGGACTGGAGGCTCATCACCTGTGAGCGTTGATTAAACAGACAGTTTTAGAGCACAGATAAAAGGAAGTGGTAAGTAGCTGAAGCCAGTAACAGTTCACCAAGAACATGCTGGAATAAATGTCGTCCTAAATTAAGGGTCCTCTATTCGGTCTTGTTCTCTTTGATATTTTCATCAAAGGCTTGAATAATGGCACAGAAAGCTGGATTATCAAATCTGTGGGTGACACGGAGCTGGGAGAGAGTGGGAGTCGATTTAACAGTGGAACAAGGCTTCAACACCCAGAACATCATCAAAAGCCTGGAACCAACCAGATGAGATTCTAGTAGCGCTAAGTCAGCAAGATCTTGCACTGACATTAAGAAAAGCAGGGCTTCCCTGGTGGCGCAGTGGTTGAGAGTCCGCCTGCCGATGCAGGGGACACGGGTTTGTGTCCCGGTCCGGGAGGATCCCACATGCCGCGGAGCGGCTGGGCCCGTGAGCCATGGTTGCTGAGCCTGCGTGTCCGGAGCCTGTGCTCCACAGCAGGAGAGGCCCGTGTACCACACACACACAAAAAAAGAAAGAAAAGCAGCTGCTCAGCTACGTCGCAGGAAAGATCTGGCTTGAAAGGTACATAACAGGCATTGACTTTCTCTCTTACCCTGGCATTTGCTACCTGGCATGTGCACACTCAAGGGCAAAGAGATGTCCTCAGTCTTCCCCGGCCTGGATAAATAAGCAGGACATCAGAGAGAGGAGGGAGAACCACTTTAGTTCTGAGTTGTCGATGTAGGGGAAGAATGCTGTGGTTCCCTCCTCTCCAGCCTAGCCAGGTTGGGGCAGCGGGCTCCCAGGAATCCCTCATTGAAACTACCAGAAGGGGAGACAGCATCTTCTTCCCAGGTTGGATGTCTACTTAGACATAAACTTGCTGCTCCATCTTCTGCTTATTTGGATGAAGGTGAAGAGCATTGGGGAGGGGTGGCAGGCGTTCCTGGGGGCCGTCTGTACTCCCACTGACTGGCATGGTCAGGATGTGGGCGTGTCCTGTGGACCAAGTGGACACTGGAAGTTGGCTGGGCCACCTTTGGATTTTTACAGTGCTCCACCCAAGAGGGCAGGCTGCGGGGCCAGAGGAGGCTGTGGGGGAACCCCCACGGGCTAGAGCCTGTGGGGACATAGGGTTGCCCCTCCGTGGAACAGGGCGATGAAGAGGCTCCTGTGTGGGTTCTGAAAACCCCACACCGAGCCCTGGAGAGCCAGCACTGGGAGCCAGGCCACACGGAGGGCTTCCACTGTCTTTTTTTTTTTTTAAGTCTTTATTGAATTTGTTACAATATTGCTTCTGTTTTATGTTTTGGTTTTCTGGCCAGGAGGCATGTGGGATCTTAGCTCCCTTACAAGGGATGGAACCTGCACCCCCTTTACTGGAAGGTGAAGTCTTAACCACTGGACCACCAGGGAAGTCCCTCCACTGTCTTTTTTGTTGTTGTTGTTGCGGTACGCGGGCCTTTCACTGTTGTGGCCTCTCCCGTTGCGGAGCACAGGCTCCGGACGCGCAGGGGCCATGGCTCATGGGCCCAGCCGCTCCGCGGCATGTGGGATCTTCCCGGACCAGGGCACAAATCCGTGTCCCCTGCATCAGCAGGCGGACTCTCAACAACTGCGCCACCAGGAAAGCCCCCTCCATTGCCTTTAATTCCTCTCCCCAACCTGAGACTGTGGAAGGGCCAGAAATAGAAGGAGGGGGCTGGGGAGAAGAGCATGCCTCCTCCCCTTTCTAAGTCCCTTTGGCTGATGGATGGTCTATTCTGGGAACAGGGAGAATATGAGCATTAAAATGGATCTGAGATTAAAGTTTTAAACTGGACTAGACTGGACTGGACTTCCTTATACCCAAGAGTGACCACAAAGCTCTGGGATTAGCCCCAGCTGATATTTAAGAGGCAGGAATGGAAGACTCAAGCTAGCGTTGCTAAAGGCCGTGAAGGGAGGAAAAACAAAGCCATTTCTCCCTTGGGGTCCACCAGGTTCCGACAGTACAATAATCCTGTTGCAGGAGCCTGAGGGCCATGGGGCTTTCAGCTGCCAGTAATGGAAAACCGATCTGGGTCTTACACTTTTTGTCTCCTGTGATGAGACGGCCTGAGGTCAGGGGTTCCAGGGGCCGCTCACTGTCACAGTGACAAATAAGCTCTTCATCTTCTCCTTCTGCCATCCCCACTGTGTCCATGATGTCTTCTCTCATGGCTGTCACTATTCCAGGCATCACACATAGACCTGTCAAGGTCCAGTCAAAGTAGAGTGGCATTTCCTCCCCTGTGATTTCTTTTAGGAAAGCCTCTCCTAGTAGCCCCCAGCAGACTTCTCTGAAGAACCCATTAACCAGAATGGAACACACTCATACTAATTCAGTCTTCGGAAAGCTGCTTGAGGTCACCGTGATTGGTTTATTTCCTGGAACAGGCGTTGAAGGAGGGTGAGCACCTGAGGAATGTCTCCCTCTGCCATCGAGGCAGAGGGCGCAAGGATGGCTCTCGATTAGGTAACCAGTGGTGTCTGTCACAGTGGTTCACACGACAAGCTCCGGGAAAGTTTCGGTGGGCTGCAAGCTCAGCGTGAGGTGGCTGCCCATATGTCAGGCGTGCTCTTAGGCTGCATTATAGGAACATCCCGAGCAAGGGAGGGGATGCTCATCACCTCTGTGCGGCTGGACCACACATGACGGATCAAACTCCTGGGGAAGAAGTAACCTGAAGCTCTTCCAGAGAAGGGCTGGTGAGAGGTCTAGATGTACTGTTTATGGAGGTGTGCCTGAAAGAAGAGGACATTTAACCTGGAGAAGACTGGGAGGTACCTGCCCATGTGGGGAGCCATCTTGAATCCTTTAGAGCAATGCCCGAAACAGAGGGAGTTACTTCCTGTGGCTCCAGAAGGCACAGCCAGAACTGGAAGCAGTTCTTGTCTCAATAGAAAGAATATGGTCAATGTCTCCATATGGTCATTAGAGCTGCTTTTCAGTGAATGAAGGGGCGGCCTCAGAGAACAAGGGTCCTGTAAACCGAGGCTGTATGGCCTGGTAGGGAAGATGTTGAGGCAATTCTTGTTTTGTGGGGAGGCTGGACTAGATGTATTCCAGGCACGGGTGTGCACTGGAAAGTGCCTGAGCATTAGAGCCAGAGGGTCCTGGGTGTGGCTTTGCTACTTACTATCTGTGTGACCTTGGGCAAGTCACTTAACCTCTCTGAGTCTTACCTTTCTCACCTACCAAAATGAGAGTAACAGCACCTGCCTCACAGGGTGGTTGTGAGATTTGTAAAGTCGTGGCACATAGTAGGTGTTCAGTAATGAACATACCCTGGATTCTCGGGCATGTCCTTTACCTTTGGAGAGAGGCTGGCACAGTACTTCTGGCAGTCAAAAGTTTCCTTAGAAGTTTTGGTGGCCTGAAATAAGGGCAGGATGAGAGTTTTTATGACAAAGGTGAGGACAAAGCACAACACAGCCCAGGCCAGGCTCCCTGCCCCAGCGGCACCCTCAGTCTCCCCAGTTGGACCTGTGCAATCTGGAAGGACAGTACCTCTCAAACCCTGATGCTGGGTCCAGAACAAGCCCAGGGCTGTGGGTCTTCTTCCTACCACCCTGATCCGGTAGTCAGACCAGAATACTCTGTAGTCAGGGAGGATCTGTTCACGTGTTCCCTCTTCAGGGAACAAGAACTGTGGAAGAGTGTTGACTTAGGGACTTGGCCTGGGTTAAAGTCACGACCTTCTCCCAGGGATCCTGTGGCCCTTCCAGCTGAAGGGTGGGGGTTGTTATTAAGGGCATTGTGCTGCCCTTAATCCAAAGTCCATGGCTCTGGACAAAGTTTGCTCAGGGCTCATGGTGAAGTGGGTAAAATGTTCATGACTCCTTGTCTCCTCCTGCTAATAGGTTCTGTGAGTCACATCCACCTGGGCCTCCCCAACCCATGGGAACCAGCCTGGCACGCTGTGGGGGACACTTGGGGCCCAGAGGTACTGGGGCACACAGGGAGCCGTGGCCCGGCACAACCATCAACAATATGGAAGTGAATGTGGAACAGTGCCGGCTCTCAGGACCTTGAGTCTTCCTTTAATTCTGTCATCTGTAAAATGGGAGCGTTAATCCTCACTTAAATCACAGAGTTGTCCAACGAACCAATGAGAGAATGAAGTGAGAGGGCTTTGTAAATGGAAAACGCCCTTAGTGTGGATTTTCTGGGAGTTCACGGCCAGAGAAGATCATGGAGAAGATCATGTCAATTCCATCACAGCCCCCATCCTAAGGGTGGCACTACCCACAAGGCCCTCGCCTGCAGCTGGGTGAATGAGGGGCAGGGGTGTGAGTCTCCTGGTGTGTGTCCAGATGTAGATGTGGGAAATTTCCAGCATGAGAGTGAGAGTGACTCAACCTCAGAGATTAGCAATTAGCAGCTTTCATCTGAAATCAGAGTCAGAGAAGGCTGGGCCCCTACTCTGTGTGGGTGTGTGGGGAGGGAGTGTGGAAAGTGAGGCTATCTGGATACCCATCCTGGCTACACCGCTATCTTACCTCTTGACCTTGAGCATCTCACTTCCTCTCTCTGAACCAAAATCCTTTCCTCTGAGAAAGAGGAGCTGGACCAGAAATCTAGAGGAGTGTGTGTGTGTGTGTGTGTGTGTGTGTGTGTGTGTGTGTGTGTGTGTGTGATTCTTTGCAAACTTTGACCAAGGTGATGGCAGTGCCTGAGGCTGTTTTTCCAGTATCACTGGGCAAGAGGAGGGGACCGTGTCCACTACAGACTGGGCTGTTCAAAGGCCCCTAGGGAAATGAAGTCTCAGCCTTCTAGGCTGAACCCAGCTTCGGGAGCGACAGTGGGGCTTAAGCTTCATGCTACTCAGTGCAGACGGTGAGGTGCGCCCTGAGGAGGGGCTGTTGCTTTTTCCTCTGACTGTGTGTCTGTTCTGAAGTTCTTCCCTGGCCCTAGACATCCCTTCCCTGCCCCTGGCTTCCTGAGATAAGTTGTAGTGAAGCTAAAAGTAAGAAGGAGCTAAATGGTCCTATCTATGGGAGTGCGAGGACTTAAGATGGAACAGAATTTCCTGGCTGCATCAGGATCTGTCATCCTGGAAGGGAGACATGTTTAGGTTATAGTCTCCCCACTCACCAAGATTCTGAATAAGAAATGACACGTCCTAAACAGCTCTGCGACTTCCACCAAACTTTTGCTGAAGACGTGGACCACCTGGGGACAGGACGCAGCGAGGTGGCTGAGAGCTTACGCCTCGGAGCCATCAGGCCTGGGCTCAAATCCCAACTCTGCCACCAGCCCACCGCCTGATCTTGGCACGTGAGCTACTCCGAGCCTTGGTTTGACCTGACGTATAATAAGGAATAAAATATGTATTTCATAATGTCACGGCCTTCAGTTATAGAAGGACTTATAAGCTAAGCTCCTTTTGGAATTTATTGAGGGGGTAGGATCAAACTTCTCTCTTCATCAGACAGGTTTCACTAGATCAGCATTTCCCAAAGCGTGCTCTGTGGGACCCGGGGTGTGAGGAAACGTCGTGCAAACAGAAGGACTGGTGCTGGGAGTGATTTTGGGCAATGCTGTGAGTTTAAGCACAGGTAAACAGCTGTGTCTGCCGCCGGCCTTTTCCGAACCTTCACTGGGCTAAGATGTCTCGGGAAACTCCACACTTGAGCGATGTGTGCAGTGTTGCCCCAGATTCATCTGACCAAGGAACTCTTTTGGCCACAAGGTATACCATGGGACACATTTTGGGAAGAGTTCCATTGCAGACCTTTTTCTCTCTTAGCTCCCAGGAAGCTTCTGTTTCCATTTGAGGCTGGCACAGAGGAACCACATCAGTCAGAGTCTTGGTATATTTATACCCCACCCCGCTCTGGGGTGCTGGTTTTCTATTTTTGTTTTGCTGTACATATATTTTTTTAGTGCAGGATGCCTCAGAGGCTGTGTGGAAGTGAGGAGGGTGGGGATGGCATCACCTGGAGATAAAGAGCCCACGGTAGGACCGAGGGCAATTCTGAGCCATTAGGAGCTATGGGCAGGGGCTGGGGTGCAGGTCATTGCTGCCATGATTCTGATCACCCCCGGAAGACTGGGATGACTGCAGCCCCTTGGGGAATTCCTTCGAATTCTGATTATTTCACCCTAGACAATGAAGAAAAGAGGGCAAGTGTCAGCAAGTTTATGTCCTGTAGGAACTTCTTAGGAAAGTCAAAGCTATATTGGACTGGTCACTGCTGACCTCAAAAATGACATTGTTTAACTTAGCTCTTCTAAGAAAGACAGAGGCAGATAGGCCGTGGGCAGGAAGCCCTGGCTTTTGATGAGGTGGTCTTAGGTGCGGTGAGCCAACGGGAGCTCAGGGCCGGTTGTGCTGCGGCCACCCCAAGGGCCGAAGGCCAAGCAGTGTGTCCCGGGGGCCTGCCTGCAGCTGCGAGGAGCAGCCAGGAGCGCCGTCACACAAGGCTTGGCTGTGTCCTGCCTCCTGCAGGTGCCACCACTTCTTTCTTCGACCCCTGGATCCCCAGTAAGTAGGTCTCTCTCTGTATTTTTCAACTGACCTATGTGGGTGGGTGGGAGGACTGGGATAAAGCAGTCTTACCCACACTGCCTTTATTTCTCTAGTGTATTTCAATCTGCAGGGAGCAAACCATTAGTGGGGAGAGAAATCAATTTAGTGGGTTGTGAGCAGCATTTTATAACAGGAACTAGAATAGAAAGTATTAGAGTGCATTGGCTGTAGTAGGGGTTAAGTATTGTTTCACGAAAGAAAGACACACAGGGAGATAGGCACGGGTTGTGGTGTCAAAGGCCACCGTGGATTGTACTCAGTGACATCTGGAAGCCACTGGCTAGCTGATTCCAGGCACTGGCACCACTTGAGGATGCATCTGCTTCCGGGTCTATCCTGGGCTCTGGGGCCCAGTCCCAGGCTGAGTTGTCCCTCCACACCCAGAGGAAAATGTACCTGGAAGAGAGGTGCCTGCAATGTATCTCACCCGTGAGCTGCGTCTGCTGGGTGTGTCCTCAGACCCCAGAGGGGGAGTGGCCACTCCCTGGCAGTGCCAAGGGTACACGATGACAGAGGCGGCTGAGCCTGACCCTGGTCTCCATGGACAGCATTTATTAGGTGCCATTCTCAGTGTGAAGACAGATAGGCAGGAGGGGCTGAAGGGAGGCCGTGGCAGCTGCAGCCTGTGGGGTCCAGGGGCTGCCCGGGGCGAGGGTGTGGGCGCGGGGGCATGTCACCCACACGTATTGCATATTCTGTGGCAGTGTGCCCAGGCATAAGGCATTGGGGAAGCAGAAAGGCTGCCTTCAGTGGGAGGGGGTGAGGGAGAAGCAACACCGGCCTTCCAGTTCCCTAGGAAAGACCTGGCCAGAGACCAAGCAGTCTGCCATGCTCCGCGAGGGCCATTCGGCCTCCTTCCCCACCATCTCCCTACAGCTTTGGTTGTGGCTCCCTTGGGACTGACGGGACGGGACCCCTCGAGGGCAGGGTCGTACACTGGACAGAGGCACCCCAACATAAACACAGAGGGCAGCCCCGGATCCTGGGCCCTGCTCTCTGTGGCACCTGGGCAGCCAGATCCTCCACACTGAGACGGGACTCACACACAGGCCAGGCCAGACTTCTTCCCTCCCTCCCAGGGGTGCCCAGAGGCCGGAGCGCAGGGTCAGGGTGGGGCTAAGGCTGATCACCCTGGGGGCCTCCACTACAGCTTCCCTGAATGCCAGGGCTGGCCTTGCTCAGCAGTGTTAAGGAGCTAACACGGAAACAGTAAGAGGGGGCAGCTGGAGGGGGAGAGGCCCCTCACCCATCCCTTGATGCTGTCCTGAGTCACGGTCCCAGCTCTAGCTCTGGGCCCTGACCGTGGAGCCTAGGGTCTCACCTCCAACTGTTGCTCTCTACCTGGGCTTCTGGGTTGCAGGTGGGGTAGGCAGGGGGTACACCTGGGAGGAGCGTTCCTTGCTGCAGCTATGGCTTATCTCTAGCTACTTGGGACACAGGCACCGGCACTGGTTGTGGGGTCAGGGTTCACGTCCCAGGAGGATACGCCTGCCAGCTCTCTAGGCTGCTCTGCCCAATTTCCCAGCTCCTAGAGCTCCAGCTCCTGGCCCTTCTGCTGTCAGCCCCAGCTCTGCTTATCTGGCCCTAAGGACTCCCCTGTTTGTAAGTAGGAAGTTCATTGACCGAGTGGTCTTACCCTGCTTCAGCGGCCCACTCAGAGCCCTGCCTCGTGGCCAAGCAGAGGAGCGGCTGAGCCCAGCACTGGCTCAGTCCTGGGTTCTGGTTCTGGTCTAAGGCCCAGTTGCCTACACAATGCCAGGGTGTGCAGGCTGGGAACTTTGCTTTCAAAGAGCGGGAAGAGGAGTCAAAAGAAAGAGCACTTAGGCTCAGAACAAACAGCCTGGGTTCTTGCTCCCCTTTGCCTTTTGCTACCTGTGTCACCTTGGGCAAGTCATGTTACCTGTCTGGGTCTCAGTGTCATCTGTAAAATGGGGATGACAACTCCTGCCCTGGTGACCTAACTGGGGTGTGGTGAGAATCAAACGAATGGGTAGTCAGGACAGGGTTTTCAAACTCACTTCACGGATCTAAGAGTCGGTTATTAGCAGCAGCGGCCAGTGATGGCAAGGAGGAAGTTTTCTGTTTGATTTCAAGGCCAGTGTCTGGAAGGCTGGACTCCCTCCGGCCCCACATGAGGATGTGACTGGAGGCCAGTTAGCTCTCACCTACCAAGGGGACCACCCTGCAGACTGCTTGGCCCCTGCCTCCCCCTTCCCTTCTCCACCCCTTCTGCAGCCTGCCTGTCCTTGCTTCCATCTGCCTGCCCTCTGGGGACTAGCTTTAGGGACTGCTGGGTTTCCATTTCCTCCATAACTGCAAAGCCATGCAAAACAACACAAAAGGTAGTGGGAGACTGGGAGACACAGCTGGGGATGAGGAAGGGGAGTGGGACTGAGTGGGGTGACCTCGACAAAGACACCCTGACTTTTGGAGCCAAGGGAAGGTGGGAGACCTGGCAGGACAGAGGTATAAATAGAGATGCAAACTTACACAGAACACGAAGGTCCCTCCGTAAGGGACAGGGGGAGGGGGTGATGGTCTAGTTACCAGCAGGGCCTCTGCGAATTGGGGAGCTCCTTCTTTTTCCAAAGGGATGGGAGGCTCCCAGCTTCTGCCTTCCCTCCCCGACACCCCCCCCCCCCACCAAGTTTCACATTTCTCGGAATTTGCAGGGCGCAGATGCGGGCTCCAGGGGTCCTCAGAGCCCCGGCTCCTGCCGGCTGGTGCAAGCAGGCACAGTCGGAGATGGGGGCGGGGGAGGGTGGTGAGGGGTGTAGGGGCGCCAAAGGCGGCTGGGGCAGTCTCTTCGCCGACCCCGCTGCTCCTCCCGGCAGGAGCCCCCCGCCCCGCCCGCGCTCCCAGGTGCTCCAGGCCCCGCAAGGCGTTCACACGGAGCTCCTGCGCTTCATGAGGCTGCGGAAGGTGGACAGGCTGTGTAGGCCCGTGGACACGGAGCTGATGGCGGAGCGCTGCGCCCCGCTGCATAGGCAGCGGTGCGAGGGCGTGTCGCTGTAGCGGCCGCCCCCTCCCGGCGACGAGTGGCTCTGCTCGACGCACGTGTCGGACGTGGAGAGGTCCCGCGGGATGATCATGGGGATGGAGTACTGCAGCTTCTCGCGGCTCTTGTACCAGAGGCACGAGCACATGGACTGGAAGTGCAGCACCTCGGCGTAGACGTTGCGGAAGCCGCCGCCGCCGCCTGCCGCAGCCGTGGACGAGGCGGTGTCCGTGGTGTGCGCGCTGCCTCCCGCGCCGCCGGTGCCGCCGCCCGCCTGCCCGTTGCGCGTGAGCAGCGCGCGGTGCTCGGCGTCGCGCTTCTCGTCCTCGGCGTTCATGGTCATGAAGCGCAGCACCACGAGGTTGAGGAAGGCGCCGATGACCGTGAGGCCCGTGAGGATGTAGACGAAGCTGAAGGCCACGTACTGCGGCTGCGTCTGCAGCGCCTGGTCCTTCTGCAGCGCCACGTAGTCGCCGAAGCCGATAGTGGTGAGCGTGATGAAGCAGTAGTAGTAGGCCTGGAAGAAGGTCCAGTGCTCGTAGTAGGAGAAGGCCGCGGCGCCGATGCACAGCGTGCTAATGCACGAGAAGAAGCCGATGAGCACCATGTTGGCCATGGACACGTCCGCGCGCCGCATGCCCAGCCCCCTCTTGGCGCGGTGCAGCAGGTACTTGACGAAGGTGTTGATGCGCTCGCCCAGGCTCTGGAACATGACCAGCGTGAGCGGGATGCCCAGCAGCGCGTAGAACATGCAGAACACCTTGCCGCCGTCGGTGCTGGGCGCTGCGTGGCCGTAGCCTGGGGGAAGAAGGGGAAGAGGAGAGAAAACACGTGCTATGGGGCTGCCCTTCCAGAAACCTGCCTCCCTTCCCCCTGCTCTCCCCTCTCCTTCCCCAACCTCGCAGAGTCTGGCCTCTTCTTCCTTTGGCCGAAGAGAAGACGACTCACAGTTATGGGTGCATCCTTGTCCCTAGGCACTGTGCTAGTTCCTTGCTGATGATTTCTCGCTTACTGTCATGACCACTCCAGGGGGTAGGTAGGAAGGAAAGAGGAAGCAGGGAGGGTTAAGTGACTTTTCCGGGGTCCCACTGTTTGGAGGCAGAGCAGCCTGCGTTTGAATTAGAGTCTGTTTGGCTTCAAAGACCCGACCATTTTCTCTACCCAGAATAGGAGCTGACTCGTGCTGCTGTTGGGAACTTAGTCTAGAGGCAGCGTGGATAGCGTGAAACGGTACTGGCAAGTCAGTTGGGAGACCTGGATTCTAGTTTAGTGTCTGTGGGCTTTGGACTTGTTCCTAGTCCTCTCTGGGCCTCGGTTTCCTTGACTATAAGGGGTGGAGGTTGGACTGAATGAGTCCTGCATCCTGCGATTCAGTGTGAAGGGAGGGACCCTGGGGGTCCTTGATGACTTCCTTGCTTCCAGCCAAAGCTTACGGGGGTAGTTCGCCCCTGGGGCCCACCAGTCTCCCAGAGGCAGCTGGCCCACCCGTGTCAGAGGAGGAGAAAGGAGACAGTGCCCTCCCCCCATGAATTAGTGCCCCAGACTCCTCATCAAACCCTCTGTGGGGCCCTGGGGTCATCCTCTATGCCTGGCCCCAATGTAGGGTCTCTGCTCATGGGGATGCGGCATTGCCTTTGTCAAAGCAAGGGCCCTGGGTGTCCTTCCAGGTGTTACTATCACCAGTCAGACAGTCTCAACCCTATCACGCCCTACCATGCCCCTCAGCCCTCACCCAGCCAGGAGCCAGGCAGAGGCAAAGCCTCCCTCTGAGCCAACCATCACATGGCCTAAGTCAAGAGTTCTGCCTGAAGACCTAGAGGGGAAAGGACCCTAGATGGGAACTCAGAAGCCCTAGGCACAAGTTCTGGCCCTGTCACTAGTGGCTGTGTGACCTTGGGCAAATTACTCCCCCTCTCTGAGCATGTTTCCTCATTTGTAAAATTATGTCTGCTGGTCCTGGCCCTGCTTCCTTCACTGAGCTATTAAGATATTTATTACTTTTATTAACAGGATTATTATAATAAAGTAATGCTTTCCATTTTTCCCACCTTTTAAAGCCTTATCAAAACTTAACCAAGGGCTTCCCTGGTGGCACAGTGGTTAAGAATCTGCCTGCCAATGCAGGGGACACGGGTTCGAGCCCTGTTGCAGGAAGATACCGCATGCTGTGGAGCAACTAAGCCTGTGCGCCACCACTACCGAGCCTGTGCTCTAGAGCCCACGAGCCACACTACTGAGCCCGCATGCCACAACTACTGAAGCCCGAGCACCTAGAGCCCATGCTCCGCAACAAGAGAAGCCACCGCAATGAGAAGCCCGAGCACTGCAAAGAGTAGCCCCTGCTCGCCGCAACTAGAGAAAGCCTGCGCCCAGCAACAAAGACCCAATGCAGCCAAAAATAAAATAAATTTAAAAAAATTAAAAAAAAAAACTTAAAATTGCTGCTGCCTCTCTGCAGCCATCCTGGGTTGCTCACAGCTGGAAGTGATCCCTGCTTTGAGTGGCACTGAGAATGTTCCGCTTTGAAGTCCAGGGCCGGTACTACCACCATCCCCTACTCTGTCACTCAGGTCCCCCAACTGTAAATACATATGTACAGCTAAATACTAGCTTGGGGTGGGTGGGGGTGGGCACTGCTGGACTTTGTCATGTTCCTCCCTATCCCCCCATTGCCAGCCATGACCATAGGCTATGCCCAAAATATGTTTGATGAATTGATGGCAAGGCAGGATACCGTCTGCTTTGGTATGGGATCTGAATTCAAATCCTGACTCTGCCATGGACTGTGTATTTTCTAAAAAAAAAACAAAACCTCTCTGAGCCTTAGTGTCCACATCTGTAAAATGGGGCTAATAAGTAGCACCTGCATCACAGGACTTTTGGGGAGAAATAAGTGAGATAATGTGTATAACACTTAGCACAGAGTCTGGTACATAACAAGCGCTCAGTAACAGCTCACAGTGAAGTGCCAGGTTTCCCTCACATTTCCAAGAGATCACCTGGGCTGGCAGACAGCTCATTTCCAGTAAACTTTGCATCTCTTGTCAGCTTAAAGCCATGTGAATCTTAAAACTCAGGGAGGTCGAGGGACTGCTGCTGGGGTGTGTGAGGCTGTGGGCTGCCCTTAGAATGGGCTCCCCTGCTCCCTGACCATGGCATCTAGCTGGTGACTGTGTCACCCTTTGCCAGGGGCCTGGATAGCTGAGCTCTTGAGCTACCATGCCTGGCCCGTCTGCACCCCAGCAGGGTGAGAACAGATTGTGCCCGCCAGCTCGGCCACAGCAGCCAGAGCACAACTCACCTCGACAGCTGGGCAGGCTCTGAGTCAAAGCAGCTGCTCATCCTGCCCTTCCCCGTCCCCAAGGCCGGCGCAGCATAGGATGCGGGGGAGGGAACAGCACTGTGGCCATGGCTGAACAGGGATAGGGAGGCATGGACCAGCCCCAGCTTGACCACAGGCTGGCTGTGTGACATTGGGCAAATCCGTTCCCCTCTTTGGACCTCTCTTGTCTGCTCTGCACTCTGGGGGGTTGAGCTACAGCTGTTAATCCCCACCCTGGCCACCACTGCCAGAGCTGCTGTCGGAAGTAAAGGAGAGGGAATTCCCTGGTGGTCCAGTGGTTAGGACTCCACACTTCCACTGCCAGGGCCCCAGGTTTGATACCTGGTCAGGGAACTAAGATCCCGCAAGCTGCATGGCGCAGCCAAAAAAAAAAAAAAAAAAAAAAAAGAGTAAAGGAGAGACTGGACATAAAAGTACTTTGGAACCTGTGGGGTTCATGACAGAAGGACCAGTGAGGGGTCTCACAGAGGAAAGTCGGCCTGAAAGTGCAGTCCTGAGTGGCAGGCAGTCCCTGATGGGGTCAGGCAACTACATCCCAGCATCCCCTCTCACTACCATTGCACCTCACCTGTGTCTGTTCATAAGCTGTAACTGCTCCCGGTCCACCATCCTTTAGGAAAACCCAGTGCCTGCCAGCCTGGCAGCCTCACTACCCGCTGTGGGCTGCCCACAGAGCCCCCCGGCCCCAAGTCTCATGCTCTGCCACGGCCACTGTCCTGTCCAGTGTTGCCCCACCTTTGGGGTCTGGTGCCCTCCAGGGCCCACCCTTACTTCCTACCACATGCTGAGGCTGCAGATCTTATCCTTCAGATACATTTTTAACTTTAATTCTCAAAAACTTCCTACAAGGTCATTATTATGACTATCTCCACTTTATAGTTGGAATAATGAAAGCTGGAGAAGCCTCGTGAGTTGGCCAAGGCCACTAGACCTTCTGACTCATCGCTCATTCTGATGTCTCAGAGCCAATTTATCACCCAGGAAGGTGATCAGGATGGGAAACTGAGACCCGAGAGGAGAAAAGTCCATTTGGAGCCTCGTCCTCAGCCACTGCCCTGAGCTGGATCGGGCAGAAATGGCAACAGGGGTGCAATGCCAGGGCATTCAGATGCTTCTCCAAGCATCGGGCCTAGGGTCAGCATGCCCCCACCCCTTCGCCTGTTCTATTGTCACTGGGTGAAAGGGCGAGGGAGCTGGGAGGACCTGCTGACGTGGGCACCCAGCTTGGAGGGGCGCCAGCTGGGGTGGAGCCACTCCCAGAGGGCCCTGGAACTTCTGGGAAGTAACTGGGAGTTTGGCAAGGCCTGTCTGCCTGCCAGCAGGCCTGCCGCCTGTCCAGTGCTCAGGCTTGGTTTTTACCAGGGAGGGGGGCAAAGGGAGTCCCCGTTTTCTCCTTCCTGTCCAGCCCTGCGCATCTCAGGATGAGGGGCTCCATCTGTCCTTGGGTGTTGCTGACATACATAGAGGCTACACTCCGGGGCTGATTCTCTGAGGATCCTCCCTCATTATACCTGATGGACCGACCAGCCAGAACTCACGCCCTGACCCTGAGACTCTAGACCCTGCCTCTCAGAGAGCTGACTGGGGCTGTTCCTGTCCCCTCTTCTCCCAGCTACCCTTCCTGAATCCACCATATGCTCAGATCCAGAAAGGTCCTTACTGACCATATGGCCCAGTCCTTATATTGTACAGATGAGGTGATGGAGGCCCAGAGAGGGAGAGTGACCTGCTCAAGATCACACAGCTAGTGAACGGAAGAGCCAGGACTATAACCTGGGGTATTCCATTCCAAACTCAATGCTTTGTCCTCTGCCCTATGGCTCAGTATAACCAAGGTTGACCTGTTCATTCAACCAGAGCCCAGCAGCCCCTGCTTGGGAGCAACCCAGCTAAGAGATGGCCTAGAAACCTGGCTGGAGCATAGAACTTACCCGAGGAAGCCAAGTGGCTAGATTTTAAAATTATGTGGCTGGACATAAATATTAATTATGAATATTTTGAGACAGCAAGAAAAATTAGGTGGGATGGGAACCCTGGGGCCTTAGTTCTTCTATTTTCCTCCCAACATCAACAAGGGCCTCAGAAACTGGCCAAAGCTCTGTCTTCCAGGGAGATGCAGAGGGTTGGGGGCCATCCCTCCCTCTTACTGAACTTTTTCTCTCTGTGGACTATTTCCTTCCAGTCGAAGCACAAATAACCAGTCTGAGACCTTGGTAATGGCCTTGGCTGGATTGGACTCAGCTGTCTGTTCCCATTGACCTCACATGCCCGCCAACTTGAGTGTCTGACCTCTTACCCCTGGCCTAGCTGGCCACAAAGTTAGAAAGCTGACCACAGCCTTGGGTGGAAGAAAGAGCTTGGGACTAGGAAGCGGGAGATCTGGGGGTCTGACCTGGCCCTAACCATAACCAGCTTGTGCCTTGGGCAAGTCCCTTTTCCTCTCTGGGGCTCAATTTTCCTCATCTATGACATGGAAAGACAGGACAAGATAAAGGGTTCCCACCTTTTCCCCCTGCTATGGAGGCCTTTTTTGTTTTTTTGTTCACTCACACCCACTCATACAGTCTAAATTTTAAAATATTTTACATATGAAGTATAATATGTTGATCAGTACAGTGTAGCTACTACCTAGAATAGGTACTGGATAGATAATTGTGAAAAAATGAATTATTTTCCCATCAAAATTAATTAGGAACACATTTGCCAGTCAGAACTTCTGAGTAGCATGGGATAACTGATTCTGAGACTGAATTAAGTTATTATTATGCTTTTGAAATACTGAAAATTGATATTTCTATTTTCCACGGGGATCTCTGCAGTTTAGTGGTATAGGTGAGAGCAGACTCTGGAGTCAAACAGCTTTCAGTTTTGGCCAGGATACTTAATCTTCTAAGTGCCTCAGTTTCCTCATCTGTAAAATGGGAATAATGATGCACTTACCTCATAGAGTGGCTCTGGGGACTTGATGAGTTAGTGGACTTAAAATGCTTAGGATGTTGGGATACATAAATATTAATCATTAGTATGAATATTTTGTGGAACATCAAAATTAGATGGTCTTTAAAGTTCCTTTCAGCATTGACATTCTGAGATCAGTGTTTCCCGAAGGTAATTTCCTGGAATACCAATTTCATGGACTATTAATAACTGTTGGATGAGAAAAGTGTTGCTTGGTTAAATGAAATTGCAGGAATGCTGAATTCAACTGCATTTGTTGTCATTTGATTTAAGTGGAGGCTTTATCAGAGCCACTAACGTGTTCAAGAGCAAGGTCCGGGGGCTTTCCTGGTGGCGCAGTGGTTGAGAGTCCCCCTGCCGATGCGGGGGACAGGGGTTTGTGCCCTGGTCCGGGAGGAACCCACATGCCGCGGAGCGGCTGGGTCCGTGAGCTGTGGCTGCTGAGCCTGCACGTTTGGAGCCTGTGCTCCGCAACGGGAGAGGCCACAACAGTGAGAGGTCCGTGTACCGCAAAAAAAAAAAAAAAAAAAGAGCAAGGTCAGTTGAAGTTGGGAGAATGTGCTTAAGTTTTCCTGCTTGTATGACCTTGGAACACTTCTCTCACAGTGCATATTGCTGGACAAGTGTTCCTTGGAGCACAGTCTGGGAAACGCTCCTCTGTAGCAACAAGAATTCTAAGGTCCTTCTTCCGGGTCTCTGACTTTGAGATTCTCTGGTGTCCCGTCTCTGGTTGGCCCAGCCCTTCTGTAGATTAGAAACACACAGCCCTTGGCAATGCCTAGCTGCAACCTGTTTCTTGGTTTCCCGCAGACCTAGTTATCTAATGTAAATATGGCCCTGGCCGGGCTAATGTTTGCCCTGAGAGAAGATGGATGAGGTGACCCGTGGCCAGAGGTACCCAAAGGCTGTGCACTCTGGGCCAAGCTGGGCTGATGCAAAGCTGCACCTGTGGAGGGGGTGTGACCTCAGCATGCTGTCTGGGTCTGGTGGGGCAGCCGGAGAGGACTGGGGGCTTGAGGGAGATGGGGCAGCTCCAGGGGACTGGCTGTGAGACATAGGCACCCCCAGAAGAGGCTGAGCTCTCCTGCTGGGCCTGCAGAGGGCACCTCAGAAAGACCCACGGAGGACCCTGAGGCACAGACAGGGAGCCGCCCCCTTGATCTGGAGGTGGCAGCAGTGAGAAGCCAGGAAGTAGGACCGGAGGCTCCACAGGGACCTAATTGGTGTGTTAAAGGAGATGAGGCGGAAGGAAGCTGGCCCAGGCCCTGGGAGGGAGGGAAAAAAGAGGCTGCCCAGCTTGGTGGAGATGGGGAGGGGAGCGCAGGCCCTCTCCTTCCATCCTACAGGATCCAGCTCAGACCTTGCCTTTTCCAAGAACCTTGGAGCGCCTTCCCAAAGCTGGAGGGACCTCTCCCTCTGCCTCGCTCTCAGGCCTGGATTTGTGCAGAGGAGCTCTGCAGGGCTCTGAGCCCCCGGAGGGCCTGCAAGTCCCCTCAGTGTCCGGCACAAGGCCGGGTGGGTGCAGCTGCTCAGACAACGCTGTTTAGCCCAGACAGCCCAGAAGTATGAGATGTGGATGAGAGAAACCTCCCCTAGACACCCAGCAGTCGGCGGCAGTGGGGGTGGGGAATAAGAGGAGGGCCCTTTGTGACTCATAGCTCCTGCCCTCCCTGTGGCCCCCAGGACCCTGCAAAATGAAATCAGCCTTAGGGCCCAGAGGAATCCCCTGCTGTCCCTGGCCCTGGCCAAGGCCTGAGCTAGGCCTGGGAAACCACTGGGGCCTGAAGGACCTGGGTTGGCAGGAGGGACCAGTGTGCAGAACTGGGTCTGGAGTTTGTCCCCCTCCAGGCCAGAGCGCCTGGGAAGGACAGCTCGGAGGCACAGCACCGCCCCCCAGCCCTGCCCCTCTCCAGATCCTCTCTTCTCATCCTCCCGGCTTCTCTTCCAGCTTTTGTCCCCACTCCCCACCATGGTCATCCCCCTCCTCCTGCCTTCCTCCCCAGCTTCCCACGTGGCGGCCCACTGCCCTCTCCTCTGTCTCTTTTTTAGCTCTCTTCCATCCGCAGGTGCCCCTATGACTCCGGTTCAGGGTTCTCTGATGTAGGACAGCCCCCCTCCTCTGCCCTCCCCAGGCCCACATGGGATTAGGGGGAGCTGAGGGGGGTGGTGCTGGTGTCATGGAAAATCCCCGCGGCAGCCAAGGTCAGTGTTTGCAGACACAGCCTGGCCTGGAGCCAGGCCTGCCTCCCTGGCCAGCTCCCTCTGGCCTATCCCAGAGGCTGGCTTTGCACAGGGGCCCTCGGAGGCACCCCAGGGCTGCTCTGGGTGCCTGGGGCCAGGGGCCACGGGAGCCGTCTATCCTGGAGTATGGGAGACTATGTAGTTCAACTCGTTCATTTTATAGATGGGTGAACTGAAGCCCAGAGAGGAGCGGGGACAGAGCCAGGACTGAAATCCAGGGCGTTCTGATGTAGCTCAGTCCTCGCTGCAGAGGGGAGCCCTCTGAAGTCTGTTCTGGTAGGACTAGGAAGAGTGAAGGCTGTCGTAAACGTCCAGTAAATTAAGCGCTAGCTTGAGGTTGGGCTAGGCTTGAGGTGGGTGATGGGGCCAGGGGAAGTAGACCCAGATGATCAAACCACAGTCCTTGACCTCAAAACACTTTCCATGTGAAAGGGAATCAGATGAAACATCTCAGTGGAAACACAGTGGAAAACTTCAATGACCCGCCCAAAGAAGAGGTTATTATTACACAAATTATTAAGATGCTAGGCAAAGGTAGGAAATGTTTTAGGAAGAATTTAAGACAGGACCTGAGGGAGGGCTAGTGGTGGAGAACTTCAGTTTGGATATCAGGAAGGGTTTCATGGAGGAGGTGGTATGTGCCCTGAGCTCTAAAGGATGGGTGGGAAATGCAGGGCTCTGATGGAGGGGAGCTGTTGAAACAAAGACACAATGCTAGGAAGACACATGGCATGTTAGGGGCAGAGAAAATTAACCCGAGGCCGATGGGCATGCTCACAAATGGGGGGCGGAGGGGGACAGGCAGACTCTCTCAGGAAGGCAGCTACACGATATGCCTCAAGAGCCTTGAAAATGTGTCTGCCCGTGACCCTGCAATGCCACTTCTAGAAATCTCTCCTGGGAAAATAACCAGAGATTGGAACAAAGATTTATGAACAAGGATGTTTATAGCAGCATTTTCATTGTGAAAAATTGCAAACAGTCCAAATATTCACCAATAGGGTTTGGTTAAACATATTAAAGTATATTTATGTGGGGGAATATTGTGTAGCCATTAAAGTGCTGTTCTTAGGAGTCTCTTAATTACATAGAAAACCACCATTGAAGGTTAAATACAAATGGTAGGATACAGCCCTTCATGTATAATGAGATCCCATGTAAATATACAAATTTGAAAAATGCAGCTATACACACACACATACACACACATAGAAAGAGAAGTTGGAAGGAAATATACTAAAAAGCTCCTAAGAGTTTATCTTTGAATCATGGGCTCATGATTACTTTTAATTTTCTTTTATAGAGTCTATATTTTCTACAAAAATCTATTACTAAGTATAAAGAAATGAATATTATAAACGTAACAACAAAAGTTCTTGGTTATTTGGAGCAGAAAATAGTGAAGGTTGGTATGGTGAGCAATGGCTAAAATGGGAAGAGCTTGGAAGGGGAGGTGAAGGAATTCAAATCTTAACTTGAAGACTGAGGAACCATTGACAGCTTCTAAGCAGGGGAGGTACACGCCAAAGAGGTATGAAGATGGATTTTCCTGGCATCCCTAAGTGTAGGGGTGGGGAGGGCAGTGGGAGATGGCAGGCAGGAGGATGCATCAGGAGGCCTCTGCATGGTCCCATTGTCAAGTGCTCAGGCTTAAACTAGGTTCAGGAGGGGAGAGGGGAGGGAAGGAAGGGAGGAAAGAGGAGGAAAGGAAAGGAGAGGGGAGAAAGGATAGAGTAGATACAGTGTGTGAGATGCTCTTGTATTTGTGGATTTAAACTGTAAGGCCCATGAGGGCAAAGATTTTTGTCTCTTTGGTTACTACCAGATTCCTCACACTTAGAAGGAGTGCTCGGCATGTAACTGGCACTTAATAAATCTCGGCTGAATGAGCGAATCAAGGAAAGGAGTCATCAAAGATGAGCCTGAGGGTTGAATGGGATGGAGCCAGGGAGGATGGACAGAGCACGAGGCCCAGAACGGGCAACGTCCCACACAACACAGGGCAGCAACACTGGGTGAACCCGGGAGGGTACTGACCTGGGGGCTGTGAGTTCTGTTCTAGCCCAGCCACTGCAGCAGGTGGCCATGGCCCAGGCCTGTGGCCTGTCTGTATCCTATGACTAGCTGGATAGAACATGTGTGAGCTTAGAACTTGTAACAGATTGGATCTGGTGGGGTTTTAATTAAATGAATCCACCAGGGACAGTCTGGCATTGAGAAAGGAATTCTACAGCACAATTGAAAGTGGACTTGGCCACCTCAGCAGATGGCTGGGATGCCAGTCCCCCCACCCCCACCCTTGTGCTTCTTGAAAGGCTGTGTCTGTAAGTCTGGCATCTGGCTGGCCTGAGTCCTACACTTACACTCTCTGGCTCTTCCTGTTTTGCCCATGGAAGAGAAGCAGGCACATGTTGGCATCTCCTTGTCAGACTCCCCCAAAAGGGACTGAACTGCTCCCAACAGGAAGCCTTGTTGGGTCATGGGGGCAACAGTGGCCAGCCTGGGTGTTCCCTGTTGGCTGCACGATGTGTCCTGGAGCTGAGCCTGCCCAGAGCCTGGCTGCCTGAAATTGCATCCTGCAGGCAGTGTTACACGTGGCGAGGTGGACCCCAGAGGGTAGGGTACGCACGCACGGGGTTAAAGAACACCCAACCAGGAGTCGGGGCCCTGGCTCCCATCCTCGGTCTGCCACTACCTTGCTGTAGGACAGGACTTGTTGAACTTTTTCCTGTAAATGGCCAGATAGCAAATATTTTAGGCTTGACAGACCTTATGGTCTCCTGCAACCACTCAGCTCTGCCATTGTCTCGAGAAAGCAGCCCTAGACAATATGTAAATGAATGGGCGTGGCTGTGTTCCAAAAAACTTTATTTACAAAAGCAGGCGGTGGGCCAGTTCAGCTCACAGGCTCTAGTTTGCTGAGCCTGCTGTAGGGTCTTTGTTAAGGCATGTCAGCTCCTGAGCCTCTGTTTTCTTACCTATCAAATGGGAAGTTAGATTAGAAGGTTAGTTCTTCTCAGACAAGCTATATTTTAGGATTTAATAAATTGCTAGCTCCCCCTGTTCCACATAGCACACACAGGCCCTGAGGATAGGCGTGAGTTTTGAGCAGGGTCTGGAGCCCAAACCTGCATGTGGAATTGGTATCCACAGCTCTTTGGAGGCATGGCTGCATCTTCCCATTTCCGAACCCTGTTCACGCTCTTTTTTTGTCCCTGATGGGCTTCTACTCCTCCATCAAATTCCATTTCACAAGTCACCGGCTCTGCGAAGCCTTCCTTGATCCCACTCACCTAAACAAGTCAGCGCTCCTGGAGCCCTTTGTTCATCACTCACCAGTCCACAAACATTCATCCATTCAACCAGCAGACGTTTTTTGAGTCCTTAATATATGTAGTGCTCTAAGTTCTAGAATAATAACTATTTCTGTGTTGCACTGAAGCAACCCTTTGTCATTTACAAAGCAACTTCTATACATTCTATTGTTTGAGCTCACACAGCGATCCCGTAGAGGAGGTATTTACTATTATTATTTTCTATTTTACGGGTGTGGAAACTGAGACTCAGTGAGGTAAAGCGTTTTATCTCAGGCCATAAATGCTAGAATCAAACTTGAAATTCAAAGGCTCTTCTCTTTCCATTGTACTTGGTCGCCTCAGGACCCTCCAGGGCCGGATGGAAGTCAGAAGACCTGGGGTCTGCTTCCAGCTGTGCCGCTGTATGGTCACAGGTAAGACCCTGCCCTTCTCTGGGCTTGGGTCTCCTCTTCTGGGAGGTGGAGGAGATGTTCTTCAGGTCCTGTGACATTCTAGGATTCTGGGCTTACAGAGGGGCCACGTTCCCTCCCCTACAAACAATGAAGAAAGCAGTCATCTCGGTGGGACAGTTGGGTCCCCAAAGCAATGGCCCTGAGCCTCCAGGTGCGTGTTAGGCCCACAGATGCTGGGGCCCTTTGCAGAACTGTCCTAGTCAGCACTGAGCAGAGGCTGTGCATAGGGTGAGAACCCTTGGGCTGTCATGGGAAGGGGGAGGGTTAGAGATGGGCTGGTCCCACTGAAGTAGGGGGGCAGCCAGAGCTGACTCTTCAGAGACAAAACTGTCCTCCCACCTCGCCCCCCACACAGCCTCCCGGCGCAGGAAGCCGCAGAGAGTCAAGGAGGAGATGGCTGCACGTCCCTGCCTGAAGTCTTGTTGGTTCCCAAGTTCTCTCTTCTGACTGCTGAGTGCTAAAGGGACCCCTAGCCCCACCCCCATCTAGCCCTAGGGACCAGTCTCTGGAGCCTTGAGCTTTTACTCCTTTTTGCTTCTTTAGCTGCTTCCTTCTTCCTTCTTCTTTCTTCCTCTGCCTGTTCCTCTTCCACCTCCTCCTCCTTTTCATCTACTTTTGTCCTCTCAGTCTCCTTCTGCACTCTGAGGACAGGGATGGCGTCTTGTATTTCTCAGGAGCTCAGTGCCTGTCACCCAGTAGAGCTAATGGTAATGGTGGTAGTGGTGATGTAGGAGCAGCAGTAGTAATAGTAATAGTAATAGTAATAGTAATAGTAGTAGTAATAGTAGTAGTAATAGTAATAGTAGTAGTAGTAGTAGTAGTAATAGTAATAGTAATAGTAATAGTAATAGTAATAGTAGTAGATCATAAAGCTCACATTTGTGGAGCATCTCTGTGCCAGGGACTGTACTCAGTGCTTTACATTATTTAATTTAATCTTCACAAAAACTTTATGGGGTGGATATTATCCCCACTTTCCCTATGAGAAAACCGAGGCACAGAAAGTTTCCCTACCTCATTCAAGACCACACAGCCAGTGAGTGGCTGAGTCAGGGTACAAATTCAGACCTGTTGCCTCGTGCAGCCTCACCAGTATTAGTTGATTCGATGCCGCATCTGGAAGGCAGGTGCCTTGGTTTTGAGCCGAGGAGACTGAGCTGAGTGGCTGGGTGACAAGGTCGCACAGGTGTGTGGCAGAGCCAGGGCGAGTCCTGCTCTCTTTCTTCCACATCCCAGTGGCCTCCAGGGTCTCTGGGCTGGGGTCAGGGATCTGGGTCCATGGCCCATCTAAGTGGGACCTTCATGAATTGCTCTTCTTAAGGTTGTTCTGGAAAAGTCATGGCAGCTTGTTCCCTGTCTGTCAAGCACGTGCTTTCCCCAGCTATGATGCTTCCTCTTTCCAGCGCTTCTCCCAAGAGGCCAGATCCAAGAGTGTGCTGGGTCTCCCCAGAAGACGCCCTCCACCGGCTCCAGCCAGGCAGGAGGAGGTGGGAGAGCTCAGAGCCAGCCCTGGAAACAGCTAAGGGGGGGCATCTGGGGAGGCTGAGCGGGCAGGAGGGGCCCCAGGGAGGCTGCAGCACTTGTCTGGTCTCGAAAAATCAGCTGGAAAATCACCAAAGCAAAAATGGCTTTATTTCCTCTTAGCTGGCCTTGATTAATTAACTGAACAAATATTTCTTAAGCACCTACTACTTTGTGCCAGGCACCAAGCTGAGTGCTGGGAGAGGATGCGAAGACGGGGATGGCTCAGTCTTGCCCTCTGGGAACAGAGACAAGCCAGTGGCCAGGTGAGAGAAGACTGTGCCTTAAGTGAAGAGTTATCGCTGGATGTGGGGAGTCTATGTCAAAGGGGCCCTTCTGTGATGGTGGGACTGCAGGCCCCCAGAAACCAGCAGTCAGAAGGCACAGCAATGTTGCCAGTGCTCCTGTGGCTGGGAGCAGGGCCTCTGAAGATGCCCCTGGATATGGGGAAGCATTGTTCAGTGTGGTGTGAACCCCTGGCTGCTGCACAGAGCTGCTTGGCCCTGGTTGTCACTAGAAATTGGATCAAGGTCAGTGTCTGAAGCCGTACTCTCTCTTTCTCTCTCTTCCTCCTTCCTCCTTCTCCTCCTCTTTCATCTTCTCCTTCTCCTTCTTCTTCCTTTTCCGTCTCCCCTTCTTTTCTTCCTCCTCCTCCTCCTTCTTCATCTTCTACCATTTATGTTTTTTTATTTTTATTTTTATTTTTTATTTTTATTTTTTTTCTTTTTGCGGTATGCAGGCCTCTCACTGTTGTGGCCACTCCCGTTGCGGAGCACAGGCTCCGGATGCGCAGGCCCAGCGGCCATGGCTCACGGGCCCAGCCGCTCCGCGGCATATGGGATCCTCCCAGACCGGGGCACGAACCCGTATCCCCTGCATCGGCAGGCGGACTCTCAACCACTGCGCCACCAGGGAGGCCCCATTTATGTTTTTTTTAAAGTACACTTTTAATTTTAGACCAATGTTAGATTTGCAGCGTTATTGTGAAGCCCTGCCTTCCTTTTTTTTTTTTTTTTTTTTTGCGGTACGCGGGCTTCTCACTGCTGTGGCCTCTCCCGTTGCAGAGCACAGGCTCCGGACGCGCAGGCTCAGCAGCCATGGCTCACGGGCCCAGCCGCTCCGTGGCATGTGGGATCTTCCCGGACCGGGACACGAACCCGTGTCCCCTACATCGGCAGGCGGACTCTCAACCACTGTGCCACCAGTGAAGCCACCCCCCGCCTTCCTTTTTAAAACACTCACAGCCTCTAGTGATGCATTGCTGGCTGCTGTGTTCCCACCCCATCCCCATTGCCTTCTCCCAGGAAGCCTTCTTCCTGTTCTGGGCCACAAGCATCCCCTTCTCTCAGCTCTGCACACAGCATCCATCTCTGCCACTCACTTGGCCTCTTGGCAGACGCTGCCTGGCATATTTACCCACTTCCTTATGCACAGTGATGCCTCTGTGAGCAAAACTCCTTTTAGTCAAGTCTGCCTGTGCAGAGTGGAGGTTGGGAGCGGCCGGCCCGGGGTGGGGCTGGGCCCTGGACAACGCTTTTGAGAGGCGGTCAGGGCGCAGGTCTGGTCCCCTGTGTGGGGACTCGCCTCCTGGCCTCCCCTCTGTGTAGCTGGGTCTGGGGTGGCAGGTGGGAACCAGGAGGGGACGGAGTATAAGAGGATGGAAGGGGAGAGAAAGAGGGGACAGTCATAGGCCAGAAGAGAGCCTGTGCTTTCGCTGCTCCTAGTGCACCTACTAATAACTGTACCGGAGTCAGGAGCTCAGCCACCCTTGCAGCAATCTTCTCAATTCTCACCATGATTTTCAAGGTGGGCATTACTAACTCCATTTTGATGAGGAAACTAAGGCTCAGGTTAAATACTACTTGTCCAAGGTCATGCAGATAAAAATTGGAAAAGCTAGGATTCAACCTAGATCTTTTCGCCTTCAAAGTCCAGGCACTTTCAGGTGTCCCTGGGACCCTTCACTTTGCGAATAGAGCATGGAAAATGTGTCCCGCTGGTCATCATCCTAAGACCCCTGGAAGCCCCTCAGGGTAGGATCTGGGTCTTAGAGTCTCAGGGCTCTGCATCCATCCTGATGGCATCCTGCCAAAGACCCTCTCTTCTGAGCCCCTCCCCTGCTTTCTGCCAGCCTAATGAACCCAGAAGTTGAATGGCCAGTCCTTTCTGTCCCAGGGAACAGCTCCCTGGAGGTTCTCTTTAGAGATTCCTGGATGCTTCAGTCAGGCCCGGAGCCAGACAGAGCAGGAGGTGAGGAGAGGAGAGCTGGAGGGCAGGGGCCCAGGGCCCCCAGGGAGGCTGTCTGTGGTGGACATGTCTGGTGTGGCTACCCCCTTCCTGCCTCTTCGGAGCTGTCCTGCCACAACCCTAGTTAAGGATGGGCCCAGGTAGCACCTTTGTACCATGTGGCCCTGGACTATGGATTGGACTAGGGATGCGTACCTGATCTAAGAGGACCCGAACTATCAGCTGGGTGGACCAGTCAGGTTGTCTCTCCCAGGAATTGTGATGAGGGCTGAGGGGCTGGGTAGTTTGGGGGGAGCTGAGCTGCAGGGTTACAAAGAATTGGGTCCTAACTGAGACCAGGGTGATCCAAAGCCACACGCAAGTCGGGGTTATTGGGGAAGAGAAGCCAGAGTGAGCAGAAACAGCAGAGACAGGGATGGTGTGGCCTGAGAGAGATGGAGAGAGAGGCCTGGGCTCCTGACTGCGGGTCTTTGATACCAGCTAAGTGGTGCTGTTTCCTTTCAGAAGTCCCCTTTTACTCACACAGGTCCAAGGGAGCACGGCACCCTGGCTAAGCTCCAGCCACTCCAGAAGAAGAAGCCAGGCTCCCAAGCACTGTGTCCCAGGTGTGTCTGGCAAAGTGAGCAGCGCAGCAGAAGGGCCCTGGATGAGTCTGGGGAGACCCATAAGGGCACTGCACACTGTAGTGTTTAGGAGTATTCCTGCTGAATCCACGCAGCAGCCCTATGTGGCCCACTGGGCAGGGGTGGTCTCCATTCAATGTCTGGGGACACTGAAACCTGGAAAGGTTGGTGTCTCACCGGAGTTGGACCTGGGACCCAGGCCTCCTGATCACAGGCCTGCTGCTTCTCCCATAACCCACACTGCCTCTCTGATCCCCTCTCTTATTAGGTAGCTGGGTGACTTTGGGGTTAGAAATACAGTGTGCAAAGTACACAGTACAAGACCTGGCATGTGGAAGGTCTCAGGAGGTGGGAGCTGTTGTTAACATTATGTTTTTTTGTTTTTTTGTTTTTGCGGTACGAGGGCCTCTCACTGTTGTGGCCTCTCCCGTTGCGGAGCACAGGCTCCGGACGCACAGGCTCAGCGGCCATGGTTCACGGGCGCAGCCGCTCCGTGGCATGTGGGATCTTCCCGGACCAGGGCACAAACCCGCGTCCCCTGCATCGGCAGGCGGACTCTCAACCACTGCGCCACCAGGGAAGCCCCTGTTAACATTATGTTTTAAAGCAGAGCTCTGCGCCGCCACTCACCACTCAGAAGCCTTCCTTAGTTCCCCAAATGCACACAATACATTCTAGGGGTTTCCTGCCCCAGCACGTAGGCTGTGCACAACCTAATGCACCCCCAGCCTGGCCTGCTCTCTCCCGGCTCCCCCAACACTTCCAGTCCCCTCTGCGCCTCACCTCTGAGCACTTCCTCATGCTGTTGGGCTGCCTGGAGTTCCCTCTCTCCTCTCTTCAGCCCTCTGAGGAAGGGCACCTCCGGGGCTGCCTCCTTTGGGGCGCCTCCCCCGTCTCCCTGTTGGAAGAACGGTACCTTCCTCTGCCCCTGCCACTCTCTGCCAGGTATTAGGTTTGGCGTGGAGGTGGGTGCCTCCCCCACTGGCCCACCTTGCCCTGTGTCTGTGGTGGATTCCCAGCGGATGCATGAAGCTGGTCTGGATGCATGGGTTGGGTTTGGCAGGGAGGCCTTGGAGCGAGCGTGGCCCCCGTGGGCTCTGTCTCCATCACCTGCTTCCCACTCTCCTTGCTGGTCATGGCTGGTGGCCCAGACAGCTCTGGGCTGGCAGGGAGTTTGGGAGCAGATGCCAGGAGATGTGAAGGAGGTTTTTCTTAGGCTCAACACCCTGCCCAGGGCTCAGGAGCTCAGATGGTGTAGGTTGGCACAGTGCCCAGGACGAGAGGGACTCCAGGCAACAGGGACTTCAGCCTGAAGCCAGCTGCCAGGACCTTCTCTCCCATGAGCCAGCCTGTAGACATGGTGTCCTCACCCCTACCACTCACACGTGCATGCGTGCGCACACACGCACACGCACACACACACACTCACTCACTCCAATACATGTCCCCCACCGTGGCCTCTTGGCATGACCCTGTCCACCATCCAGGGCAGAGAGTACAAGAACCAGGGGGGTATAGGGTGGTCACACCCAGGAAGCAGGAAAATCTGCCCTTCAATAAAAGGAGAGGAGTCCCCTACAGGACTTGGCCTCTGGGCCCCCCGCCCTTCCTTCAAGTTCCAGGCCCTCAGGCATCTAAAGAAGACACCAAACATAGCTCTTCCTCCACACAGGTCTGGACCCAACCGAGAGGCTAAGATTCCGCCCCTCTCCATGGAAACACACTTCACTCAACCCTGGGTCCTGTCGGAAATGCTCCTTAGGTGGAATGAAATGAGGCTCGGGCCATTGCTTCTCAGCCATCTTCAGTGGAGACACAAGCAGCTGTCCCCATCCTTGGGACACTGCCCTTTACACAGAGACATGGAAGCAGACACTCACCCCCCCAGCCTGCCTCCCGCTGCCTGACTCACCCCGGGCTTGTCACCTTTCCTCTGACCTCTGATTTCCCAACCTTTTCAATTAGCTCTGCCACTCCACCAGCCTTGCAGGTTCTCCATCTTCACTGTTGTTCACAGCCCAGAATTGCAGGACAGCCCGGCCGGGCTGGGGTATAATTGGAGAATGACTTCCCGGCTCCTACGGCCTATAGAAGATGCCTATTCGTGCAGGGGTGTCCCGAGCTTGCTTTCTACGGTGCCTAGAGCTGCAAGCTGAGCAGAGTCCCCTGGACCCAGCCCTCCCCAGCTACTGCTTACAGTGTTGCTGTGCCTTCTCCTCTGTCCACCCCCATGTGGAATCTGGGTGAGCCAGCTTTCTCCGCCCTTGACTTTATTCAAATGATTAAATGACTCTGTCACTGCTCCCTCCTCCCCAATTCAAAATAGTCTTAGCTGAGCTTTATATAGTGCTTACTACGTGCCACTGCTCTAAGCAAGCTAATATATGTTCCTCTTTTACTCCTCTAACATCCCTATTCTGTAGGTACTACTATTATTCCTATTTAAAGATGCAGGAACTGAGCCCAGAGAAGTTAAGTGACTTGCTCGAGGTCACACAGCAAATACCTGGCAGCGCGAGGCTCTCCCTATACTGCTTCTCCTGCTCTCTCTGAGCGCTTTGCTCTTTTCCTCCAACTCCCATTTCAGAGGTGGTGAGGCCTCCCCTCCCAAGGCTGAACCCCTAACTACATGCTGCCCCGGCCTTGGGCTTTTCTTCCTAACCTTTCTCCTGGAGGCCCCCCATTTGAGGGTATTTTAAAATTGTCCTCTGCTAACTTCTCACTATTTGCCTCAGGTCTTCAAAAAAGGGAAGGGAGGGAGACAGGGAAGGAGGAAGGGAGGCAGGCCCACCATGCCCCTGTTGCTTCTCCCCTCACCCATCAGGATGCCCCTGCTTCACCCATGAAGACTACTCTCCCCAACAGCATCAGGAATTTCCTGAGTACCAGACCCGGTGCCCTGTGGGCAGGGCTGCCCTAACTACATGGCACTCTGGGACCAATTAGAAAAGAAACGGGCCCCGTCTGGGTGGATGCAGCCCCTGGGAGAGTGCGTGGCTTGGTAAGCAGGCTGGACTTCAGCAACCCACACCCATCAGCTGGATTCTTTTGGACAGTCCATAACCTGGACAGTCATACATGGCGGTCTTGGCTGTTGGCATCCTCATTTTCCTTCCTATTCTGGCCATGCTCAGCCCTGATGGCCGGTCCTCTTCCTCACTGGATACCCGACCCTCCTGCTTCCCACTGGTCCTTTGCAGTCTCCCCTGCTGCCTCTGCTTCCTTCTCCTGCACCCTGATTTTAAGAGTGGACCAAGATTCTGCCTGGGCTGATCTGATTCTGGTTCCAGGGAGGCCACCAAGGCCTCGCCTCCAGCTCCACTCCACACGGTCACCTGGCTGGAGCATGAGCACCCAAGCCTGGCTGGGCCCCCGGAACCCATCCCTCCCACCATGTTGGCCTCTCTGTACTGCCTGATTCCTAGTAATTCCTCAGTCAACCAGGCTGAACACCTTGCCTTCCCCTCTTCTTCTCCCCCAAGACCTAGTCCCAGCCATTCCTCTTTTCCTAGTCCTGCCCTTTCTTTCTGTTCCTATAGCCACCACCTAGGCTCTCATCCTTTCCAGTCTGGACCTGGGGAGCCGATCTTAACTGTCATCCCTCGGTCACTTCCTAATCTTCCTCACACCTACTTCCAGATGACACTCCAGTCTGCACTTGTCACTGCTCTGCTCAAAACCTTCCACGACTCCCCATTGCCTACAGGGAAAGAAGCTCACACTTTCAACCTGCCTTTCAGCGTCCTCCACCATATGTGCCTGACCTTCTCCAGCCTTAGCTGCTGCACCGTACCCGGGGAGAGGGCTTTGGAGCTCACTTTTGGCAGTGCTTTTCCATAGCAAAGCTCTCTGGAAGGCTGCTGGGGGGTGGGCTGGGGTGGGGAGGGGCTGGGGGAGGGGTGGTTCTGCTCTTGTCGCACTTCCCACCATACCCTGCCCCAGGCCAAGCCTTTTAATGGCCACCAGCAGCCTGACAGCTGCCCTCCTCCCTGGGCGGCCTGGATTAGAGTCCAGCCAGACTGAAAATGTGGAGGCAGGTCTTAGGGGGTGGTCAAGGGATGAAAGGAAGAGGAGCCTCTCCCAGCCTGCGAGTCACTCACCCTGGGAGACAGGCATGGCTTGGAAGCGGTTAGTGGGCCAGCGGGGGCAGCATGTTTGCAGGAGGCGTTAATCCCCATACTCCCTTAGATTTGTGCAACGTTTCAGTGTATCACTCACTTTCTGAGTGAGATGCAAGAATCATTATCACTCACCCCACTGGGAAATGAGGAAGCTGAGGCTCGTGCTGGTGAGGTGACTTGGTCAAGGTCACAGAATGTGAAATGTGTGCATCAGAGGCAGGATGGAGTTTCAGGGTGGCGGGGGGCGTCTTTCATGCCAGCCCACCTGCTCACCCCAGGCTGGACCCAGGCTTTCTGCGCAGCAGGGACCTCCCTTGCCATCCAGGGACGGGTTGGTTAGCTCTGGCACTTGGTGGGGAGCCCTGGGGGAGGGGCTCATCGTGCCCTGCTCCATTCCTGGCCCAAATTGGCACCAGCACCTGGGAAGGGCTGCCGGCCAGCCACGTGCCAGTGTTACTTTAAAAATAAACCAGGGAAGAACGTGGCTTAAAAATAACCCTGGGGATGTGTGAGGAGCTAATTACTGCCGCAGCCCCCGGTCAGGGCTTCCAGGAGCACGCCGGGGCCCATGGTTCGCTGTGCTGCGTTCCCTCTGCTCATCTCTTCCAGTTGGGGACTGTGTACCAGGCCCTCCTAGAGCAGCCGGGGGCAGACAGGGCCTCAGAATCCTGAGGGTGGAAGCTGGAGGCGGCTCTGGGCATCCTGGGCGGCCTCCCTCACCTCGGCCAGGACACGGGGAGGCGGGGGAGGGACGGGAGCACCCAGGCCGGGAGGGAGCTCCGACAAGAGTCTCTGGGCCTCACCCCTGTCTTCCCACTGGAACCAGCCAGGCTCCAAAAGGGACTCTGAAGTCCTGAGCGCCCCCTCCTTCTCTGCATGTGGTGTTGGCAGCCAGGTGGCTGCTTTTGCCGATTACATCTCCCTGTTTAGGACTCCACCTAATCATTGTAGCTGTCTCCTGAGAAGAACTCGGAGGCCCATCTTGGCCCGTCGGGTTAAGAATGCACGGCCCTCCTGGCTGCCCCCTCCTAGTTGCTTCCACAGACATCCCTGGCCTGTGAGCTCGCGTCTCTGGACCCTCAGTGCCGAGAGCGCTTGGTCTGCTGCCCAGCCAGGCCCGAGGAGCCCCCAGGCTCTTTCCCCAATGGCGGTCAGGGAAGCAGGAGCCACGCTCTCATCCTGCAGGCCAGGTTCCCGCAAGGCTCTCAGAAACTCTTGCAGATCCCCTACCTTCAGCGCATCCTGAAGCGACAGGGAGGAGGGGACACAGGGCCCAGCAGAGGACGCAGCCGAGGACAGACGTGCAGGATCAAAGAGAAAAAGCAGAGCTTTCCCGGAGGAGGGAGGCAGAGGCCAAGACTGCTGGAAGCTGACAGAAATGATCAAAGGACAAGGATGGATGGGAGGGGCGGGGGGAAAGGAGCAGCCAGGAGACGCAGGCAGAGCGGCAGTTGGGGGCAGGGGCTTTGGGGTCAGACAGGCCTGGACTCAGGGCCCTGGCTGGGTGCCCTGAGCCAATAATCTTGCTGGGCCTTGGGCCTCATTTGCATAATGGACATAATGATGACTACCTCATGGGCCTCTGCAGAGGGAGGTTTGTAAAGCATTTATGAAAAGGCCTGAAAATGGGGAGCTGGGATATTGTTTGTTCCCTCTCCTGCCTCTACTGGGATCTGGCCCCTCTGTTCCATGTCAGGCTGGTCAAATACAAAGGATGCCCTACCACTCTCTCCCTCCCATGCTCCTGGAACAAGCTGTTCAATGTAGTTACACCATGTTTTCATGGTCAATGTCTCCAGTGGGCACCACATTGCCAAACACACTGGTTGCTTCTCTGTGGTCAACTGACTTGATCTCCCAGCAGCAGCTGGCCTGGTTGACAGTTCCCTCTCTCTCAAAACAACGCCTCCTGGCCTTGGGACACTGCACTCCCCAGGTTTCCCTCCAGTGTCCTGGCAGGTCCCCTTCCTTGCTTGACCTCCCAGTGCTGGAGGAAAGGCCTGCCCCGGGCTCTTCTCTCCCATTCTCCCCTCTCCCTGGCTGATCTCATCAAGCTGCATGACTCTAAATATTATTGCCATCTGATAACTCTTAAATTTATATCTCAGCTTTGATCTCTCCCTTGAGCTACAGGCTTGTCTGTCTAGCTGCCTTCATGGATTTGTAATAAGCATCTCAAAATTAACCTGTATGTCTAAAATAAGAAGTCTGGAATCTCATCTCTTTAACAAACCTTTTACTCTCTGAATTTTATTTCCCATCTCAGTAAATGCTTACCTTCCACCCAGTTGCTCAGGTCAAAGATTACCACTGATTATTCCCTTCCCCCTACTCCCATAGCCCTCTGGCTCCCTCCTTTCCCCCAACACATACATCCTATCCATCAACAGGTCGGGCCAACTCTGTCTTGAAAACACACCCTCAATCCACCCCTCTCTACAGTCTCCACAGTCTCCACCCGAGTCCCATCCACCACCATTCTGTCTTTCAAGTTACTCAACTGCAGCCTGACGGGTCTCCCCGCTTCCCTCTTCTACTACAACCAGCTGACCTCTAGCAGCCAGAGGGAAATGGTAAAAATTTAAGTTATATCCCACCACAACCCTGCTTAAAACTTTCCAGTGGCTTCCATCACATGTAGAGTAAAATCCAAATTCTTGCCCATGACCTCCATGGCCCTGCAGGATCCAGTCCTCCCATGCTTCCGCCCTGTTGCTCAGCGTGCCGCAGGCACACTGCCCTTTCTGCTCCTGTTCCTCAAACATGTCAGCTCTGGCCTACCTGGGACTTCACATGTGCTGTCCCCATGCCCTGCCCCCACCCTGGAAGGCTCCTCCTTGATCTTTGCATTCCACAGGGCCCCCTCCCTGGAAGGCTTTCCCAGATTGCCCATCCCTCCTCTCCATCTCTCTACCCCATTCTCTTGTTTTACTGACTCCTGGCACTTGCACCATTGGGATGATTTTTTTTTTTTTGTGATCACATAATGTAGTTTATCAACTATCTGCTTCCTCTGGAATGCAGGCATCGTGAGGACCAGGGCTGAGTCCCTAGGGCCCGGAACGGTGCCCAACACATGGAAGATGCTCAGAAAAAGAAAGAAAATGGAGGAATGACTGTGTGGGTGCTGGGGGAGTGGGAAGAGTCAGGAGGCCTGAGTTTGAGGACTAGCTCTGATATCGCACTGCTGGTGGCTGGGGCAGGCCACGCCCCATCTCCCCCTGCACTCTGCCCTGGTCTCAGTCTCCTCATCTGGAAGAGAGAAGGGTTGGGCTGAATTGGTGATTCTCAAAGAATCTGAACGACGCCAAGAACTGCAGTAATGCCGTCCACTGCCGAGCTGAGCCCTTATACTGCATGAGCATGCTGGTGTCAGCACCCTGAACTGACCCCATTCCAGCCAAAGGCTGAGGAAGGTGATCGTATGCTCTGCAACACACACATATTGTGTAATGGCCCAAGAACATTTTGAGATATCAAACCATTGTGAGGACCCATGCGGCTAACTCCAGCCGCTCAGAGGTCTAGCAGGTCACTGGTCTAGGTGGGACGTTGAAGGTTGGTCCACGAGCAGGACCTTAGCTCCCAGGACCCTGGAAGCCTCTGAGCTAGCCGAGGGCCTGGATTGTAGGAACAGCCACCAGTGCACTCATCCCGGGCCAGCTCAGGTCCAGGGGCAACCTGGGAAGAAAGACTGTCTGCAGCCTCTCTCCTGGCTACCCTCCTGCCTGAAAGTGCTGGGGGGTCAGCAGGCTCTCAGCACCACTGCTCCTCCCACACCCCATCCACAGACTACTGTGGGAGCTGCCAGCTGTTAGGGGGCCCCCCTTTCTGGGTGGGAGGCTCCCGCATTCCAGCTGTCCCAGGGGTTGGGGCAGTGGACTCGCTCTGCTGATAAGCAAGGCTGCGGCCATAGTCAGAAATACTCTTTCCAGAAAGGGGTGACTTGGAGGTCCTGGGCAAGGCTCTATTCTTGGGACTGGACACAGAGGAAGTCCCTCCAGGGCTCAGCCATCATGGGGTAAAGTGGGGACAAGATTGTAATACTGGGTAGGGTGCATCTCAGGAGGGGCTGGAAGCAGAGGCCAGGATTAGGTCCTGGCAGAGCTAGAGTAGAGATGGTCCAAGCTGTAAGGGGCTCAGACATCACCAGCCCAGTCCCTTGCAGACAAGGCCAGGGTGGGATGTGACTTGCTGTGGCTCTCACAGCCAGGTAGGAGCAGAGAAACAGCAGAAGGGTCTGTGTCCCCCACTTTCCTTAGCTCAGCTGTGCTAAAACATCAGTCACAGCTCTGAGAAATGACACGTAGCCCACTGACGGTCTTAAGGGGAAGATAGGGGACGTCAGGGCCTCTTTGGTGCCCAGGGAAGACAAGTGCTTAGGAGTCTGGGGCACTGAGCTGGGCACCCAAGGGAAGGAGGGCTGCCACTGAGTTTAAGTCCAGGTTTCTCTTCCTGTGGCTCCGCCTGGAGGTAGACCAAGGACCAAGAGTAGCCCCGGAGGGTCTTCCTCTGTCTAGCCCTCATGGTGGAAAATCCACGATGCAAGTCATGCTGAAGAAGGGTCACGCTGGCTCAGCCAGGCTAGAGCCCCCAACTTTGTTCCCAAGTGAGTGATACTCACACAGCTAAGGGGGCTGACCCCCTTCCCTGGGGTCATTTGAGAGCTAAGCCATGGAGGAGCCACCTCCTGTCCCATGACCCCACTGAGACCCTCTCAGTCCCCTTCTCCTCTGGGAAGAGTGGGACCTGCCCTTCTCCTTGGGCCACCCGCTGACTCCTGGGCCCTCTGCCACCTGGCTCACCCCAGGAGCTTTGGCTTGTGAACTCCAAAGATTCTTCCTCAGCTGCCCCTTGACTGTTTCTCAAGTCCCAAGGAAACCCAGAAGGAAAATGCTAGCTGCTGGCTGGCAAGTGGCCCAGCCTCCCAAGTACAGAATGCTGATTTGAATAAGCTCTCTTCTTTCCTGTGCTTCCCAAACCTGGCTGCAGATTCCCCTCACCAGGGGAGTTTTTAAAACTCATAGCCTCCTGGGCTTAGCTCAGGCCCGGATACCCATTGCTCTGGCTCCAAATAACTACTGCTACGGGGACCAGCGTCCGACTCAGCATGCAGGGGCCATCTTCCCTGCCCTCCCCCCTGCACGCCAGGGAGCAGGTGAGTTGCCAAGTCACCCCCAACCAGGCCCTTCTCTTACTCACTGGCTGTTCTTAAGAACCATCACTCAATGCTCATTTCTAGTCTCAGGTTTCCCTCCTGTTCAAATGCATGGAACTAAGGCCACTCCATGACGACTGCCACCCCCTGTCCCCCAGCACCATCCTCTTCACCCTCCATAGGCCAACACCCACTTCTACGATGCCCCAACGTCCGGACCATCCAACCCACCTTCAGCTACGGGGGGCCAGAGCACCCCTCGGGGGGAGCTTGATTCTGGGCTTGGAAGGTCTGGACTTGACTCTTGCTTCCAGATTCACTGGCTCTGGATCACAGGAAGCGATCTTATGTTCTCAAGTCCAGTTTCTTCATTGACACCTATACCTCTGGGTTGTTATGAGGTTCAGGGGAGATACTGTGTGACCAAGTGTTTTATAAAGCGAGTGCTGGGCCTGCTTTACACACCCCTGCTCTGCTGATTGCCAGCAGCGCACCTGTGCAGGCCTGCCCTGGCCCCTCGGAGCCTCAGGGTCCTCCTCTGTAAAATGGGAATTGTAATAGTGCCGCCTTCATAGAGTGGTAATACATGTAACGGGCTCAGCCCAGAGAAACCTCCCAGTGAATGGCAGCCTTGGTTCATGACCATGGAAACTGAGGCAGGCTCTGTGGGGTGTGACGGCTTCATGTCAGGTCTAAGGTCTGGACAGAATAGGTCCAGGTGAGAACAGATCTGTTGCGTCGATCTGAGACTTGCTCCTGCCTGGAACCACCCAGCTCTGCCTGCCCCCAGGGCCCTGGGGAACTCCCCTGCCCTGGTGGGAGGACAGCACCGTCATGGGGGAGAGGGCTGCCTCCTGTCTGAAGCCTGGCATCACCCTCTTGGGGTTGTTCAACCAGGGCCTGACAGTTTGGGTCTCTGGAGAGAGCCTCCCAGATGGTCCTGTGGCCAGCGGGCTGGAATGTGCCTCTCCGGATGTTTCTGCGATGGTTATTTCTGCATCGGATCTGTGGTCAGGAGAGGCCCTGCACATTCCTGAAGAGGGACACTGAGTCCATGCCAAGTCGTGCAGCAGGGGCCTGGTGTTGTCTATGCAGAAAATGTCCACACAGCAGTGGGGGACAGTATCATCTCCTTCAGCTCAGTGCTGTCCCAGGAGGGCCTCCTGAACACCATCCATAAGCCTGGGTTTGGTCTAGGCTCCAGAGTGGATCTTTGGTCAAGAAAAGGAATCATGGAGAGGGGAGGAAGTGAAAGCACTTCCTGGGGGCTGGCTGAGGTCTGCTGGGTGACCAGGGTGGGGCTGAAGTGAGATAATCAGGATTCAGGTTGCCATTACCCTCTGGTTCAACTGGGGTCATGAGGCACCCACTAGTTCAACTGGGGTGACCCACTGGTTCAACTGGCATGATGGAGGCAGCTGGTGGTTCAGTTGGGGTCATAGGGGCATTCCATCCTGATCCCTGGTCAGGATCCAGGCAGGAGAACACAGATTGGAGTCTATCACTTCCCTCCTCCAGTTCTTGTCAAATCAAGTCCACCTGCCAGAGTCTAGCACTCAGCCCCCTCCAAGGTTGGCTCCCCCACCTTTCCTTGGGCAGACTTATGGCCCCAGCCTAACTCATGCTGCTCCCTTACCCCGGAAAGCCCTCACTGCCAATCCTCACTTACTAGAGTTCTCATTCTTCATTTACGCCTTCCTCAGGTACTACCTGCTCCAGGAAGCCTTCTCAGATCCTTATTCTGAGTTACTCCACTAGGATTTAGCATATATACCATTCAACTTGTGGTTTCAGGATTCCACCGGACTGGGGGCTCCTTGGGGAAGGATCTGGATCTTAGTTTTCTATTCTCTTGGTGCCTGGTATAGTGTCTGGCACTCAGAAGACCTCAATGATTTTTTTAGTAAACTAAAAATGAAGTTTGGTAAACCTGAAATGAAGGCTAAAGTCAGTACTATTTGGAAGGTGACCCAGAGGGTCTGGGGGTCCCCAGGACACTGATGAGTCCCACTTAGGGTACTCTAAGTCTCCAGGCTGCCTCTTTGAAGATCAAGAATCTAAGTATCTCAGGGTTGGTAAGAACCTTAAAAGTCACTTATTGCGGTCCCCAGTGTGATATATGGGTAGCGTGATGATCTTTTTGATGTGTCAACTTGGCTAGGCTAAAGCTCTGAGTTATTCAATTGAGCACTGATCCAGGGGTTGCTATGAAGGCATTTTGTAGATGTGATTAAAGTCCGTAATCAGTTGACTTCAAGTAAGGGAGATTATCCTAGATCACTTGGTGGACCTGAATCAATCAGTTGAAAGACCTTAAGAGGTGAGCCAAGGCTTCCCTGAAGAAGAAGAAACTCTGCCTGTGAACAGCAGCTTCAGCCCAAGCTGGAGAGAGTTCCAGCCTGTCCTTCCCAATGTCCTGCTGTATAGATTTCACTCACCTAGCCAGCAACTACCATCACATAAGTCAAGACATATAAGTCTATCTATCTATCTATCTATCTATATTTCCAGCTGGTTGTGTTTCTCTGATTGAACCCTGACTGGTACAGGTTACCTCTGCATCTACTTCCTCTGGGGCAAACCAAAGCCCTGCCCCAGCCTCAGAGGAAGGTCCACCAGCTCTGAGGCCATTGGCTCTGACACTCCATGACCAGATTCCTAAGGACCTTTCCAGCTCTACACAATCTTGTTCTTAAAACCACAGTCCCCACCTCATGTCTGTTCTCAGAAGTCAGGTCTCCAGGTTATTTAGGTCCTTGCTACTCAAAGTGTAAACCGCAGATCAGCAGCATTAGTGTCCCTTGGGGGCCTTGTGAGAATTATAGACTCTCAGGCCCCATCCCAGACCTACTGGTTCAGAATCCGCATTTAAACAAGATCAACCAAATCGTCAGAGATAACCATCGGAGAAGTACTAATGTAGAGAATTCCGTATTGCTGAGCTAGCCTTCTCTAGTTCCCCCTGGGGAGCACCTCCTTTGTACAAATGGGGAGACTGAAGCCCACCAGGGTAGTGCCTGTGCCGCTCATGAGTAGGGGGAAAGCAGAGAGAGAGAGAGAGAGAGAGAGAATGGTTTGTCTAAGGGGAGAGAAAGAACCCAGTTTCTAGCTCCCAGGCCAGGCTCCTGCCTTATATTCCCTGCATCCATACACTCTCTTCACAAAGGCGTCCCTGTGTGTCCCTGGAAGAGGCGGGAGTGGAAAGCAGGGTGGTAAGGAGCTGGCTTTGGTGAAGGGGGAGCGTGGGAAGTCGGCCCCGGTGTGGCGGGGATCCCAGGGGGCCATAGAACCAGGAGGACCAAAGCTGTCGTCTCCAGGTAGTAGCTGAAGCCAGCTCCGGAAATGGGAAAGTGAAGGCGTGACTGCAGCAGTGGGGACTCGGGGTGGCTCCAGGTGAGGGGCAGGTCTCCGGGAGCCACCTGGGAGCTGCCTGAGCATGGGCAGTTTCTGGACAACGGGGAAGTGTGGACAGACTGGGAGGTGGCCGCATCAGCTGGGCCGGTAACTGCTTCACGACAGGCATTGGTCACGTGCTGAGGACCAGAGCCTAACAGAGGGGTCAGGAGGGGGCCCCAGGCAAGCAGGACAGGCCGGCTGGCAGTCTGCTTTCTTCTCTATGAGCCTGGGGGTGGGGTGGTGAACAACACGGGAGGAGGCATCAGTAAACAGGGTTCCCTTCTTCTTCAATCAGAATTTTAGTTTCCACACTCTAAAATGAGAGAGGTGGAGCTAACTGATTTCTCTTTGGGCTAAATGCTCTCCCCATAGTCCTGAGGATGTGATATACTGAAGCTGAGGTCACAGCTGAGTGCCCTGCATGACCCTGATACCTCCATTGTTTGTGACATTCATATGAGAGGGACAGCAGAGCCTCCGTGGGGAGCAGGGGGCTGCACGACTCCATGAAAAGATACTTTCTACAGCCCTGGGTGTAAGCCCTGTTACTGTCATTTTACATTTGTAGGGTCCTGGGCCAATGTCTGAACCTCTCTGAGCTTTCCTTTCCTTGACCATAACAGGATGATAATGCCTGCCCTCCCAGGGTAGTTGTGGGAATGCAGGCGGTGAGAAGTGCCTCGGACAGAGCCTGACGTGTTATAGACACGTCAGTTCCCTGCATCCAAGGCAGGGGTGGGGTGGGAGAGACCCATCCTGGGTCTCTGCTGAGGTTTGCCTAAACTCATCATGATCTCAGTCAGAGCTGGGTCTCTTCCCTTGCTGCTGGCTGGCTGACGGCAGGGAAATCGTTTTTACATTTTTTTTATTACAAAATCAACTCACAGATTTACCGTTTGTGCTGCCAGCTGAAAGCTGTTTATAGCGGTGATTTGCACTACATTCATCTGTGCTTGTTTATGTTTTCTTTGAAAATACTTATTGTGTTTGTCCTGTCCCCACTGTGGCCAGGCATGTGTCTTCTATTTCTGTCCTATTCTGGCCCCACTCCCTCCATGTCTCTAGCCCCCAATCATGACGTGTGGGAACTGGACGTGCAGGCAGGAGGCATGGCAGCCAGAAGGACCTCTGATCAAATACGTCCACTTTGTGGATGAAGAAACTGGTGGTCATAGAGGACCAGCAGCTAAGTGGAACTGGAACTTTTGCCTTCTTGCTCCAATCCAGGATGGTTTCTCCTACCACTGTGCACCTCACTCTCCCTGATTGGTCTGCTGCAGGGTCTGCCTGCTCAGAGGAGGGAGCATTGCCCCTGAGCTTGGATGTCAGGCAGACTCTAGGCATGAGTGAGGATCTGGGAAGCCTGGGGTGGGGGAGTGAGATTAGGAGGATAAAGGGAAGGGTGTGGCAGCCTCTGGTCCCCAATCCCACTGTCCCCACCTGTTAGGAAGGAGTAGAGGTGCTGTGGTCATAGTAATCCTTGGGAAACAGAGCCGTTCCCTTCTGTAGGGAAAGTGACAATACATGAGAAATAATAACACTTAAAATTGTAGATACTGTTTATTAAGTACATACTCTGTACCAGGCACTTCTTTTACATTATCCCATTTAATCCTAGGAGGCAGATATTATTCTCCCATATAGTAAATGACAAAGCAAGTTCAGAGAGACTCAGTAACTTGTCCAAAGTGACACAACTAGGAGCAGGCGGTGGAGGTGGCGAGTGGAGAGGGGGGTTGAGTGATGAAGCCAGGCACTCGGGCTTCTAAGCCAGCACCCGTGTTCATATGCCACCCTCAGGAAAGGCTGTACAGTTGAAGCAGAGGGGTGGTCTGTGGGCAGCGAGGAAGGAAATACTGACTGAGAGTGGATGGTGGGACCGTTTCAG
Source organism: Mesoplodon densirostris (assembly GCF_025265405.1). NCBI lineage: Eukaryota > Metazoa > Chordata > Mammalia > Artiodactyla > Ziphiidae > Mesoplodon > Mesoplodon densirostris. The sequence continues at coordinate 21,172,527 of NC_082674.1, read as the reverse complement.
GCTGGACTGCCTCTCCATCCCCCAGGAACTCAAGAGAGTACTGGGAACAGCCGAGGGATAAGCGGACGGAGGCCCTGGTGCTAAGAGCAAAGTGGGGGTCATGAGGAAAGCAGGCTGGGGTGATGGAGAGATCTTTAGTCTAGGCACCCAAAGGGTTGTACCTGCGACTTGCTGTGTGAATTTAGGCAAGTCACTCACCTCTCTGGATGTTTGGATGGCTGCTACTGTCCCCTTTCACTTTTTATTTGAGGACTCTGGGATTTTGGCGGGTGGCAGGTCACTTCTATACTTTCCTCCTTCTTAGAAAGATGTAAGAAATACAAGTTCCCCCATGAACTACCTGCTTGAATTCACAACCTAAGGATTCCCAGGCCATGTGGTGGGCGATGGGAGCCTGTGCTCTGCTGGAAGCTGGGGAGAAAGCAGAACAGAAGGTTTTCTGTCCCAGCTCCATCAGCTTAATCATCACCTGGCCTCTTGTTGACTTAGAGCCACAAGGAATCCAGGGACCTGCGGTGGGAGAACGGGCACCTGTGAGCCCATGGCAGTCTCCGGGAGGGCCTGGTGCTGGGCACAGCTGTGGCACGTGGTCTGGGTTGGTCAGGGGCCAGGGTGCAGGGGAGCAGAGGCTGGCTGTAGCGTGCTGGAGCCAGAGGCCCTCTCTTTCTGGGGAGGGTTTTGCCAGAGGAAGAGACAAGCCTTGGCTACTTGGCGTCCCCAAAGTACAAGGGTCTGGGCTGGGTTCTTGAAGTAGAGAAAGAATTGGTAAAAAATACAGGGCATGGGACTCAGAAAGGCTCCACTGAATCTATACTTTCAAGTCACAAGGCCATGGTGAGTCATTTACACTCAGAGCCTTAGATTCCACCGCTGAAAAATGGGGATAATAATGCCCATCTTGAAGGGTTGGGGAGAGAACTGAATGGGAATATAAATGAAGTGTCTTGTATACAGCCTGCCAAAGAGTAGTTAATAAATGGTGGCTGCTATTAGTATTGTTGCCGTTGCTGCTGTTAATAATAGTAATAAATAAAGAAGCAGTCTGCACAAGTGGAAGGAGCGGGGGCCTGCGAGTCAGGTTTGACTATCCTATTCCCATCACCTCTTTGGTTCCTTCTCGGTAAGAGGAGGGGGTGGCACCAGCTGATCTCAAGGCCCTTTCCTGCTCTGACAGCCTCCAGGCTATGAATAGATGTGGCTGGGGCCCCGGAGGAGCCTAATGACTCAACAGCTAGAGAGGTTAAGCCTTCCCAAAAAAGAGTTTCCCTTTGCATTTGATGAACTTAGGGCCCGACAAAGGAAGGGTTTCCTGTCTGGAAGACTAGGGACAAGGGAGCTGGAGGAATCCTCGCAGTTAGCGGAGACTGTGATTTACCAGGTGAATGACTAACTCAGACCCTGCTGACCCTCAACCAATCAGGGCTGCCCATGAGCGCCCTGCAAGCTGGCATGATTGAGCACGTCTTGGCCATGCCAATCCTGGCTGGCTTTGGGCTTCACAGCATATGGAGGCAGAGGAAGCAGCCAAGAAACCAGCAGGGGAAGGAACACTGGGCTTAGAGTCAGAAGTCCCTGCTTCTTACTCTAACTAGCTCCACTGCTCACCAGCTGCATGACTTTGAGGGAGCCCCTTCCCCTTCCTGAGCCTCCATGCCTTCATCTGTGCAAGGGAGCTAACAGTACCTGCCCTGGCAACTTCCCTGAGCGATGAAGGCTGAGACTCAAGAAATGAGATGAAAGCGCATTGTGATCACTAAGGCACTGAATGAACAGGAAATTTTGTCATTGTTCTATCCCGAAGGGACTCCCAGTCTCTCAGGAGACACATTTGGGTCCCCAAAGGGGTCAGGTGGACACAGACTGCTGCCTTTGGGTTTTGGGTCAAGATCAGTCTAATATAGGGCCCTTTCCAACCATCTGATCACAGCCCAGAGAGGTGTTTCTTAGATCTGAGCCCATATGGACAGCTCCCAGCCAGGTGTCATAGCCAGAGTGAGAGGTGACAAAAAGCCAGTGATGGTTGGGTGGGGCAGAGTGGGCAGTGCCCGTCTAGGGCCCCCACAGAGCTAGGGTGGTTCTTTGATGCTCTCTTTCCTCTTGCCAAGCTCCTTATAAATAAAAAAAATCATCAGAACCACACTCTGTCTGCCTCTACCCCCAGCTTTTAGCATCCCTCTTGGTGAGGACTACAAGCACTTTGGGAAACGGCAGGGATGGAGGGGAAGGATGATGCCGTCTCACTTCTGCACACCTTAAACCCATCAGTAGCATTCTCTGAGTGCTCCTGTGTATTGCTGGGTACTGTGCCGGCACTGGGAGCACAGAGATGGGAACCACAGGGCCCTGCCCCCACAGAGGTTAATTACACCCCCTGTGGTTAAAGAGACAAAATACACCCCCTGAAATGTAAATAGCTGTGCAAAACAGCCTACACTGTGTCACTCAGCTGGTCTTGACAGTAAGTCCTGCAGGCATCCACAGCCAGTGGCCTGGGATGGTCTGGCAGACTTCAAGGAGGAGATGGGATTTGAACCAGACCTGGAAGGTTAGCTTGGACAAGATAAATAGAAGACAGAGAAAAAGGCATGCCAGATACGCACACTTCAGGTGTTCTCAAGGGACAGTTGGGCTGCAGTGGAGAGATCATGTCAGTAAGAAGTGAGAAATTAAGTTGGACATAGAGATTGAAGCCAGGTATGAGGTCCTGAAAATTTGGGATGAGGAGCATGGATTTATGGATTACATGGGCAGCAGGGGGGCATTGAGGGCTTCTGAGAAGGGTATTGGTATGGTCAGAGCTGTGCTTTGGGGAGATTCTTTCTGGCAGCCTTATCCGCGGGAGCTTGCCCTGAAGGGGAATGAGGCTGGAGGCAAGGAGGTCAGTTGGGTGGTTACTGTGGAGCTGGGGACCAGGGTACTGAGAAAGATGGGGGCACACACCAAGGGCGAGATGTGTGGGGAGAGAGGGAGGGAAGGTCTAAAGATCTGCAGGGCTCCTGAAACCCTGGCAGGTGGCAGGGAGGTGGGAGAGGGGAGGAGACGCTGGACAAAACCCAGTCTGGTCCTTCCCAGGAAAGCAGGCTCCTCTTTGGGCAGACCTGAGTCTGACCATCCTGCACTAAACTCACAGCATCAGCAGGACCCAGAGGTGCCCCCACTTGGGCCACATCCACTCCTGGGGTCCTTTTCATCATCTTCCAGAAACCACATAGCATAGCTGCCTGCGGTCTCCAGAGAGCAGCGGAATCTCGGGACAATCCTGCAGTGGACAAACTGCAGGGACGGCGTCCAGTACTGCCTTTTACCCCTCTCGGCTCCTGTTGACTCCCAGGAAAACACTGCCATCTTGTCATGGGCTATGCCAAATGGCAATGAGCCCATGGGAGCTCAGCCAAGGCTAGGAGGAGGACCAGGGAGAGGAGAAGGAATGGGAAAGATGGAGGAAACAGCTTCTGGAGGCATCCTAGTGAGCTCTGGGGGAAGGTGGGCTGGGAGCACATCAGGACCCGGAGGAGCCCTGGAGATCATTTCAGCCAAACCCTCATTGTCTGGAGGTGAACTTGAGACTCGGGCAGGGGAAGGGACTTGCCCAGTGTCATACAATGGGACAAGTAACGGAGCTGGGCTGGAATTATAGTCTTGGGAGTGGGTAAGGTGTTTAGTCCTGTTTGAACACCTGAATAGCACACCAAGGGCCTCACTGGAGATTCTTTCTTGGATACCCACTTGTGCGCTTTGTGTGTGTGCCTGTGTATGTCCTGTGTGAGCTTGCGTGTGTACCTGTGTGTGCACCTGTGCCTATACTGTGAGAGAGTCTGGGTGTGTATGGCCTCCTACACTGAGGTCTGCCCTGGCTGGAAGAAGAGAACTGGGGCCATTCCTGTGAGGTGACTGTTTTCCTGGGACAGCAGTAAAGAAGGCAGACAGGGCTGGATCTGGCTTCCAGCACCAGCTCTGCTGCCCTAAGAAAATTAAAGGCACTGGCTGGCAGAGCCTAAACTCCTGGCGCTGGGCACACACGTGCACGCAGACACGCACACACACACACACACACACCCCAAGAAGTACTCCTAGCCACAGTTACGGAGTGTTCCAGGCACCCAGAGCGGTCCCGTGTGCCTCAGAGTGTGCCAAGTACCTGCATCCACACGTCTCCCTGAAGCCCCAGTCGGTGTAGACACGCTGGGGTCCGGGAGCCGATCTGCAAGGACACGGAGGAGTCGAGCGTTCCCTACCACTTATACTCGGCGCCCTGCTCCAGGGCCTGGCGCGGCCACACCCCTCCTCCCCAGCCGCCGCCCGTCGCTCCTGCCCCTCTCACACACTTCAAGAGTCCCCTGGGGCCCTCTCGCAGCCTGGCAGGGACAAGTTAGGGCTGGCCCTGCTGGAGAGTCAAGTCCGGAGCCAGGATTCGACGCCTCCCCCGAGCCCTGTCCCTACGGAGCAGACACGTCAGGCTGAACTCGGGTTTCTGGGAGCGCGGGGTTCGGCGCCTAGACCCTCTCCGGGTGAACCCCCCAGCCCCAGCCGGCTCCGGACTACCCCAGAACCCGGCGCCCGGCCCCCGGGTCCCCGCCCCCCGCCCGGCGAGTAGTTACCGATGGTGGTGATGACGGTGATGGCGAAGTAGAAGGAGCCGGCGAAGCGCCACTGCACGCCGGCCTTGTGCGGCTTGAGGCGCAGCACGACGCGCTCGAGCTCCTCGTAGCCGCCCTGGCTGAGGTTGTAGCGCGCCCGCAGCTCCTGCTGCCGCAGCTCCAGCCGCTGCCGCTCGATCATCTCTGGCTCCGACTCGAGCGCGTCGAAGACCGCGGCGCCCACCAGCAGGTAGGTGAATGTGCACACGATGAGCGCCAGCGTGCGCACGTTCTGCCGCTTCATCGTCCCGCCCGGGCCGCCGCCGGCCCCCCGGCGCCCCCGGCCCGCGCCCCGGCCCCGGCCGCCGCTGCTGCTGCCCCGGAGGCGGCCTGGGGCATGGCTGCGCTCGCTGCTCCCCGCGCCGGGCACCCACTCCGCGCCCCGGGGCCGCAGCCGCCAACGCCGCCGCAGCCGCCGCCGCCGCCGCCGCCGCCGCGGAGCTGTCCCTTCAGCACCACCCACCGCCCTCCTCCGCCCGGCCCCGCTCCCGCCCCCCGCCCCCCGCCCGCAGGCCGCCTCCTCCCGCCAGCCCTCCCGCCCAGCCAAATAAGGACTGGGGAGACGCGCCGAGGGAGGGAGGAGGGGGGGCTGCCGGAGGGGGAGGGGAGGGGGAGCGACGGGAGAGCAGCGGAGAGACCGGGCAGGACAGAGAGCGAGAGAGAGGGAGAGACCCAGACAAAGATAAGTAGGCAGAGAAACGCATATAACTACAGAGGAAGAGAGAGAGAAGAAGAGTCAGAAGGGGGTGTGACAGACAAGGAGATAAAACCAGAGGTAGACTCATAGACACAGAAAAAAGAAGAGGCAGGCAGAAAAATACAGAGCGAGAGAGGCACAGAGCGAAAGATGGAAACAGAAAGAGCCGCAGGCGAGAGACACAGAGACCTGGATAGCTGGAGATAAACCGACGACACAGAAAAAGAAAAGCAAGGAAGGGGAAAGGAACTGGGCCAATCAAGCCTCTAGGCCACCCCACCTTCATCCCTCCACCCAAATCACAACAGGCTGTAGCTGGACAGGACCTCGGGCCTTGCTGTCCTGCCCTTTACGATGTGGATGAGGAACCCGAGGCACAGAGAGGTCCAGTGCCGCGCAAGGGCACACAGTGGGTTCGTGTCAGCGCTTGGACTCAGCCAAGCTTTCCCTCCTCCCAGGCCCTAGGCCCTCCCCTGTGCCAGGCTGCTGGCTGTCTCAGAAATAGGAGGGCACAGTTGTGGACCGGGCACACACAGGCCAACCCCCAAGGGAAAGCCCTGCTCTCGTGAATTGTGTCCCTTCCTAGGTCAGCACAGCTCCTGGGACTGGCTGAGGAAGCACAGGCTGGTAGCCTAGGCCACTAGCATCCAGTCCTAGGGTCTCCTGTTCTGCTCCCCAGGGGCCTTCGCGGACAGGCCTGACATCTAGGGCCCCTGTCCTGCACCAGCTGGCCAGGCTGGGCTTGCGCCGGGCTGCCAGGGATAGCACTGGACACCACCACGGGGCATCCCAACAGAACTGGGATCTAACAGAAATAGGGTGGGTGGCGGAGGGGCCCAGATCAGGAGCCTCGCCGACAAACTGGAGGAGCCAGCAGACCTCCTCCTACGCCTCAGTTTCTTCATCTGTCAACATGGTGCAGTGGTGGCGAGGACGGCAGGCTGTGGGGCGTCATCGCCCCCTCGGAGTCTTGCTTCCTTATCTCCTCGATGAGGTGCCACAGCAGATGATCCCACAGGCCCTGCTTAACTCCAAACAACTCCAGACTTGGATGGGCTGAGTGAGCAGAATGACTGGAATGCAAATTCCACTGCCAGGGAGGGTCAAAAAGTCTTTCACAGGACCCTGGTATGGGCCATGGGGAGAGACATGGGAGAGGCCCCAAGACCTCTGAGGGTGGGCTCAAGAGGCAGCCAGCCAGAAGCAGGAGCACCATCTGTCCACATCCTGGGCTGACCTGTCACTGCCAGTCACTACACTGCTTCTCCCAGGAGTGCCCCCAACTCATCCCTTTCTTCCACCATTCATTCAACAAGTATGTATCAAACATCTGCCTTGTATCAGGCGAGGCACGTTACATTCATTAGCTCTAGTCTTTACCACGATCCTGAAAGGAAGAGATGGTTATGTCCATTTTATAGATGTAGAAACTGAGGCTAAAGGCAATACAGAGAATCCCCCAAGGGCATTCTGCTGGGAAGAGAATTCCATCTGCCTTCCAAGCCCGTCTTCTTCTCCATAATGACTCCCCGAGCCTTCATTTATTTTCACTGTAAATGGGATAGCTAATCACACTAGCTCTTGAACAGATTGTTGTAAGGGATCAAAGGGGGTGACATACATGTAAGTCAGACAATATGAGGTTCTATAACAACTTCTTCTCCCCTAAGACTCAGGTCTTTGACCAGAGCCTGCTGGGAAAGCCTTGACTGGTGGCACTTTGTCCCCCCACCCCCTCAAAGGTCTTTGGGTTGTGTCAGATTCTTTCATCCGCCACAAACTTTTGGTCCTGCCCCTTTGGCCATGAACTCAGCCTGTTGCAGGCTTTCCCTCTTGGCATCCTGCGGCTCTTTGGAAGAAAAGCACTGCCTTTCCTGGCTTCCCAGGGGTGCAGGCTCAAGTTAGGTTCTGTGTTCCTGGCCACAGTCACCCCAGAAGCCAGTTCCCCCGAAGCCAGTCTAGGGGAGCAAGTGGCTCTCTAGCCTGGTTTTCAGTGTGAAAGGCTATGTATGTGTCCAAGGTCTGTTCACCTCTGGCTACCAGGCCAGACTGCTGTGCAGACGAAAGGTGATATTATGAGTGAAAGAGCTTTGGAAAAGGGAAAAAGCTCTCTTTAGGGGCAGGGCATTTATTATTAATAATGATGATGCTTGTTCTCACAGCACTTCAGAACTGGAAAGACCTTTAGAGATCATCTAGCCCAACCTTCTCACATTACAGATGAGGAAACTGAGGCCCAAAGAGTAAGAAGGGTGTTGCCCAAGGTCACAAAGCGAGTGGGAAGTCCAGGACTCACGTGCCATGGCTGGGGTCTTTCCTATTATCTCTCATTATGTCTGAGATCAGGACACCAACTAGCAGGGGAGCACAGTGCCCTTGGAGCCCAGGAGGGCAGCCTGGGTCTCCTCCTCCTACCCCTCCTCCTTCCCTTCTCTTAAGGAGGGGGGACCAGTGGGTGTAATTGCACGGGTGCCAGTCAAGTTTTCTGAGTAACCCCCAGGCAGGAATCGCATTGGCCAGCCCTCGACCTGGGTGGGATGGTGCCAAAAGCCTGGAAGCCTATCCTGCTCCCTTCTGTCCAGGACTTCCAGGACCTGCCTGTACCTCACCACCCGCCCCTCCATGGGGATGCCCCACCCTCTGCCCAAGGCCAAGTGTCAGAAAGCACCTCTGTCAATCCTGTCTGTTATAAACGATAAAAACTGCTCAGCTGTGGCTTCTCCAAATTCTTGTATTTTTTTAAATCCATTGGTGACTCCAGGGGAGGAAGCTTTGGGCCAGTAAGAGAGAGATTTTTTTTACATCCTTCAAATCATTACACTGGTCAGCCTTCTGTGCAAGGATTTTCTGAGATCCTGTCCGGTACAGAGAACACAGGGTGGAGAGTTGGGAGGCCTGGGCTGGGGTCCTGGCTCTGCCACCTGCTTGCTGTGGGCCAGTCACTCCTCCCGGGGCCTCGGTTTGCACAGCCATAAATGGAGGGGTTTGGATCAGGGCATGTCTGTTCCCTTCATTTATAACATCCCATGACCTTCCTGGCTTGCTTCTGCTCCCCCAGTTCTTCCAAGAATCAGGTGAAAAGAGAGTATAGTCACTGCTTTTAAGACTTTAGTTTGTGAGGAAAAGGACACAGTCTAAGTTAGGATAAATGGTACAGAATTTAATTATCATTAGTTGCTGCATATTATTATGTACTAAGCATCATACACATACGATTTTACAGGTATTTTTTATTGGAGTATAGTTGATTTACAATGTTGTATTAGTTTCAGGTGTACAGCAAAGTGAATCAGTTATACATATACATATATCCACTCTTTTTTACATTTTTTTCCCCATATAAGCCATTACGGAGTATTGAGTAGAGTTCCCTGTGCTTATTTTCCAGTTTTATATTCCACTCCGTTCCTCTCTAAGCTCTAGACACATCCAAGTACTTTTGTGCTTCACTCCTGGCTCACGTGGCTCCCATCAGCTGGGATGCTGGTACCTCCTCAACCTCTCCATTTTCTATCTATCGAACTCCTATTCAGGCTTCAAGACCCAACTCAAAGGCCACACCCTCAATGAAGCATTCCCCAGTTGCCTCCAATCAGAATCACTGGCTCCTTTGGGCCTCCACAGCACCCTGTCTAAGCTTCAACTCAGTAGACATTCCCCCTGCCTCGCTGACTCATTACCTTCTCCGGGCAGAGACCCTTCTTACTCATGGTGCACCTCCCGCAGTGGGAGCACCGTGCTTTGCACATCAGAGCCGCTTCCTTGGGTACTCGGTACACAGTGAAGACCTTAAAGCATCCTCACCTGCTGGGATGGAGACCAGCAGTGTCAGTGAGGCCAGGGACCCAGACAGCAGAGCCTGTGGGCAGAAAAACCCGGGCAAGCCTTTTCTGTGACACATTGCAGATACTGCAAAGGCTGGAGCAAGCCCTGCCTCGTTGAGAAGAAGAGGATAAAGATAAATTTGAGAGTCTGAAGGCCTGAGAAAGTCAGTGGGGAGAGCACTGAACTGGGAGTCCAGGTCCAGGAGCTTGGTCCCAGTGCTGCTGCCAGCTACCGACCAGCTGGTGGACTCGAGGAGTCACTTCGTCTTTCTGTGCCTCGGTTTCCTTTTCTATAGGGTGAAAGGGTGGACTATCTTGAAAAGTCTCTTCTCACTCTGACATTCCGTGATGTTAATGAGAGGCCTAGCCCTGTGATTAGCAATGCTCATTCTACAACAGCCAAGAATGTGGTCTGACAGATGAGGGGCACAGAGGCCTCTCTGTCCCTCACTTTCTAGCCCTCCTTTATTGGCCAGTTTGGCTGGAAGATGGGGGCAGGAGGTGGTGAGGTAGGGGGAGAAAGGGCTGACCCCTAGTCAGACAAGCTGGGGTTCAAATCCTGATTCTATCAATGACTAGTTGGACCAGAGCTTGCCGTGAAATTCTGGTCCATCCTGGCTGGACGAGGCCATAAGCTCCTGGAGGGCAGAGATAAGGTCTTAGTCATCTCCGCGCTCCACAACACTTGGTACAGCACCTGGCATAGAAGGCGCTCTGGTAACACTCCTCCATTCGTTCCAGTAGCCCTGGCTGGGCTAGGTGGGTTGGCAGGGCCTGGAGCCCCTGGTTTGCTGTAGGGAGGAGTGTCCAGGGCCATCTCAACATCAAGCCAGGGGCAGGCCTGAGAAGGGGGAGGGGCCCCGCGGGCCCAGGAGCTGCAGCAGAGAGGGAAGTGGCTGACACGGAGAGTTGCCCCAGGGATCCTGGCCTACGAGGGCAGGTTGATTGGATTCAGGGCACTTAGGGTATGACTGAGGTGTTTCTTGGTGTGCCTCTGTAGGGAGAGGCATGGAGGATTAGTCTGGATTTACAGAGCATAACCAGTCCAGCGCAGCCAGCTTGCGTTTGTCAAGAGTCACTATTTATTTAACATCTCAAGCCCAAACCAAACACAAAAGGCAGCTGTTCACAAAGGAGAGGCTCTGCGAGCTGTTGGGGGAAGAGCACTACCCCTGGACGTGGACACCTGGCTCTGTTCTCAGTCCTGCCCCGATGGGCTGGGTGACAAGCTCAGAACACAGACTTGGGTGCCCTGCTAGTGACAGTGAGAACCAACTGGTCTTCATGGAGTTGCCATGGGGAACGGGCTTGCTCCCTTCGTTAGCAGAAAGCCTTAGTCCAAAGTCTGCACCTAGCTACCACATTGGACGGATCCCTTCCCATAGAGACGATCGCCTTGGTGGCCTCCCTCTCTGACTCTGAATACAGCGTGGAGATGAGCATCCTCGTGTGTGTCCTTAAGGACCTGCAGGGAATTTCCACTGGGACGCATACCCAGAAGTGTCACAGTGCTTATGCCCACTGCATGGCACCCAACACCGCCGGGCTGTCCTCAGCGTGGCTGGCTTGGTTTTCACTCTCCCTGGCGGTGCGTGAGTTGGTCTGCGGTCTCCTCACTGACACTGGTACGATCCACTTTTCTATTTTTGCCACTTGTATGTTTCACTATTTTCTACTAATTTCCCCTTTTCTCTCCCTTTCCCCTCCCCTACATTACTGGCGTCTTAGGCAGGCCAGCAGGTGATGTCAAAGCGAGTTCTGGGAGAAAACCAGCCGCTGTTCTCCAGCCTGGGGTGTGTGCGTGTGTGTGTGTGTGTGAGCGTCTAAAGGAGGCTGTGAGCCTGAGACTTTCAGTTTCATGCCTGATCTCCTTTTCTCCCCCCTCTCTATCTGCCAACCCTTGTCAGTTTCCCCTCCACTCACATTCTCCTCTGTGTTTGGCCAAGCTCACAGAATAATTAAAACTAGAGGAAACCTTAGACCAGACAGTGCCGATGAGGAAACTGAGGCTTGGCAAGGGGAGTCCGCATCTCCAGGCTTGCTGGGCCATGGGAGTTGAGCCCAGCTATCCTGACCTCTAGGGCAAGGTAAGTGCCCTAGACTTTCCCCCTTCACATCACTAGAATTAAGTCCCTTAAGCCTGTCCTCAGTAGAGATTCTGGAGTTGCCATGACCTGTATTCTCTGACAAATGTGTTGCTGCTAAGGAAAAGAATGAGCCTGGAGATCTAGTCAACAGCCTCACAAATCTTGAAATCCTTCTTTGCAGGTTTATGGCTTCTGAGAAGCAAGCAGAAGCAGCCAGTTCTCAGCAACAAACACAATAATTATAATAGCACTTGCAATGATTAATCAGCCAGTGAGTATTGAGTGGTGCCTGCGAGCATGCATGGCAGTGTGTGTGTGTGTGTGTGTGTGTGTGTGTGTGTGTGTGTGTCCATCCGGGTGGGGGAGAGGGCAAGGGGGGTGACTTTATTCCCAGTGAGCATGTTTTAGGTGTCCTTCCCTCAGTTGAGGGGCTGGGTCACAACCGTGGCAGTTCTTGGGTAGAGTTGTGATCTGGCTAGAGCTGCAGCTGTTTCTGCTGGGAGAGGAGTCCTATTTCCTGTCATCCTGGATGTTGGGGTCCTAACCATATACTGGGAGAGAGGAACTGACAAACAGAAGCAAGTTCTAGGCCTGTCAACCAGATTAACGTGGGACTTCACCAGCGTGATGTACATGGCAAAACCAAGGAACTTGGCATGTTCAGCCTGAAAAAAAGATGCAGCGGACATGTGAGCTGTCACACGGAGGAGGGATTAGCTTTGTTCTGGGTGGCCTAGGAGGGGCCAGTGATCTGTGTGGAAATGCTCCAGTGAAAGAGCTTTCAGCTTAAAATAGATGGAACATTCTCTCTGCCTCTGCGGAAGCAATGGGCTGCCCAGATGTAATGAGCTCCTGGTCAATGAAGTTATGCAAGCACAGCCTGATTGATCGCTTGGGTTCAAGCTGTCTTGTTTTTTTTTTTTAATCTTTTTTTCCTTCCAGTTTTATTGAGATATAATTGACATACTGCCCTATATAAGTTTAAGGTGTACACTGTAATGATTTGACTTACATATATCATGAAATGATTACCACGTTGAGTTTGGTCAACATTCATCATCTCATATAGATACAAAATTCAAGAAAAAAAGATCTTTTTCCTTGTGATGAGAACTCTTAGGATTTATTCTCTTAACAATTTTCCTATACAACATACAGCAGTGTTCATTATTATGTTGCACACTGCATCCCTAGTGCTTATTTATCTTAGACCCAACTGGGAGTTTGTACCTTTGACTGCTTTCATCCGATACCCCCGCCCCCACCTCTGGTAACCACAAATCTGATCTCTTTTTCTAAGGGTTTGTCTGTTTGTTTATGAAGTATAATTGACCTACAACACTATGTTAGTTCCTGGTGTACAACATAGTGATTTGATATTTCTGTGCATTACAAAATGATCACCACGATAAGTCTAGTTACCATCTGTCACCATACAAAGATATTACATTATTATTGACTATGTTCCACACACTGTACATTTCATACCCATGACTCACTTATTTTGTAGCTGGAAGTTTGTACCTCTTAATCTCCCTCGCTTATTTGGGGTTGAGGCTATTTTAGAAGGATCCAAAGAGCTAGTACAGTGCCTGGCACATAGTATCTGCAAGAAATGCCTTCTGACATGATTGCTAAAAGTACTGAGTTTGGGGGCTGGACTAGATGCACTCTGTGGTTCATTCATGGAGCACTTCCTCTGTGCCAGGCCCTTTGACCCTCCTGGAAATGCTATAATTCTCCGGCCCCCGGAAGGGCTGTACCTGGAGTCCTTGCTGAGCCCCCACAGCACTGCTTTCTCCCAGCTCCCCTGTCCCCACCCACCCAAGGTCCCCACACATATACCCTACACCTCACTGCTTGCAGAAGCCCAACACTCACAGGTTGGAGTAAGGGCCTAGAGGCCCTAGGGCTCCAGCAACGGAAATGAGCCTCCAGCAGGCTAATTACTGGGAGCTGATTCTATTAAGCGGATAGCTCGCTCTAGGCAAAGCAATTACAGCTAATCAGCCCCTTGCAGCAGTCCAAAGGGACAGCCGTTTGAGTCAGACACATGCGTGAGTAGGAGCATCAAGGCAGTCTGAGGCTCAGGCCTGGGCAGATTGGTCTCAGGCCAAAGGCTGCTCAGAAAGTGGTACCCCAGCCCCTTCCCTGGGCTGCCCAGATCTCAGGCCACTGTGGTGCTGCAGCTCCATGGAAGCAGCACTGAATGGAAACTCAAAGACCTGTGTTGAGACTTGGCTCTGCCACCAAGGAGCTGAATTTCACTGGGGAGAGTGCCTCTCTGACCTGAGCCTCAGTTTCCCTGTCTGTCAAATGAGTAGGATGGACTAGGGAAGAATCTAGTCCAAGCTTGAAACTGGAGTCCATCTCGATATTGTAGTGTATACTTAGAAATGTCTAAGAGGGAACATCTAACATTGTGTTCTTATAAAAAATAACAACAACAACAAGGGACTTCCCTGGTGGTCCAGTGGTAAAGAATCCACCTTCCAATGCAGGGGACTCGGGTTTGATCCCTGGTCGGGGAACTAAGATCCCACATGCTGCGGGGCAACTAAGCCCACGCGCCACAACTACTGAGCTCGCGTGCCTCAACTAGAGAGCCTGCGTGCTGCAAACTACAGATCCCACGCCCCCTGGAGCTTGCCTGCCACAACTAGAGAGAGAAAAACCTGCATGCCACAATGAAAGATCCCACATGCCTCAACTAAGACCTGACACAGCCAAAAATAAAAATAAATAAAATAAAAATAAAAAATAAATAAAATCTGTTAAAAAATAATAACAATAATAAATAAAGAGGTAGGAGGAAAATTTGGAGGCGATGGATGTGCTTACAACATAAATAGTCTTGATGGTTTCGTAGATGTATGTATACTTATCTCCAAATGCAACAAGTTTTATATATTAAATATGTACAGCTTTTTGTATGTCAATCATGTCTCAATGAAATGGTTTTAATCAAAAAAAGAAAAAAACCAAAAACAGAGATGTTAGTCTATCTAGTCCATCTGGTTTGGATTCTAGTCCAGGCTAAAATGACCTGACCAGCTAGAGAAGAACTTTTGAAATCCTCAAACATGGAAATATATGCTGCAGGATCTAATTATTCAGGCTATTTAAAAAAATGGAAATAATGTATTTTTAAAAATTACGAAAGCCCTCCTGGAATTTTTTTCCTCTAGAAATTTAATGAAATGTGTGTTCCCTAAAAAACAGACAAGATTTTTTTGACCATGATTTAGTGGCTTCCAGATTCTTTGAGGAAGTTGGGTCATGTTAGCAGGGGAAGGAACGGGAGAGGAGGTCCCTGGAAGTGAGGGGGTAATGAGCAAGATGGAGACAGGAGCGTCACTGGGCCATGGCAGTGTCTATTCTACCTGTGCTGGTTCCTCTCCCAGAGGAAGGACTCCCTGAAAGGTTCCTGGATGCTGTCAGAACGCTGAGAAGGAATTTATTTATTCATTCATTTATTTAAAAAAATTTTTATTTTATATTGAAGTGTAGTTGATTAACAATGTTGTGTTAGTTTCAGGTGTACAGCAAAGTGATTCAGTTATACATATACATGTATCTATTCTTTTTCAAATTGTTTTCCCATTTAGGTTATTACAGAATATCTAGCAGAGTTCCCTGTGCTATACACTAGGTCCTTGTTGGTTTTCTATTTTAAATACAGTAGTGTGTACATGCCAATCCCAAACTCCCAGTTTATCCCTTGCCCACCACCTTTCCCCTTTGGTAACCATAAGCTTGTTTTCTAAATCTGTGAATCTGTTTCTGTTTTGTAAATAAATTCATTTGTAGCATTTTTTTTAGATTCTGCATAAGAGTGATATCATATGATATTTGTCTTTGTCTGACTTACTTCACTTAGTATGATAATCTCCAGGTCCATCCATGTTGCTGCAAATGGCCTTATTTCATTCTTTTTAATGGCTAAGTAATATTCCATTGTATATACAACCACATCTTCTTTATCCATTCATCTGTCAGTGGACATTTAGGTTGCTTCCATGTCTTAGCTATTGTCAATAGTGCTGCTGTGAACATAGGGGTGCATGTATCTTTTCAAACCATAGTTTTCCCTGGATATACGCCCAGGAATGGGATTACTGGATCATATAGTAGCTCTATTTTTAGTTTATAAAGGAGCCTCCATACTGGCTGTACCAATTTACATTTCCACCAACAGTGTAGGAGGGTTCCCTTTTCTCCACACCCTCTCCAAGACCACTGAAGAGGAATTTAAACATCAGTCCCTCCCAGCACTGAAATTCTAAGATTCTGGGTTGGTACTAAGCAAATGACATGACCCAAACTCACCATGTGGGCAGCCTAGTGGAGGAGACCAGAAGTCAGCAGACCTCAGCAGCAACCAGCTATGAGAGCTGGGCAAGCCATGGCCCCTCTGTGAGCCTCAGCTTCCTCCTGTACAGGATAGAAGGATGAGAGCCTTCTCCACGAGGCTTCCCTCACACAGTGGTTGAGGGATTCCAAGTGAGATGATGAATGTGAAACTAAGACTAATTAATTAATTCTTTTAAAAGGTGAGAATGTAAACTATTAAAAAGCTTCTGTACAGCAAAGGAAACCATCAATAAAATGAAAAAGCAACCTACAAAACAAGAGAAGATATTTGCAAATCATATATCTGATAAGGGGTCAATGCTCAAAGTAGATAAAGAACTCATACAGCTCAATAAAGAAGACCAAACCATTTAATTAAAATATGGGCAGAGGATCTGAATAGACATTATTCCAAAGAAGACATACAAAGGGTCAACAGGTACATGAAAAGATGCTCAGCATCACTAATCACCAGGGAAATGCAAATCAAACCCACAATGACCTATCACCTCACACCTGTTAGAATGAGTATTATCAAAAAGACAAGAGATAATGAGTGTTGGTGAGGATGTAGAGAAAAGGGAACTCTTGTGCACTGTTGGCAGGAATATAAATTGGTGCAGCCGCTATGGGAAAACTGTATGGAGCCTCCTCAAAAACATTAAAATAGAACTGCCATATGATCCAGCAATTCCACTTCTGGGTACTAATCTGGAGGAAATAGAATCACTATCTCAAAAGAGTATCTGCACACTCATATTCATTGCAGTATTATTTACAATAGCCAAGATTTGGAAACCAACTAAGCGTCCATTGATGGATAAAGGGATAAAGAAAATGTGGTATATATACAATGGAATATTATTTAGATATAGAAAAGAAGGAAATCCTGCCATTTGTGGCAACGTGGACAGACCTTGAGAGCATTATGCTAAGTGAAATAAGCCAGACAGTGAAAGACAAATACCCTATGACCTCACTTATATGTAGAATCTTACAAAAACTGAACTCATAGATACAGCGAACAGATTGGTGGTTGTCCAAGGCAGGGGGTGGGAGGTGGGTGAAATGGGTGAAGTGGTCAAAGGGAACAAACTTCCCGTTATGAGTCCTGGGGGTCTAATGTACATCATGGTGACTACAGTTAACAACACTCTACTGTATATTTGAAAGTTGTTAAGAGAGTAGATATTAAAAGTTCTCATAGGGCTTCCCTGGTGGCGCAGTGGTTGAGAGTCCACCTGCCGATGCAGGGGACACGGGTTCGTGCCCTGGTCCGGGAAGATCCCACATGCCGCGGGGCGGCTGAGCCCGTGAGCCATGGCCGTTGAGCCTGCGCGTCCGGAGCCTGTGCTCCGCAACGGGAGAGGCCACAGCAGTGAGAGGCCCACGTACGGAAAAAAAAAAAAAAAAAATCTCATAACAAGGAAAAAAATTATAACTATGTATGGTGATGGGTGTCAACAAAACTTATTTAATAATATGTACACATATAAAATCATTATATGTAATATGTTATTACACATCAATTATATCTCAATTTTTTAAAAAAGAAAAAAGAGTGTTTTTATTAACAGCAGCTGGGACCCAGGTCTCCCTCTCTAATCCAGCCCTTCTCTCTTTTGATTTTCATGATTGTAGCTTTCAGAGCAGGGTGGCCTTGCTGGAGCAGAGAGTGGGGGCCACCTGACTGCCAGCTTTCCCTGGCCTTGGTGATCTCAGATGGCTGGTGCCCCTGTAATCAGACCAAAGCCTTGATCTGTCCTCAAAGAGGAGCCCTGGCGCTGATTGGTAACCAGTGGCCTTGCTGGGCCATGCATAGCCTTTGGGTATTCACTGGGGGGAGGAGAAGCAACCTTGATTCAGATGCTGGGCTTGAGGAGAGCCTATTCCCCCTGGATCATACTGGCAGGAAAGAGGAGGGAGGTGGGATACAGGGGGAGGGGGCACCAAGCAGGCCCGGATTGCCCTGCTCATCAGCACCCCACATTAGTCACTTGCCAGAAGAGAGGGTATGAGGAAGAAGCCACTTTATTCCCCATACTATTCTGAGAGTGGTGGGAGGGAGGGCTGTACTGGGAGGTTATTGGAAAGCCTGGAGTGCCAGCAGAAGAAATCTGCACGGCTGGATGGAGGCAGTGGGAGAACATGAAAGGTGCTCGGGCAGGGCTATTCCAAAGAGACCATGGCCCTCAGAGCCAAGCCCGCATCCCTTGGCTTGGGCTCCTGTCTCATGTGATCTGCCCAGTCTGCCTCTCTAGCCTCATCCCCCTTGCTCCGCTTAGGGCTCTTTGCACCAGCCATTCTGTTATCTTCGCAGTTCCACCAAAGGTTCCAGGCTCCTTCTTGCTTTTCTGCCAGAAACGCACATTGTGCCAGGTACAAATATGGTTACACTTAGTGCTGCCTTTGGAATGGCAGCATTCCCACTTTACAGATGAGAAAACTGAGGCTCACAGTGAAGCAAATGGGCTAAGCTCTTACAGGTAAATAGACGACAGCTCCAATATTCAACCCAGATCAGTCTGACTCCAAAGTCTGTGCTTTCACTTTTCTGCTACACTCCCTCGCTAGAAAATGATTGAGGGCAGAGCCAAGCTGCGATGGGGGAATAGAACAAAAGGTGCTGTCCACACAGAACCTGGCACATAGCTAGAGCTTAAAAAATACTGGTTGTGTGAATGAATGAGCAGCTCAGAGAGGAAGGCTGTAGGAAGGGCTAGGACGCAGCTCCTGGGCTTGTCCCAGAAGGGACAGATGCTTGACTTTGACTAGGAAACAGGGCAGAACAGTGGGTGAGACCAGTGACTCCAGCTTGCAAAGGGACTGGGAGACAGGGCTGTCATGAACAAGCTGGACTCAGTGACTGATCCGAGGTGGAGAGGAAAGAGGAGGCCACGTTGTCCATGGCCCGCCCTAGCAGGGTGCCCCAGCATCCAGCCCAGGCAGGGACTCAAAAGGGTCTCCACAGCTGTGCATAGATTGCAGGATACGTTTGAGTCTTTGAGCTAGGTGTCTGGGAGAACGGCAGTGTCTCTAGCACACCGAGCACTCTGAAGGGGAATGGACCATCCAACAACGTGGACAGGGGTTGGTCCTGGTGCTGGGTCACCATGGGAAGGCACAGGTGGGTACCTGGGCTCTGTGCTGCGTGTATGTCAGATGACCCAGAGATGGTACAGTCCAGTGATCCACGGAATCCACAGCACATCGGGGAGATGGAGATCAGCTGGAAGGCAGTGCTTAGGCAGAAGGGCACTGAGCCGTCAGGGCGATGGAAAAAGTGATGTCGTTAAGGAACAATGTGGCCAAAGGAATGAGCTGTAACTTGCTGGATCCAAAAGGACAAACGGGAAAACTGCTGCCAGAGGCCCAGGGGTGTCTGATGATGGCCTGACACGGCCCCGGGGGAGGGATTGAGCCCCAGTCCAGAGGCCAGAAGGGAGTCACCCCATAGGCTCCGTGGACCTTTTCTACCCCCGCTAATACCTTGTCAAATGAACCCTCTGGTCTCTTAATAAGGATTGATGAATTGAGTCAGGACAGAACTCGTGGCCAGAGAACTCTACCCTGTTTCAATGGAGTGGATCTAAGGATGCAGTCGTGAGGCAGAGGAAAGAGCACAGGATCTGGGCTCAGCATCCCTGGGTGGGTCCTGCTCTGCCCAGCTGTGTAACCCACCTTCTTAAAATGCGTTGGCAGGATTAGGTGAGATAGGGGAAGCACCAGTCCTTAAGTCAGGACTGGCATGTCTCAGTGCTGCTTTCCTTTCCCTCTGTTCCCTACTTCCCGGGTAAGAGCTGGGGAAAACCAACCCTGCACCATAGCTTAGGGAAGAAGCCAGCCCTGAGGCTTAGGTGATCTGGTCAGGAAAAGGGGCTTCCTGGTCTAGCGTGGGGTGCGTGGGCTGTGGATGGACTGAGCTGATCAGAGGCAGGCAAGACACTCAGCAGAGATTCAGGGGAAATTTAGAATCTTGAAATGAGTGTCCCAGGAAATTTGTGTGTGTGTGTGTATTGTGTGGCATTGTGGTGGAAGTCATCTGGTCGCAATTCCCACTCTACAAGCGAGGAAACAGAGGCCGAGGGAAGGGAAGCGTCAAGGGCATGCAACATGATGATGGTACTTGGTTCTTGATTGAGTTCTAATCCCATTGCTGAGCTTCCTAGTAAGAAACATCTCTGACTAGCAAAGAAATAATGGGGCTCCAGGCAATGGCCAGGGTACCAGACTTGAGCAGAGGTATTTGTGTTGACCTTGGGAACCTGGAGGAACTGGAACTTGCTTTTTACTGTAGTCAAAATTGTCGAGAACCCAATTAGCCCTGGGTAGGGCTCCAGCTCACCTGCTACCCTGTGAGGCCCAGCCGTCTGCAGAGGGGTGTTCTCTCCTGGACGTTTGGCACCAGGGAGCTTCAGGGTCTGATGGACTAGGATTCCTGGAGGTGGCTGATCTCCAAGGGTTTGACTGGGGCATACAGATGACCACACCAAGGCTTCTGTCCACCCACCAATGGTGAACCCAGAAATATGTTGTCCTCTTTGCCCCAAAACTCAGCTTGAAGAGCACATCCAGTGCATGTGTGGTCCCACTGTCATCTCCATTTTTCCAAGGAGGAAGGATGGCTCCAAGGTCCACCAGGACGGTAAGTGGGGGAGGTGGGACTCCTGGGTTGTCAGACACACTACGGTCTCCGCATCTGCCTCTTTTCTCCGCACACACCTCCAGTCTCCCTCAGGGCCTGTGATTCTCCTCAGCTGCCAGGTCAGTTCCCCTGAACACCTTCAACTGTAAGTCCTGTTTCTCACCTCCTGTGTCTGAGCCCTTTCACTCTCAGGCTGGACCAACCTTCTCCACCAGGTCGGGGGAGGGATGCAGAAAGGGAAGCCTGATGCCCCTGTACCGAGAGGGAAATGAGGCATGGGGCTGGCCTGAGCCAAGGTCAGGATCCAAGCTTCCCTGTCCACAGGTCCAGTAAGAGAGGCCCAGAGGTGAGGGGAAAGGCAGAGAAACACTGCTCTGTTTTCTTAAGCTCCCAGCTGGGTCTGAGAACACCAAATCCTCTTTGAAAAAATAGAAAGGGGATTTTAAAAAAATCAAGATATTAACCTTCTGAAACTGGACACTCCCCTCCATGTAGAGATTAACTTCTTTTCTAAGCATTTTTTTTTCATTTCTATAAACATCTTAATTCAGGCCGACGTCGTGGCCAGCCTGGATTATGGATGGATGGAGAGACGGATGGCCTTGTCTCAGCCACACATGCACACAGGCATATGTGTGTGACGTGCGTGTGCACGCACACGCACATACACACACCTGGAACAACAGAGAGAGCATTGGTCGAGGAGCCAAAGATCTGGGCTTTATTTTCAACTCTGCTGCTGAACCCTGGACCTCAGTTTTCTCATCTATAAAAGGGGTGGCTGGACCAGCCAGGTTTCTAAGACTCCTTCCACCCCCCCCACCCCCACCCCCACTTTCTGGCACTGCCCAGCAGTGTAGGTTGGCCGCCTTGCTTCTCAAGGACCCTGCCTGTTTCTCCCAGAACTTCTCTGACAGTCTTCAGGCCTGAACAGCATGCAGGGGGAGGGAGGGGGGAGGGAAAGCATGCATTCCAGTTCTGTGTGGGACCAGGGCTGCTTTTTCAGCTCTGCTGTAAATGTAAAGTCACATGTAAAACACCCAGCACATGATCTGAGCACAGCACAGGTGCTTCCCAAAGTCTGTTCTTTCCCCTTTCACCTCCTTTTTTTAGTTCACCTAGAGGCTCTTCCCTATCTGAGGCCCGGTTCCCTTCATCAACCTCAGCCGATGGAGAAGCCACGTCATTTTTTTTTTCTACTTTCAGGTTCCCCTCAGCCTATGTCACATGGCTCCAGTATGAACTCTTGAATGTTTCCCATCACTTTTAGGATGAAGACCTGGCCCCTCGGTGTGGCCTGCAGGGGGCTCTTGGGGATCCACACCCCCTACTTCTCCAGCCTGGCCTGGCAGTCCACTTACCCTGCCCCTCTGGGCTTTTGGATCCTTCTTTCAGGTCCCCAATTTGTCATGCCCTTCCATCTCGGCCTCCTCATGAACCCTGCCTCCGCCCGGGCTCACCTCTGTGTCTACCTGGCGCACACCTGCTCCTCTGTCAGTCCCTTCCCCAGGAAGTCCTCCTTGACCCCAGGGAGGTTAGGCCCCTCGTGCTGTGGTCCTCTCCTTCCCGATGACAAAACACCATCATGATGAAAAGACCAGCTGTACCTCAAACATTTGATGCCTGTCTCCCCCACTGGACCGTAAACTCCAGGAGGGCAGGGACAGTTCGGTGTGTCTGTTTGGCTCCACACTGTCTCCCCAGCACCTGCTCAGTGTCTGAATTCCATAGTAAATGAATGAGTCTAAATGAGTCTAAAATTGCTCTCTTTAAACACACCTGAAACCCTGCTCAGCACCTTCCATGAAGTCCAGGCAGAACATTCCCTAAAATAGCTTCACTCTTCACTCACTCTGACCTCCCCTAAAGGTCCCCTCTTTTCCCTTCCGATGCCACATACTCTCAAAACCTCAAGTTTCTTTTTAAACATACCAGCAGCCCAATCAAGCAACACTTTTCGTATCCATATTTCAGTTCCTTCCACCTTCTGACAAGCCCAATCATTTCCAAACCTTGATTATGTTCTGGTTCTTAAGGCTGCAGCCAGCTGTGGTTATTCTCAACTCTCGTTGTCACGGGGGAGGAGGGTAGATGTGCGCTAGCCCTGACTCATCGAGGACCGGGAGAGAGGCGCTGAGCGTCCTCAATAGCCTTGGGTAGGGGTGGGCCACAGCAGTGGTCTGGTTCCGGCTAGAGCAGAGGTTATGTGAATCCCCATTCGACTGTCATTTTGACCAGTGTTCCTCAAAGGATGCTTATAGAACACTGGTGTCTGGAGATGTTTTGCAAAAGAAAAAGTCCTGTGCTCCGATGCGTTTGCGAAATTCTAAGCATCACTCAGCGTTAGTTCTTGTTTGCAAGCATCAGAAGCCAACTCTGCTAATTTAAGCTTAAAAGGGATTTATTCTAAGGATCTCGGGCAGCTCAAAGAATCTCCTGCAGGGTCAGAAAACCAAAGGCAGAGCAGCCAGGGACAATGCCCAAAGTCATATTGTATGACTGGGGCCCCAGGAAGCCCCACTGCTGCTGCCACTGAACTTGAGCTTTATACTTGCGCCACTGGCTCCACCAGCACTGGAAGCCGCTTCTAGAACTGCCACCACTGAAGCCTCTGAAAACAGACTGTGGCTGCTGCCACCACTGCTGCCACCACTCTCATCAGAGTAGAACCTGCATATTCTGGGCTTCCTTGCATCAGGGTCTAGGGGTGGAGTGAGGTCATGTGCCCGCGCCTTAGCTCAAGAGAGGCGGGGACCATGTGAATTTCACATTTCACTTTCAGCTTCTGTACTGGGAGGCAGCCTCTGCTTCAGCTGACAGGGGAAACCCTTAAACATAGGAAAGGGGGGCAGGTGCTGATTGGCCCAAAATGACAACTGTTCTCTGCACTGTGGACCCTGGACACCTGCCCTGGGAGTGTGCCGTGCTCTAGCACAGGGTCTGCCAGTCTTAGTACTGTTGACGTTTGGACCAGGCAATTATTTGTGGTGGGCTATCCTGGGCATTGTGGGATGTTTAGCATCCAGGCCTCTATCCACCACATGCCAGTAGCACCCTTCCAGTTGAGAAAGCTAAAAATGTCTCAGTACATCGCCACATGTGCGCTGGGGGTGAATTTGCCCCTGGCTGAGAACAACTGCTCTAGGAGATGTGTAGGAAATGTGTAATATGTCTGAGGAAACAAGATTGATTTAACCCGGTTCCCAAGCTTATTTGACCATGGAGACATTTTTTTTTTCTCTAACTCTCTTTGGCTTTATTTCACAGAACTTCTTCGGGAAATGCTGAGTTTATAACTGGGGCCCTCTTTCTTCATGTTTCATGGAGGTAGGAGGTTGCACAAGCCAAATGGCACTCCAGGTCTCCCTGTCACCTCCTTCCCATCTGTCAACCTCCCTGTACAAGGCTGAGGCTCCTTGCGGTCCAGCTTTGTGAGGACCCACTCTCTGGGGAGTTAGTTGTGACTTTAGGAAACATTCCCAGGGACCCAGGGAGGGGTCTGCAGAATGCCATTCAACATGGAGAGTCAGTCTTTTCCCCTTGGCTGTGAACCTGCCCTGCAGGCACAGGTATTGCTCTAACCACCAGGCACACTGCCCTAGGGATATGCCTCTGCCTGTGGCGGCCCACTGGAGCCCCTGCACTCTTTGACAAAGATCCCACAAGATTCAGGCTCGGGACTTCCCTGGTGGTCCAGTGGTTAAGACTCCGTGCTCCCAAAGCAGGGGGCCTAGGTTCCATCCCTGGTCAGGGAACTAGATCCTGCATGCCGCAGCTAAGACCTGGTACAGCCAAATAAATAAATAAATATTAAAAAAAAAAAAAAAAAGATTCAGGCTCAAGAACAGCTGGTCTCCAATATGTGGGCCCAGCCTCCCAGTCTGTATTCCCCACACATCCACTATGTCAAGGCCCAAAGAATGCCCTGGACACAAGGCCAAGTCTGCCCCAACCCAGGAAATACCCTCATCACTGCGATGCTGGATGAGGTCACAGGCCCTAGAAGGGTGGGGCTGCTGTCCACTGGCCTTACCTTTGGGAAGGAGTTTTGGGAGCTCCTGCAGGCTGGGAAAAGGAGCGTGGGGAAGCAAGTGTCCTTGGAAACTCAGCTGTCCGTTCTGGAGGCTTCTGTGATCCGGCAGTTTTCCCATACGGATGGCTCTGCTCCTGCATGCAGCTCACATTTGGAGCTCACTCACGTGGCTTAGAGTGTCTCTCGCTGACCTTGGCTCTTAACCTTGGGAAACTGGGACTTTGGAAATATACTAGTGTCAGGGTTAGACAAACCTGTGTTTGATCTTGGTCGCACCACTTAATGGTGGAGTGATCTTGGCCAGGTCACCCTTATTTTGGAACTTTAACTTCATCATCCATGTAGATTTTTAAAAAGCACTTTTCCTGCTCCTACATTTGATAATTCTAGGTTTTAGGTACTAACAGGTGGCTCCTGGGTGAGTCTCACTGAAGCCTTCCTGAGAGTTTAGGGACTCTTGTTCTGGACCACAGGGTGCATCTTCATGGGGCAGGGGAGACAACGGGAATGAAAAAACAAAGGCTTAAAAATGCCTTGGATCCCAACCAGCCAGAGGATGCGCGAATGGAAAATTCCTGCTGTGTGTCAGAGGCCCACCTGGCCCGGGTGACAGCCAGCGAGCCAGACACACAGGCCCCACTGCGTGTTTAGAGAGCACTTTTCCTGCCCTGGCCAGAGTTCACCCTGCCCCCCACCAATGCTCATTCTGGGGAGTGGGGAGGGGCGGGGGTCCTCACCCAGGCCCAGGAAAGCTTCCTGTGTATTAATATCTGAGCAGGGGCTGGGGAGTGGTAGTGTGAGCTGTAAGAAGAATGAGCAGCAGGAAGCCCAGGTTTGGCCCCAGTCTGCCCTGAACCCACCTCTGTGACCTAGTCCAGGACGCAGGGCCCTCATCTGTGTGGTGTGTGGGTTGGACAGGGAGGTCTGCAGGGTCCTCATCAGCCCTGACATTCCACTGGCAGAGGCCTACATTCTCTCAGAGATTCCACATCTGCCTTGGGAGAGGCCAAGGCCCCTTTCAGGGGCAGGATCTGGGGGCAACTCTCGGAAGCTTCTCTCAGCCTTAAGCTCACCCTCTGAGCTTAAGGAAGTCACCCAAGCCGTCGTCGGGAACTGTGGGATCGCCAACTTTGCCAGCACTCTCAGTGCCCACCGAGGCTTGCAGGTGATCCCTGGGGGGACAGACTCTGGTGAGTGTAATGAAATGGACTCACTCCACCCAAAGATGGAGGCCAAAGGGGTGAAGGTGATGGACCCGGGAGAGGCCAAGAGGAGCCCTGAGCCAGGGGGGCAGCGCTTGTCCAGCACCATTTGGGGGAGAGGCCCTGAATCTGGAAACGCTCTGGGGACCAGGCCCCATGCTCTAGTGTGGCCTGGGAAGGTGGTTGGGCTACACCATGGCTAGGATGTAGTGGCCCTCAGACTTTGCACACATCCCATGCTCATAGCCTCAGCTGAATAGGGGTTCAGGGCCAAGCTGGGGCAGCCAAGTGCAGGTGGGGGGATTCAGAGCCCACATTACGGTTGAACACATTGGCCAAGGCTGACCTGAAGGTTCCTGACTCTTGGGATTTTGATTGGCAAGTTGGGTCTATGGGTTGGATTAGTTCTGAGAGCCTGACAAGGCCTGGTCTGGGATAATGGTTAATTCACCAGGGTCATGCCACCTGGGAGGTCCCTTGGTCAATGCAACTTGGTCTACTGGACACCCTCCCTTGAATTATCTCTTCTCAGCTCAGATTCCCACAGAGAGAAAATCCCTCTTGGTGCCTTTTACTTCTCCCCTGGATGCCAAGAAAATGTGACACATTTCCACCCACGGACACCACTGCTTCTGAACTCTGCCCATCCCTAGCCTGTCTCTGCCCAGACCACCCTTCAGGCAATTACTTAAAGGAAAGTACTGGAATGACACCACAGACAAGCCAGAGCAAGGACAACCCTGGCCCAGACAACGAGTCACTCTGCCTGGCTGCTTGTACCAGCGCATTGGAGAGGGTTTCCAGGCCTCATCCTGGCCTACCATTCCCCTCCTTCCCTCCATCCTTCTGTCTAAGGCCAGAGCTGAGCTCCCCTAGTCACTCCGAAGGAATGGTCTCTTTCTCAGATCCTAAGTCAGCCCTCAGCACCAGGTCACACCTGCCCTCTCCGAAGCCCCAGCTGCCGGCGCTGCCAGAGACTTACTCCAGCGAAGCTGCCTGCACCGCACCCCCGCCCTACCCCAGGTCAGTTTCAGGACCCCTTCCACTCAGGACATCCCTTCTCCTATGTTTTGTTTCCTCCAGCCTGTGTTTTCTTCCCTCTGATTCCTTATACGTGCTCCCAGCGATTTGGGTCACCCAGAAATCTCTTTCTTGCCTCTTGTGGGACCAGAGTCCGCATCACAACGTGCATCTCTGAAATTCAAGGATACTCCAGGGTGGGGATAGATGGGAGTGCGTACACACATGTGCGCACGCGTGTGTGTGTGTGTGTGTGTGTGAATGCACGTGATTTGGGCATAAGTTCGGTCTGCGCAGAGTACAATGTCTCCCTCTTACAAAGGTGATCATAGACTGCTCCCTCCTTCCAAGTCAGCCAGGCCAGGTGAGGGCAGGTTCTGAGAGGTCAGCTGACCTCCCTTCTGGGTCATGCCACAGAGCAGGGCGTGGTTTCCAGGAGCCTGAGCCCCGCCTCAGATGTCTTTCCACCCCTTGCTGCTTGGGTACTAAGGGAGGGAGGTGTGAGCCCAAATATCTTTAGTGAGGGGTGGTGCTGGAAGGCAGCTTGACCCTGGGGAGGGGTCTGGGCTCAGTGGGGTGTGGCATGATGTGTGGAAACGATCACCAGGGGAGTCACTCACTTTTCCAGAGTGTTCCTTTGGTCCCACAGCTCAGGATGCATCCTGATTTATGAGGCGCAGGATTCCAGCAGCTCTGGGAAGGGTTCTGGTTTCTGCCCAGTCTGAGCTCTGAGGAGAGGCAGAAGGGAGGGCCTGGCGCTGGAATGTTAGGAGTTAGGAGGCTGGGGGGGCAGAGCCTGGTAGGACTCAAGCAGGAGCCCGCGGAGGATGGAGGATGCTTCCACCTGCCTTTGGCTACAGACCCTCAAGCCAAAGGAGGAGGATGTGAGCCCCAAGTCTGCGGGAAGCAGTGTCCTCAGAGCAGATAGGCTCCCTGGATGAGCAGCAACTCCCTGTGGGCTCCCTTGCAGGGCTGGTTGCTTCTGCTCTGAGACTGAGCTGTTCTGTCACAAAGCACAGCAGTGTTTGTCCAAGCCACAGAGAAAAGGTGTGCGCTGTGCCTTTGCTTCCATTTAACAGATGAGGAGACTGAGGCCTTAGGTTAAGAGAAGCTAAGTACTGCCAGGTCTCACAGCTAGAAAGTGGTTGAGCCAGGCTCCAAACTGACACCTTCTAACTCGACGTCCAGTCTCTTTCCATGAGCACAGACAGATCCCATAGCTGCGCGGAGCACTGCTGTGGCACAGGGGGAGGGGCAGTGAGTATGCAGGCAATCAAGCCCAGGTTCCAGCCCCACCCCCTGCTAGTACTGACTGTGTGAATTGGGGCATGTTGCCAAAGCTCAGTTTTCTCATAAATAAAGCGGATGTAATCAGGGATGCATGGAGCTGGCTCATTCTAGCTCCCAAAAGCCAATTGTGTGTATTTCTTTTCAATTCCTCATTCAGTCCTATGAAGCTGGTTAGCTTGAAAAGGGCCACAGCAGAGTATTTACACCAAAGAAATGAGCAAACCTGCAGGTTAGGTCTTTGCTCCCCAGAGGGCCAGTTGTTAGCATTTCCCAGACCATCCCTGGGGACAATTCTCACCCTACAGGACTAAAGAGTGAATCAGATAGTCTGTCAAGTTCTTACCACCATGTCTGGATTGGAGCAAATACTCACTAATGATCGGCAAAGGTAAATGTTTTATCTTTTCTTCATCCTTATCATGTTTTATCCCTTTATTCACCAGGAGAGTAATCTGGGCAAGAGGAATTTTCTTCCATCATATCAGTGAAGACATTGAGGCCCCGAGGGACCAGGTGATTGAGCACAGAGGGGGTAAGAGGTAAGCCTGGATTTGAACCCAGATATTTATGCTCCTCATCCTGGGCCCTGGCCACTCCCCTTGGCTGCCTTCCCGCACCAGACAATTTACAGTCTCAGAAATATGGGGATCCTAGAGCCAGAAAGAATGTTGGAGATCATCTGTTGACAGTTCAGGTCCCTCATGTCTCAGATGAGGAAACGGAGGCCTGGAGAAGGAAGGACCTACCCAAGGTCACTCCACCAGTTATGGCCCAGTTGGAATTAGGATCCCAGATCTCTGGATTCCCCATCTAGATCTCTCTCCACTGGACCAAGCTGCCTTGAGACCCTGAACTGGGGTGGGATTATCCTACCCAGACAGCATGGCTGATGCCCAGGACGAAGGGAACAGGATGGCTATTAGGGAGACTGCCATATTTCCACTCCGGGGAGAGGGGATGTAAACATAATGTTATTTGTTCTGCCTACACCACCAAGTTATGTGAAACTGTCCTGTACACGCTGAAGGACTTACAAAGATAACTTAGTAACATTTTGTCAATCAGAAAACATTTATGAACCAGAGGTTCCCACAGGCAGACTTTGGGCCTCTGTGGGCAATAGAGCACTGGCATTGATGGGCCAGGGCTGGACCCAGCTCTGTAATCCCCATGACCCTGCTCATGTCCTCCCTCCCTCCCTCCCTCTCTCCCTCCCTTCCTTCCTTCCTTCCTTCCTCCCTCCCTCTCTCCCTCTCTCCCTCCCTTCCTTCCTTCCTTCCTCCCTCCCTCCCTCTCTCCCTCCCTCCCTCCCTCCCTTCCTTCCTTCCTTCCTCCCTCCCTCCCTCCCTTCCTTCCTTCCTTCCTTCCTCCCTCCCTCCCTCTCTCCCTCCCTTCCTTCCTTCCTCCCTCCCTCCCTCCCTCTCTCCCTCCCTTCCTTCCTTCCTTCCTTCCTCCCTCCCTCCCTCTCTCCCTCCCTTCCTTCCTTCCTTCTTTCCCTCCTCCCTCCCTCCCTCCCTCTCTCCCTTCCTTCTTTCCCTCCTCCCTTCCTCCCTCCCTCTCTCCCTCCCTTCCTTCCTTCCTTCCTTCCTCCCTCCCTCCCTCTCTCCCTCCCTTCCTTCCTTCCTTCTTTCCCTCCTCCCTCCCTCCCTCCCTCTCTCCCTTCCTTCTTTCCCTCCTCCCTTCCTCCCTCCCTCTCTCCCTCCCTTCCTTCCTTCCTTCCTCCCTCCCTCTCTCCCTCCCTTCCTTCCTTCCTTCCTCCCTCCCTCTCTCCCTCCCTTCCTTCCTCCCTCCCTCTCTCCCTCCCTTCCTTCCTTCCTTCCTTCCTTCCTCCCTCCCTCCCTCCCTCTCTCCCTTCCTTCCTTCCTTCCTCCCTCCCTCCCTCCCTCTCTCCCTCCCTTGCTTCCTTCCTTCCTCCCTCCCTCCCTCCCTCTCTCCCTCCCTTGCTTCCTTCCTTCCTCCCTCCCTCCCTCCCTCTCTCCCTCCCTTGCTTCCTTCCTTCCTCCCTCCCTCCCTCCCTCTCTCCCTCCCTCCCTTCCTTCCTTCCTTCCTCCCTTCCTCTCTCTCTTCTTCCCTCCCTCCCTCTCTCTCTTCCTTCTTTTCATTTAATAAATATTCACAGATTGCTAGCTTTCTGCCAGGGCCCCACTTGGTGCTAGGGAAGCAAAGATGAATAAGGCAAAGTCTTACCCTAAAGCATTTCACAGGAGAGAAAAAGGAAACAAACATGAGAAAGAGCCACCAGGAATCTGTCCAGGGGCCAGAGGGGCTCAGGGGGCATTGCGTTGGTCAATTGTGTGTGTGTATGTGGGAGGGGTTGGTAGGGAGAAAGGACATTTCTTTGCAAAAGAAGCACTGAGGAGGTGTGAAATAGCCTGGAAGTTTCTGGAAATGGCAAACATGGGCTTGGGTTTACAGTATAAGCTTTGGTCTGGAGTCACACAGGCAGAGTTTGGAAGCCTGGCTGTGCTGTGTGCTGTGTCACCTAGGCAAGTTTCCTCATTTGTAAAATGGGATGATAATTTTTACCTCACAAGGTCATTGTGAGGATTCACTGAGATCATTTATTCAACAAGATATATTCTGGGTGCCTACCACGTGCCAGGCACCTTTCCAGGCATGAGCGGGCACAGGGAATAAAATAGGTCAGGTCCCTGCCCTCATGGAGCCTATATTCCAGTGGAAGGGGACGAACAGTAAACAAATACACACATAGTATGGTGTCAGGTTCCTGTAAGTGACTGAAACTAGTAAAGAAGGTGTTTGGGGGCGGTCTCTGGGGTGCAGCCCCCAAGGTGAGGATTTGTGAATGGTGTGGTCTCAGGGGGAACAGTGGGGGAAGGGCGGACACAGACAAAGTCCCACATGGGCAGCCTCAGCCTGGCCTCTCTGGGGCTCTGGAGTGTAAGCTGTGCTGGGAGGGGTCCCAGTCTAGACAAGGGGGAGATGCTGTGAGTTAGTATGTGGTTAGGGTAGTGTCTGGTGCACTCCTTAGCCATGGAATGAATGCCCCTGAAGTCCAGTCAGTCTCCGTCTCTGGGCCACCTCGCACACACTTTGCCACCGTGTGATCCAGAACAACCTGCAGTTTTCCAGAACCCTCTACGTCCTCTCACTGCTGGGTACCTCTGCCCCTGCTGCTCCTTCCTGGAATACAACGTCTCCACTGTTGCCCCTGGAAAATTCTTAGTCATTCTTCAAGTCTCAGCTCAAATGCTGCCTCTATGTCTGGGAAGACTCTGCCGGGCCTTCCTGGGGACTTTCTTCTGCATAACCTCTGGATTGGTCTGGACCACCAGCAAGTCAATAATATTGCTTTAAAATTACCTGTTCATGAGCCTGTCTGCCCACTAGGCTGGGAGCTCCTTGATGACTTGGACAGGTTTTTTTCCGCGCTGGGTCTCCAGAGTTTTGGACACACAGTAAGGCCTCATGAAACATTTGCTGAATAAATGAATGACTCTGGCACTGAGTAGCTTTGTGCCTTTTGGTGAGTAGATAATCTCTCTGAGCCTCAGTTTTCCCATCAGTAATTATAGCTATGCCTAAATCATAGTGTTTTTTGGAGGCCAAGTGTGATAATGAATATAAACTCTGAAGTACTATCCAGATGCGTGTGGTTTTTTTTTTTTTTAATAAAAAGGTAGAAGAGAAAAGATCCATTCTGGAGCTCAGCAGTGGCTAAAGGGACCCAAATGGCTACAGAAGACCTTGGGTCAGTCCAGAAGACCTCTGGAGAACATTCCAGTAGGAGAGCTCTGAGCAGGTGTCGGGTTTGCACCTGCTTTCTCTGACATTTTCTCTGCCACCAGCCAGGACTTGAAGCTCTGGTTCTAGGAAGGAGATTATAACCCCCATGGACCCTCACTCTCCATTTGCAATAACAATACACATCCAAGCCATTGGTATGGAGAGGAATGGAAACTTCTTCCTGCAGGTGAAGAACTGATGAAGGGAATCTTGCTATTTGGACACAGGACTGATCTGTGGTCACCGTTGCAGATGAATCTTGTATAGGAATGCCTCAACTCTGTAAACTTTGTTCCAGCCCACATCCAGTCTCTTCCAAGGCTGTTCTTCTTTTCCTGACTCTCCGAGAAGACTGTCTTCCCTTACTAGTCTGTTCTGTTCTTCCATATCATCTGCCAAGCTTTCCCTCCGTTATCCTGGTCTCCAAAGAACCAGAAACAGGATATTTTCCTCCATTCTCCCCTGGCTCCAAGTTCTCTGGAGTCCTCAGTGTTGTTTCCTCTTTGGTCCCATCTTGATTCCACCCAGGATTTGGGGGCCTTTTTAGTTACATCAGCACATGGAGATGGCCTCCTCATGGAAGAGCTTATGATTCCAGAGTCCCTCCCTCAGCCACAGTACATGGCCTAAAGTACCCGCCTCCTTACATATAAGATGGTTATTTATCCTTCAGTGTATCATCATCAAACCACTCCTTAACTCCAGGTGGCCTGGCCTGCTTTCCCACCATTCTGCAAAACTTTACTTGCTCTCTCTAAGACACCTATGAGCTACTCTTGGCCAAGTTAATTAGCAGGTACAGTCCTGTGCCTTCAAGCTTCAAGCCCACTCCCAAGCCATTTAGCCAGTCCCTAGTACAAATGAGTCCTGGTGAAGATCCAATATTGTAGAGAAGTAAATTTTCCCCTAATTAATCTATAAATTAAGTGAAATCCCAATAAAAATTTAGTAAGGGTTTTAAAAAATAGAAATTTAAAAGCAAATTCTAAAAGTCATCTAGAAGAAAAAAATGAATAAGAAGAGCCAGGCGAATTTTGACACAGTAAGAACAACATATAAACATTTACTGTAAAGTGGTCAATACAGAGTGATATTGATGTATGAACAGAGAATCCAAACAATGGAACGGAGTAAAGAAATAGATCCATGGAAATCTAGCATATGTGAGAAGGGCATTTTAAATCATTAGGAAAAGACTGACTAGTCAAAAATGGTTTTGAGACAATAGATTACCCACTTTGGAAGAAATTAAATTAGATACTACATTGGTGATGGCTTTAATTTCTGAAAAGAGAATTCATTCTACTATTTTAATCAGAAAGAAATTTGTAGAAGTTATGTATAGCTGCCAGAACTGTGAAGAGAGAGGAAAAGGATTTAGATTGAGCTTACCAGAATGACTTCCAAAGCCACAGTGCAGAATTCAACCACTGAAGGAGATGCTGTTGCTACAGTCTGGAAGCTTCCAGATAGTAGGAAGTTTTTGCCATGGGTACTATTCCAAAACTACAGCACCTCTGCCAGGATCTGCCCTAGTAAAATGGAAGCTGTGTTGCCTTTTTCTCCAGGTAACTCAAAGCTTCATGTGAGTTGTACCTGCTTAGGTCTTTTAAAAAGTAGACACCAAGATGGAGTTAGAAGGACAGGAGATTTGTTGGGACACTGCATGTAAAAGATAAAGGGGGGACTTCCCTGGTGGCACAGTGGTTGGGAATCCACCGGCCAATGCAGGGGACATGGGTTCGATCCCTGGCCCAGGAAGATCCCACATGCCGCAGAGCAACTAAGCCCATGTGCCACAACTACTGAACCTGCACTCTAGAGCCCACGAGCCACAGCTACTGAGCCCATGTGTCACAACAACTGAAGCTCGTGTGCCTAGAGCCTGTGCTCCACAACAAGAGAAGCCACCGTAATGAGAAGCCTGTGCACCACAACAAAGAGTAGTCCCCGCTCTCCGCAACTAGAGAAAGCCCATGTGCAGCAGAGAAGACCCAAGGCAGCCAAAAATAAATAAATAAAAAATAAAAATTTTAAAAAAAGATAAAGGGAAGAAGGCACAGGAGCAGCAGGGAAAGCCTTCAGACTAGGTGTGACATCTGTGAAAGGAAAGGGAGCAGGAAAGAAGATTGGGCAGAAAAAGCTTCAGACTGTGATGCAGCTTTGAGAAAGTCTTGGCTACTACAAGATTGCCCATGGAAGAGTTATTCTATGTGGGGAGAAATGGCCACACTCTAGTTTCCTCTTCATGCTCAGTCATTGGCTTGGAGCTGTGGCAGATTCTGAAGGCATCCAACTGGGGGAATCTCCATTACATCTGGAATCCTATCTTCAAGATAGTCTGCAATATAGGAAGACATACCAGAAGGGCATTGATATGAATGTTGATCCAGCTGATCTATAGAATCTATCTATAACAGACCCTTACCTCACACCGTATGCAAACTAAATTTCAGATGGATTAAAGAGGTGCAGGTAAAAAACAAACCTATACAATTACTGGAAGAACATAAAGAAAATATAGGGACATATTTCTATAACCTTGGAATAGAGAAGGTCTTTTAAAGCAAAACACAAAATCTAGAAAACGTAGGGGTGTATTTTAAATTAGTTTTAAAAATTTATTTCCATGTTTTAAAAAGTAACAAACATTAACATACTCAATGGTGACAAATTAGATGCTTTTCCTCTAAGATTGGGAACAAGACAAGGATGTCCCTCTCACCAGTCTTATTCAATATTGTGCTGAAAGACCTAACTAATGCAAGAGGACAAGAAAAGGAAATAGATATACGGAATGCAAAGGAAGAAATAAACTGTCTTTGTTTGCACATAACCTGATTGTCTATGTAGATGGTCACAAAGAATTAATGAAACATGGAAATAATATTGTGATTATAGCAAGGTTGAGGATACATGGTTAATATACAAAAATTAGTTACTTTCCTATATACCAGCAGTGAATAATTAGAATTTGACATTAAAAAGACAGCACAATTTACATTAGCACAAGGAAGAAAGAAAGAAAGAAAGAAAGAAAGAAATTAGGTAGAAATCTACCAAAATATGTGTAGGATATATATGAAGAAAACTACAAAACTTTGATGGAAAAATCAAAGAATATCTAAATAAATGAAGAAATATTTCATGTTCATAAATAGGAAAACTCAAAATTGTTAACATATTGGTTCTTTCCAATTTGATCACTAGATTCAATGCAAACACAGTCAAAATCCCAGCAAGTTATTTTGTGGATATCAACAAACTCATTCTGGGGCTTCCCTGGTGGCGCAGTGGTTGAGAGTCCGCCTGCCGATGCAGAGCACACGGTTCATGCCCTGGTCCGGGAGGATCCCACATGCTGCGGAGTGGCTGGGCCCGTGAGCCATGGCCGCTGAGCCTGCACGTCCGGAGCCTGTGCTCCGCAATGGGAGAGGCCACAGCAGTGAGAGGCCTGCGTATCGCAAAAAAAACCCAAAAAAACCAAAAAAACCCACCTCATTCTAAAGTTTATATTAGAATGAGTGACGTCCCTGTTGGTCCAATGGTTGTGATTTCGCCTTCCAGTGCGGGGACTGAAGGTTTGACCCCTGATTGGGGAGCTGGGATTCCACATGCCTCAGGGCCAAAGAGCCGAAACATAGAACTTAGAAGCAATGTTGTAACAATTCAATAAAGACTTTAAAAATAGTCCACATTAAAAAAAAAATCTTAAAAAAAAGTTTATATGGGAAGGTAAAAACCCAGAATAGCCAACATAATACTGTAGAAGGACAAAGTTGGAGGACTGATACTACATGACTTCAAGATTTACTGTAAAGCTATAGTGATCAAGACAGTATGATGCTGATGAAAGAATAAATAGATCAATGGAACAGATTAAAGAGACCACAAATAGACCCATACAAACGTAGTCCAATAGACTTTGACAAAGGAGCAAAGGCAATGCAATGGAGTAGTCTTGTCAACAAATGGTACTGAAACAATTGGGCATATTCATGCAAAAACAGTGCATCTAGAGACAGACCTTACACTCTTCACAAATTAACCAAAAATGTATCATAGATCTAAATGTAAAACAAAAATTATAAATTTTCTAGAATATAACATAGGAGAAAATCTAGGTGACCCTGGGTTTGGCCATGATTTTTTAGATACAACACCAATCTCTGAAGGAAAAAATTGCTAAGTTAAACTTTATTAAAATTAAAAACTTCTGCTCTGTGAAGGACATTGTTAAGAGAATGAAAAGACAAGACACAGGCTAGGAGAAAACCTTTCCAAAAGACATATTTCATAAAGGACTTGTAGCCAAAATATACAAGAACTCTTAAAACTCAATAATAAGACAACAACCAACCCAATTAAAAATTGGGCAAAAAATCTGAACAGATACCTCAACGGAGAAGACATACAGATGGCAAATAAGCTTATGAGAAGATGTTTAACATCGTATGTCATCAGGGAATTTCAGATTAAAACAACAATGAGATACCAGTACACATCTATTAGAATGGCTAAAATCCAAAACACTGACAACATCAAATGCTAGTGAGAATGTGGAGACACAGAACACTCTCATTCATTGCTGGTGGGAATGCAATGTGGTGCAGCCATTTTGGAAGAGTTTGGTAGTCTCTTGCGAAGCTAAACATAGGTTACTGTACAATTCATCTACCCCAATACTAGGTATTTACCCAAATGAGTTGAAGACTTTGTGCAAAAACCTGCACACAAATATTTATAGCAGCTTTGTTCATAACTCAATAACTGGAAACAACCATGTTATCTTTCAATAGCTGAGTGGATAAACAAACTATGGTACATCCTTACAATAGAATATTATTCAGTGATAAAAAGAAAGAAGCTATCAAGCCATGAAAGGACATGGAGGAATCTTAAATGTATATTGTTAATTGAAAGAAGCTACATACTATATGACTCCAGTTATATGATATTCTGAAAAGGGCAAAATTACAGAGACAGTAAAAAATCTGATTGCCAGAAGTTCTGGGGGAGGAAGGGAAGGATTAATAGATGGGGCGCAGAGCATTTTTAGGTCAGTGAAATTCTTCTGTATGATACTATAATGTTGGATACATGACATTATGTATTTGTCAAAACCCATAGAACTGTACAACATAGAGCATCAGCCCTAATGTAAACTATGACCTTTAGTCATTAAATGTATCAATATTGATTCATAAATTTTCACAAATTACCACACTAATGCAAGATGTTAATAATAGGGGAACTTTCTGCTCAAATTTTCTGTAAACGTAAAACTGCTCTAAAAATAAAGTCTATTAAAAATTTTAAAGTAATTAATATAGTTGGAGAAAAAAATTGGCAGCAAATATAACAGATGTTAGTACGATGGCCATATACCCTAGTTTTCTCAGAACAGTTTTGGTTTATGTCTGTTGTCCTGGTGTCCCATTTTCATTCTCAAAGATGTTTGGTTTGAATGATAAATTATGTTGTCACCCTAGACAAAAGGTTATTATGTATATAAGTATGTATATATATATATATATATATATATATATAATTAAAATGTTATTATATATATAATGAACTCCTAAAAAGCATTAAGAAAGATATATTGCCTAAGAGAATAATGGATGATATATATGAATATGTATATAGTCTGCTAGTGCTGCCATAAGAAAATACTACATAGTGGGTGGCTTAAACAGCAGAAATTTATTTTCTCATAGTTCAAGAGGCTAGAAGTCCAAGATCAAGGTGTTGGCAGGTTTGATTTCTTCTGAGACTTCTTTCCTTTGCTTGCAGATGGCTGCCTTCTCACTGTGTCCTCACACAGTCTTTCTTCTGTGCACACACATCTGTGTCTTAATTTCCTCTTCTTTTAAGGACACAAGTCACATTGGATTTACAGCCCACCACATGACCTTATTTTACCTTAATTGTTGCTTTAAAGGCCTATCTCCAAATATAGTCACATCTGAGATGCTAGGGGTTTGGACTTCAACATATGAATTTGCAGGGGGTGGGGGGTGGGCAGGGGACACAGCTCAGCCCATAACAATAGATAATTCACACAAGAAGTACAAATGGCCAATAAATATATGTCAGTATGTTTAATATTATAAAAAGCCAGAGACATGAAAATTTAAAACAATAATAACTGACAACCTCCCCCAGTAGAATGACAAAAAATAATAAAAGAAAATTCTACCTAGGGTTGGCAAGGATGTAGGGAATTGCTTTTTGTTGGTAGAACAAATTGATACAGCTTTTATGGAGGGAAACTTGGCAGAATCCATCAAAATGAAAAAGTACATATCCTTTGACTTAGAAATTTCACTTCTGAGACTTGATTCTACAGAAATACTCAAGGCACAAAGAGACATGCATAAAAATGTTAATTGCAGTATTTTTTGTAATACTTAAAAATTGAAAGAATATTTAAATTTCTATTAGTAGTTAAATAAGCTGTGGTACATCCATACTATGGAATGCTATATTGGGCTTAAAAAGAATGAGGTAGACCTATGATAAAATAAATATAATATCCTATGAATAAAGTAGACCTATGATAAAATGGAATCATAAAACACATAAAGTAACTCAATAAAGAGGAAATCAAGAACAAAGAACAGATGGGACACATAGAATGCAAATAGCAAAATGGTAGATTTAAGCTCAACAATATCAACAATCACATTAAATGTAAATCATCTAAATACCCCAATTAAAAGCATAGATTATGAGATTGGGTTTTCCTTAAAGTATGATCCCACTATATACTGTTTATAAGAAACCCACTTTAAATATAGCCATAAATAGGTTAAAAGTGAAAGGTTAGATAAAGATATACCATGCTAATACTAATCAAAAAAAAGCTGGAGTGGCTATATTAATATCTTACAAAGCAGATTTCAGAGCAAAGACTATTTCCAAGGATAAATAAGGTTATTTCATAGTGATAAAGGGATTAATTCGCCTAGACAACATAGTAATTCTAAGTGTATATGCACCTCATAAATCTTCAAAACGTATGAAGTGAAATAGAACTACAAAGAGAAATATACAACCCACGATTATAGTCAAAGATTGCAAATCCTCTTGTCTTTCATAATTTTCTACTCTTGTTATATAGGCCCTTCTTTATCTCTTTAAACTCTTAAGGCCCTTGTCAGATCATTTGTTAGTCTGTAGTTCCTCTGGTGTGAATTATTCCATTTGTTGGGGCAGTGGAATATCTATCTTGACATTGGACCTCCCCATATATTTTATAATTTTCGTCTGTGAGCTCATCTTCAATAGGAGTTATTTTCCACAAGTGTCCTGTAAGTCCTCTGCATTATTAAGGCTTCTTTTGGGGTGATTTCACTATTGCCTTCTCCTACTCTTTTTGGGGTTTGTCCTTTCTGACCTTCTATGGCTATAGGTTTCTGTTTCATTTCTGGTGTCTAGAAATTTTCTTTTTTTGCTTTTGAGCTTAGCTATGTTTTAAAATAAAATTTAAAACAAATATGCAATGTTTCACTGTTTGGAACAGGTTTGGGAAATTCCCATATCTGATAATTTTTTTGTTTTGATTGGATGTCTCAGTAGGGGTCCCATGACAAAACTTTGAAATCAGCCTTCACCCAATCTCTCTCTTTGTTATCCTTTGTCCTGGAATTATAAAATTACTTTATAATGAGTTTATAATAAGTTGGGTTTTTTTAAACTGGAAAAAAAGGACATTTCAGAATTGCAAGCTGTCTGCCTTTTAGGCTGGAGACTAAAATTTGCTTTATGGACGATGTTCCTTTGTTTTTGGATGTCCCACTTGAGTTGGCCCTTTTAGCTATGCTAATATAAAGCAACGACCCATCATTCTTGGTGAGAATGGGAAAGCACTGATGGGGTCCTAAAGGAGATTTCTTAGTCTAAAATGTTAATACCCTTTAATAATATACATTGAATGATTTGTAGAAGTCTGCCTCTGAACATTGTTTTATTTAGAGCACCACCATCTTCTAATTTGGAATCAGACTACCCTATGCCTGAAACTGGTGTGTTCTTGCAAAGTGGTGTGTGTTACTCTGGGATCAGTTGTTTGTACAAGATAAGAAGCTGAGATGGAGAAGAATGTGGGAGAGAAGTGCTCACTTCTTCAGCTTAGACTGGAGAAAACAACTGTGCAAGTAAACCCGACTGGGCCTGGCACAGCCCAATCCAGACTTGGAAGTTGGTGTCCCTCCCAAAGTGCTGTTTTAACCTGACCATTCTAACTTTTAGAAAATGTCCTGGCAGGTATTTTGTTTTGATATTCCTATTGTCAGTAATGCACAGAAGAGGCAAATTCTGGGGCAGGACAAGAGGGCTTGGGAGGCAGATCTCAGCTGGGAGTAAGAGGGAAAAACTGCTTCCAGGAGCTGGGTTGGGCGTGGAGTCATTGCTTAGACCTGAACTCCAAGGAAGAGGGATACTTGGAAGACGCCTGATGGTGGGAGGAGGTTTGTTCCTGGCCACCTGGAGGTAGATGTGGGTGAGGTGGGGAGTGGGCTTGAAAAGAACTTTGAAGTTAGCTCAGGGCTGTGGGCTCTCAGCAGAGCCACTTCTGAGAACAATGATAAGATACTTTCTGGCGTGTACTTCCCTTTTCCTCCCTAAGATTTCAGGCAATGTTGTTAACTTGTCTTTTGCCGTGGTGTAGAGAATTAGGAGAGAGCTTGGCCCATGCGTTGGGCAGAGGGACTGAGGTCTGCCTGGCTCTGGGTGTAAGGAGAGATCTGGGCAGAGAGTGGTAGGAGGGGCATCTGAGCAGGGAGCCAGGGGCAGAGCTCCCTGGAGGGCTTTGGAAGTCATTTGAAGGAACTGTACTTTATCTTGTAGGTCCTGGTGAACCACTGAAGGATATTAAGCTATAGAAAGAAAACCCAAATGAATATCTCATAAATTTGTAGACAGCTGGAGTGGACATCTGCTGTCTTTGCCTAGCCAATACCTCTTCTACCTTCCTGTGGTAACAGATCCCTTCTTTCCTGTGGGGAACCTATTCCATCTGAGTCGGGTAGAGCTGATGGCAATCTTCTTGAAAACAGAGTGTGCCATTCCTGAAGCCTACACAATCCTCCCTTTTATTCAATACATGAGCCAATAAATTTTTTTCTTATTTAACCTAATTTGTCACATTTCTCTTGCTCATAAGAGAGAATGCTCACTGACACTTGTGTGTTCTCCCTAACTTTCTCTTCCCTAGACTCAACATCCTCAATTCATTTGACATTTGATGGTTTCTAGACCCCTCCCTGCAAAGTCATCCTCCTCTAGATGGAGATGTGCACACTGGTGTCCCTGGGGGACCTTCTCTCTCAGGGTTGTATTTCAGTCAAGGACATGACGGGGTCTTCTCTGGAGAAATTGAGATAAAAGGTTGATACCTGTGGATCAAGTGCTGGGGAGGACTTTTGGGTGAGCCTGGTCATAGCAATGTATGATTTGAGGTATCTACACTTCTCTAAAGAATGAAGCAACTTGGTTTTACCTCAGGGTAAAAGAGGCCAGCACCTTGAATAACTTCAGTTTCTAAGTGGAAGGGAAGGTAGAAAGGAGTGTGTTCTCATGATTGGCCAAAAGGATCCCAGGGTTTCCCTGAAATATAGATGGAACCACTCAGTCATCTTAACTGGCCATTAATGAGCTGATCCACAATTTAAAAGAGGCTTCAAGAAACATCAAGGGGAAGGGGGCAGGGAGACACTCGGGCCAAACCTGTCCTTATCATTATCTGAGGGGGTGTGAGTGTGTGTGTGTGTGTGTGTGTGTGTGTGTGTAGAAGGGAATAGTGAGCCCACTTCCTTCCAGACCCTACAAGGGTTTCCATAACCCCCTTGGTTTCAGTAAGCCAAGGACCTGCCTTCAACAGAACAGGCTTGGATTTAAACTCCTAGTTGATGGATCTCCTCAATGCCCTTTAGAGGCAAACCCTCACCAGGTCCTGCTCAGTTTCTTCTTCCTCATTACTTAGTAAGTTACACACAAAATTAAAACCCTATGTCTACCGTGTTGGGTGTTTCCAAGTCCTATGGCCTTATGAGGGCCACTTTGCCTTTGAATATCCAAGGGAAAATGGATCAAACCCTCAACCCACAGTAGAGGGAAATCCGAGGTTTCCTGCAAGACTTTTGGGGGATTTGTTCCCAATCCCCTCTTACCTGTTTCTACTGAATTAGTTCCCTTCCTTCCTTCCTCCCTTGCTTCCTTCCTTCTCTCCCTCCCTCCCTTTCTTTCTTTCTTTCTTCCTTTCTCTCCCCCTCTTTCTTTCTTCTTTTTTATGCTTTTGTCCCCTGAAACTGTTTTCTTCTCTCTGCCCTGTGTCAAGACACATGTAAAACATAGACCCTTTCCCTTGATTTTCCCCAAAGTAGCCCTAGCATAGGGCGTGTGTGACACAT
Source organism: Mesoplodon densirostris (assembly GCF_025265405.1). Classification (NCBI taxonomy): domain Eukaryota; kingdom Metazoa; phylum Chordata; class Mammalia; order Artiodactyla; family Ziphiidae; genus Mesoplodon; species Mesoplodon densirostris. The sequence goes on along the minus strand of NC_082674.1, from coordinate 21,130,577 downwards.
TTTCCTATATATAATTGGGAGAGCCGTGTTGCATCTTCGCACGGAGAACACCTTAAAGGTGCATATCAGCAGGGCTTCCCAGGTGCCGCAGTGGTTGAGAGTCCGCCTGCCGATGCAGGGGACACGGGTTCGTGCCCCGGTCCGGGAAGATCCCACATGCCGCGGAGCGGCTGGGCCCGTGAGCCATGGCCGCTGAGCCTGGGTCCGGAGCCTGTGCTCCCCAACGGGAGAGGCCACAACAGTGAGAGGCCCACGTACCGAAGGAAAAAAAAAAAAAAAAAAAAAGTGCATATCAGCTATTCCTTTGCTCTTCCCCACCCCCACCGCATCACCGCATCCAGTACGTTTCCAGCCTCACTCCCCCTCCCCCCTCCCCCGCAACCAGGACCGGAGCCCCTCCCACAGCATCATTTCCCCTGTGGAGCAGCTCATCCCCACCCTCTGCCCAGACAGCGTCCAGGGCCAATCTCTGCCTGCCCAGAAAACGTTAAGGACCAGTTTTAAAATTACTTTTGCCCTTAACACAATCAAATTATTGGTCTTAACTCCTCCTATGCGTCTCTGTAGGCATGTAAGGATTCATCATCCCTTTGATATGAATTAGGCCACCCCCTTGGAAGGCAGAAGTGCTAGAGTAATTTCGTTGGTGGTTTAAATCACAGCTATTTCCTTCCTGCTGCTCAAGTTTAACTATGGTCCAGAGATGTTTCCATTGATCCCACCCACCTAGTTTGATATATCCTTCCCCCTCTGGCTGCACCCCTCCCTTGTCAGCACCTCCAGAGCCGTATCCTAAGACCCCAATACACAAGCCTTCTCAAAATAACCCAAGCCCTTATTTCCCAGTGCTTGCTGTCCCCAAGCTGGAGAACCAGCCATGGGGACCATAGGAAGTCCCTCTTCTCCCTCCTCCAGCAAGGTCCTAGGAGCCTTGCTGCTTGCCTGGGGTCACTCTGTCTCTATGAGGCTGAGGGTCTCACAGTGTGTGACATGGTCAAAGAATGGGGAGCCCTGGCAAGTCCCCAGCACCCACTGGGGCACCCAGCTGATGCAAAGCCTCAGGAAATGTTCATCGGTCTAAATCAGAGCTCCAGTGCCTTCTGGACCCTGAAGGAAAGCAGTCCAAATGGAACTTGGTCTCCCCAATGTTGCAGCCTCATCCTGAGTGACTCTCCCTCTATCACTGTGCCCCAGCCACACTGGCCTCCCTCCAGCCCCTCAGAACCCCAGCATCCTGGACCACCAAGGCCAGGAGCCAGGACAGCCTCTGCCCCCACAGGTGGAGAAACAAGCCTGGATTCAGGGTAGGTCTGGAGGCAGAAATGGTCAGTTGTTGCAGTAAATATGGTGGTGGTGAGCATGCTGGACCGCCTGGGTCCCTCAGCACCTAGTCTAGGGCCATCCTTACCAGCACTCAGGTACTTCTTTCTGGCCACTTTTATGTCAGTGAGGCTCAGGCAGCCTCCAGGGGAAGGATGGTCAGGGGGACTGAGGGCTCAACAAACTTTGCTGCCAGCTTAGAAAGCTCCCTCATGATGACCCCAGGAAGGGTAAGAACTGGTGGCAACAGAGGTTGGGGGAGCCTGGCAAGGGAGTGGCACTGGGCTTCCCCACTGGATCAGAATGGGGGCAGGACAACCCAAATGGCAGCGGTCTTCAGTCCCTAAACTTCAGTCTCATCAGCTGCCCGTTCTCTGTAGCAGTGAGGAAGAGCTCCCAGCTGGCCGGCTGATCGAATTTCAGGAACCCTCTCTTCTGAAAGACAGTTCACACTCAGCTTGGTCAGCTCCAACTTCCAGAGGCCTTCGGGCTGACTTCCTGCTTTAGAGCTCCACGGACCAGATCTGGCAGGTGGGCGACTCAGTCAATTGGGTTTGCCTGGCAGGGGACTGGGGGCACACTTTGGGAATGGAGAAGAAGGCAGGGTCACTTGGGATGGCGGAAGAGACAGAACAGCAAGTAGGGGCTTGATGTGAGAGGGGTGGGCGATTTGCTACATAAAACTTAAACCTTGGCCAGGTTTTCTGCCAAGAAGAGAGAAGTGGCTGATGAAAACCATATGTCTCTAAGTAAGTGGAAGGGAGGAGCCCTGCTTTGCTGTATGTGTTGAGGATATGGCTGTTGGTCTCCCAAGCAATGGAAAAATCTCTATTTTAAAGAATACAATGTTTAAGAAACACTCTGAGACAAACCACATTTCGCAATTAAGTGGTTTACAAGGTCAGCAAAGGAAGGACAAACTAAACTAGCCAAAAAAGGTCTTGCTCAATGCCAAAATTTGTTTAGAAGTTCAATGCTACCGTCTGAAACTGTAATATAGGCTCGTTATGGAGTGTTACAAAAATAGCCCAGAAGATGAAACTCTTCCTGGATGGAGAAACAATTAAAAATGCTTTAAGTAATGGTGCAGATATTGAATTTCTTAATGTTTGAAAAAAGTAATTAAAAAATGCAAACTATGTCATTTTTAAAAGCTTCTTCTACATTGATCCTGAGGCAAAGTAAACCTAGAGACACAGACAAACACAACAACTGTTCACACTTTGCAGAACAGAACTCTAATTTCTTCATCCAACATTCAAATTCGAGCATAATGCGGTTCCAACTGGCCTTCCCTGAATTTCCTGCATGGAACGCTGCCGCTGGTTCTGCCAGCCAAACACCCTGCCCTCCACCCTGTTTGCAGGCTGCTACCTGTGGGGTTTCACAGGGCACTGACCTGCCCCTGGGGTGCCCTTTCTCCTGGCTCAATGGAAGGTTGTTAGCCATTCTTCAAGGATATTAATTGCCATATTCTATCCACGCCACTGTAATTCCCATGTGATTCTTTTGCATACATAGATTCTAGTTCTCTGGTGAAAGTCTCCATCTTGTCGTCGATTGTCTCGACCATTTTAATCACAGTGATTTAAAAATCTGTACTGCATCAGATAACGCCACTATTTGGATCACCTGTGGGTCTGTTTCTATTATGGAGATACGTTTTTGACTCTGACTGATGTTACATTTCATCAGAGATGATTTATTTGGTTTTCTGGAAGGCAGTTCAAGCGTCGGAAGGCCATCTTAATCCAGCCTGGGGTTGAGCTGGCTTGAAGCTGGAAGTCAGACTTTGAAGGCTGCTCTGTTTCTGGCTCATCCAGGCTCCTAGTGCCTCACCCTTCTGGGGTTCTCCCTGGGAGCCTGGGCTGTTTTCTAGGGTCCTTCCTCTTGGATGGGCCTTTGATTCCCAGTTGGCTTCCCCGGCCCCATCTTACCGCCAAAACTCCACTCAACTTTCTAGTCTCTCGTCCGTGATTTCCGCTCAGCCCTTCACTACTTGGGCGGATGCTGCTTGCGAATCAGCAAATGCCTTCGGGGAAGAGGACCTGGGAATTGTGAACTAACCTACTGTGCTTCTCTTCTCCTCTCTTTTCCCAGACATCTTGGCCCTCAGGTCCTACTTGTCTGGCTATTTTGAGCTCCAAAATTTGTTTCCTTACTCTATGAGATCACCAAAATCTCTAACTCAAGTTCTCAGCTTCTTCTCCACTGCTTTCTCCTTGGTTTTTAGCCTCTTGGCCCCATGCTGCTCACGAGCCAGGGATACCTTAAGGGGAAAAGTAGCATCAAATGTCACCTCCATATGCTCCCATCTCTCTGGGATCCTGACCTTTCAAACAAATGGCTGCAAAAAAAAAGCCTTTTGGATTTTGTCCAGCTTATTTTTGGTGAGAGAACTGGTCTCAAAAGAGCCACTCTGATATTACAAGAAGTGGAATCCTCTACCCGCTCCATTAGAAGGTAAGCTTCCTGAGGTCAGGGAGCTTGTCTCCATCCCCACTACGGTCCCAGGCAGATCTCATTCATGACATCTGACTATGACCTATGCCTGGACATTTCCAAATGTCTGTCTCCAGCCCGGAGGTCTACGCTAAGCTCTTAGCCCCACGTATCTGACTGTCACTTGTCATCTCCAGGAGGCTGTTGCACAGAAACTCAACACGTCCAAAATCCTGTTCTTCCCCCCAGTCTGTCCCTCCCCCAGGCTCCCAGCTCAGGAAGGGGCGTGTCCTCCGTCTACCCTGCTGCTTATGTCAGAAATCCAAGGGTCACCATTAGCAATCCCCACTCCCTCCCCTCCCACTTCCAGTCCCCAGTGCTGCTGATTGCACCTTAAAACGTCCCACGAACTCACCTAGCTCTGTCCTTCTCACCACCGCAGCCCTGTTCTGGCACCACTTCCCTCCCTCGTTCTTCAGGAGTCTCCTCACATTCCTCCCCAAAGCCAGGCTGGCCTCCTTCCAGCATGTTCGCCAGCCACCCTATGAGCAGAATGACCCCTTGAAAACAAAAATATGACTATGTCACTTCTCAGCATAACACCCTTCAGTGACGTCCATGGCTTTTAGGAAAGCTTTGAAGATAAAGCCTCAAGGAGCCACCAGGCCCACAAGTTCTATCCCAACCCAACTTCCAGTCTTGCTTTGCCTGACTCTTGCCCTTGACACACATTCCACCCTTACGCCCTGCTCAGCTCTGCCAGCCCCTTGGGCTCCTTTCTCCCTGGGGGCTCCTCTGCCAGGAGACACTCTTCTCTCCTGTCTGCTTCTCTCCTGTCCATCCTTCAGGTCTCTGCTAAATGTCCCCTCCTCCAAGGAGTCTCTTTGACCCCCAGAATTGGTGGCGTTGTCATTGTGTCCTGTACTCTGTTCACAGCAGCAGCACAGAAACAATTGTATGGTTAACCAAGTGATTACTGCCTATGTTTCTCCCCTATTAGATGCCAATCTCCTTAAAGCCAGGGCTATGTTTGTCTGGTCACCACCATGTCCTCAGCACCAGCAAAAGTCCCTGAGACATCTTAGAGGATTTGTAAATAGTTTTTTGAATCAGAGAATAAAAGATGGAAGTCAGCTGGCACTCCCCACCCAGCCAGCCAACCAGCAGAACACAGTGCAGGGCGTGCCCAGCAGAGAGAGGGAGGCTGGGATGGGGTTTCTAGTTAGCAAGTGTCTCTGAGAGCATGACTCTAAAAATAAGGAATTCTAAATTGCTGTCTAATGCAACTTCTTATTGCTGGGCTTAACGCATTGGCCAGGGAGCCAGCAGATCTGGGTTCCAGTCCTAGGTCTGGCACAAGTCATGACAAATAGCATTTTTATAATGCTTCGCAGTTTACGAGACATTTCCACAGATAGGATCTCATTCAACCAGCTCAATGACCTCCAGCAAGCAGCTTTTAGAGGTCTGTTGGGAGGGAAGAGACCAGGGAATGAGCTGGATTCCAGACCCTGCTCTGCCCTGCTCCCCACGGGATCTCAGGAGACTTGCCTCCGAGCCCTGCATCCACTGTAAAATGCAGGGGTCCAACTAGGGGATCTTTGAGGTTAGTCTATTGGAATTTAGAACTAAAAATTCAGGACTGCTCCAATCAGAATGCAAAGTCTTTGGAGTGTCCTTTTTCTCTCACGTAGCAGGGCAGCGCCCCCCAGAGGCTCCCAACAATGCCATGAGTGCCCCACTGATGTGTCCCTGAAAGGAGGAATGAAACCAGGACTTTTGTGCAGGTGGGTTACTTGAGAACCCATCCCGGGGAGCAGGAGTGAGGGGCTAGGGAGAGAGGTGGAGAAAGAGGAAAAGCCCAGCTGGGGTGTGTGTGTCCAGATCACTCTGTCTCAAGGGCTATAACCTCATCAGTCCCTGCTGAAAAGCCACAGAGCACCTCCCAGAGCTGTCGCTCAGAAGCACAGGCGTGGGAGCCTTTCTCCACCAGTTCCCAGCCTGACTGGTGGACAGTCACCCCAGGGAGTGTCACCCTGAACTTCTGGGCTGTGCTTACCCGCAGGCTGAGGAACCTTCTTGATAGAGCAGTCCTGGGACAGAAAACGCAAGGAGAATCCTTCAGGCAACACTCTGGGATGGACCAAGCTCTCTCAGACCTGTCCCCGCAGCAGCCCCAGAAGTCAGAGTGGGGCCTGGGTCACCAGGGCATCTGATACAAGTCGCAAAGGGACAGGTACACCACTGTCCAGCCCCACGCAAGAACGGGAGCTGGGGCCCCCATCCCCCCACCAGTCCTCCACCCTCTGAGTGTCCAGGCCCCCCACCCTCTTTTCTGCAGAGCTTTGTGGTGTCCTGGGACATTGAAAATGCAGGTGGGGGCATCTGTCCACCTGGGCAGTTCAGATGGGGTTCAGCAGAGCCTTGGGAAACAAAATGTTCTGCTGGACCCTCCTTGAGTGACAGCTGGCTGGACCCGTGATGGAGCTCCTGCCCCACAGTGAGGAAGTGGGTCGCTCGTGTGCCTCTTCTCTTTGGGCCGTGAGTGGTGCTCCCTCAACAGTTAACAAATGGTTTGTCTGCAGGCTCTGAGCTCCCCAGGCCTGGCAGTGGCAGTGGCCCCAGTTGGGAGACCCTTGCCTTGCCTCTCTGGTGACATAACACTTCTTCTCTGTCCTTCTTTTATAATCTCTGGACTCTTGCTTCCCTCAGCCTTCCTTCTGGATTTTCAGAAGTCTGATTTGTTTATAAAAAAAGGAACATTGGCTGGTTCTAGCTCTTTTCCTATACTATAACGTTTTAACGTTTATAGGAAATTTTACGTTTTCCCCAGGCAATGTAAATGGGAGACTAAAAAAAAAAAAAAAAGTCTCTTATGAGAAGGTAGAAAAGAACACGAAGATTTAAATTTCAAGATATTCTCTGTCCACAATTCTTCCTCTGGGTAAATCTGTTTAACTCCCAAATAAATTTCACTCTTCCTTTGGGGAGGAAGGGGTCTCTTTCTTTTCAAAAGATTGGATCTAGTTCTCCATTTCTCTGACTGTACCGCAACCCCACTCCAGATTTCCTAGTGTTGTATAATAAAGGATTCAGATAGCTTCTGTCCCTGGCTCATGGGAGGTAACCATTATACCCTCAGGATTTCCCAAGTGATAGGAATGTGTGTCTTCACTCTTCCTGGTGGGCTATTCAGACGATGTCTGAGCTCATGCTAATGAGATGACTCAGCATGGGGGCTGGCTGTGCCAGAAAGACCAAACATGCAATTAGAGGGTTGGGTTTTGAGCCAGCTGATGTCAGCCCAACCGCTCTGTGGAGGAGTGGAGGGCTGGAGATTAAGCTCAATCACATGACTGATGATTCAGTCAACCATGCCTGCATGATGAAACCCCAATAAATACTCTGACCTCAGGCTTGGGTGAGCACTGTGCCCCAGGATCCCCTGCATGGCCAGGGAGGCCAGGAGCCCCACCGCGGTCACGCCTCCCCTGCCACTGGGGCACTTTCGCTCTGCACTGTGCTGGAAATGGCTGAGACCATCAGGCAGACCTCTACAGGTGTGCAGCCCCCCTGACCCCTCCACCACCCCACCCCCAGTGACCTCACAGTAGGGTGATTCGAGTGCCAAGATTTTCAGCACCCAGGGGTCCTCACTACCTTCCTTATCCCCTCTGCCCTCAAGACGAGAAGGGCAGGACTTCCACCATTTTTCTTCCTGCCTGCCAGGATGCCCCTACAGAGACCAGGATCTGCAACCCTCAGACCTGCCTCTTGCCACACCAAAGGAATTTAGAAAATCCTTTCTCCAGACAGAGGATGGCTTTCCAGTCTGCTCAGTTGCAGGAAATTAAAAAAAAAAGCCTAGCTGATATTCAGAGCTGGGCAGTGACTTGCTTGAGCAAGATCTCCCCTTGCCTCCAGCACTGAATAACTATAGTGAGTGGAGCCCCCCTGGGCTACAAGACCCACAGGCTGAGGAAATAGACCAGAAACTATTTCAAAACCCAATATCTCATTTACACATTCCTTAATAATATTTATGGTGGGCCTACTATGTGCCAGGCACTAAGTGAGGACATAAACACTCCTTGAAATTGTTTGTAGTAAAAACATTATTAAGATATAATTGACATACTATACAATTCACTCAAAGTGTACAACTCGGTATTTTTCAGTATATTTACACAGTTGTACAACTATCACCACCATCTTATTTTAGAATATTTTCATCACCCCAAAAAGAAATCCCATATTCATTAGCAGTAACCCCTCCCACCCATACTACCCTCCCCCTAGCTCCTGGCAACCACTAATCTAACTTTCTGTCTCTATGGATTTCTCTATTCTGGACATTTCATATAAACAAAATCATACAATCTGTGGCCTTTTGCAAATAGCTTCCTTCATTTAGTATAACATTTTCAAGCTTCATCCACATTGTACCATGTATCAATACTTCAGTTATTTTTATTGTCGAATAATGATCCATTGTATGGATATGTCACATTTTATCTATATGTTCATCGGTTGATGGACACTTGGGCTGTCTCCACTTTTTGGCTGTTATGAATAATGCTGCTATGAACATTCATGTACAAGTTTTTGATGTGGACAAATGTTTTCATTTCTTTTGGATACATACCCAGGAGTGGAATTGTTGGGTCATATGTGTTTAAAAAAAAACCAAAATTCATCTGAGTAAATTTTAAAGTTCTTATTGGCTTTATTCAAGGATTCATGAATCTGGTGGCATCCAATCTAGCAGTCAGAAAGGAGCTCGGATGAGCTGTACGAAAGGAAAGATTTTTATAGGCAGAAGGAAGGGGGAACAAGGAAGATATAGTGGCAAAAAGTAGATTGGAGTCGCAAGGTCACTTCCTTTAACGGATGACAGGGGTCTATCAGACTTCACTAGTGACAGGTTTAAGATTCCATTTCTGGGAGAGCTGAAACTGTAATTAAGTTTCAGTTTGGTGATGTGGGGCTTAGCATGAGTGACTCCATTTTGGGCCTGTTGCCTTGTTTTTAACATATGGTAATTTTGCTTAATATTTTGAGGAACTGCCAAACTCTCTTCTAAAGTGTCTGCACCATTTAACATTCCCACTAGCAGTGTAGGAGGGCTCCAATTTCTCTACGTCCTCACCATCCTAGTGGGTGCGCGGTGATATCTCAGTGTGGTTTTGATTTGCATCTCCGTCATGGCTAATGATGGTGAGCCTCTTTTCATGTGCTCGTTCATATGTATCTTCTTTGGAGAAGTGTCTATTCAAATCCTTTGCCCACTTTTTTAGTTGGACTATTTTTCTTTATTGCTGAATTCTTAGCATTCTTTGTGTATTCTGGATACAGGTTCCTTCTCAGCCCTTTTTGAATTTGAAGAGACATCTAAATCAAGGTCAGAGCAGGGGTTACAATTTTAACAGTTGGTGGAGTTCATTGGCAGGTGACAGAAACCTTGCAAAGAATGCATTTTGTCCCATGCAGAGGATTCCTGCAGGGACAGACCCTGGAGGGGAAGTGTACAGAACTGTCGAGGCATGCCTTGGCCTGCTCTCTGTTCAATTACACCCCTTTCAGAACCCCTGCCAAAGAGGAGTCTGAGAGATTTGACAGGCTGGAGGAGGGTAAGAATGCTTGTTGGTTAGTGCATTGAAGGCAGAATTGTATGGGGAATTTTTCTTTCTTTTTCTTTTTTTTTTAAAGGAGCATAGGCTTTTATTTCTTGAGCAGATGAGATGGCACATAGAAAAGCATTTTGGAATTACAAAGCGATGCAAATGTAAGGTGATATTCTTATTGTTGCTATTGTTATTTGTAGGAACGATGAAAACCCTCTCTAGGATGAGAGCCTGTGCGTAGGGGTGGAGTGGGCAGGGACTGGGGAGTGGGAGTTGTGAGGGGATGAAAGCTAAAGGAGAGAGGAGGGTAGCAGAGTTTGCAAACCTTGATTACCTGTGTGTGAGATGAGAGAGAAACACCTCTGTGATTTCTGGCATATTCCTTTACCACCTGTCTAATTATTTACTTAATATTTTTCTCTAGGCGGGCTCCTATTTCTTTTCATCAGATATATTTATAAAGGAAACATATCACAGGTAGAAATGGCAAACCTGCATCAGTTTCAGAAAAGAAAGGACAATATAAACAAATATAAGGAAAACCAAACAGTGTTGTTTAATTCTAGCTGGATGCTGCTGCTTCCTGGGTCTGGAAAACTCTCCAGACTTAGCCTGGCGCACTCTCCTTGTGGCTCAGGTCTCTACTCAAATGGCCGCTCCTCAGGAAACCTCCCCAGCCCCACCCACTCTCCATCCTTGCTTTCTTTCTTTCATAGCCCTTACCACAATTGAAGGGATGGTGGTTTTCCTATGGGCATCTGGCTCCATGAGGGCAGGGCCTTGTTTGGCTTAATCACTCTGTCTTCACTGCCGGGCTCAATAAAGAGTTGAGGGGCTTCCCTGGTGGCACAGTGGTTAAGAATCCGCCTGCCAATGCAGGGGACACGGGTTCGAGCCCTGGTCCGGGAAGATTCCACATGCCGCGGAGCAGCTAAGCCCGTGCACCACAACTACTGAGCTTGAGCTCTAGAGCCCATGAGCCACAACTACTGAAGCCCGCGCACCTAGAGCCCGTGCTCTGCAACAAGAGAAGCCACCGCAATGAGAAGCCCGTGCACTGCAACAGAGTAGCCCCACTCACCGCAACTAGAGAAAGCCTGTGCGCAGCAACGAAGAGCCAATGCAGCCAAAAATTAATTAATTAATTAATTAATTAAAAAATAAAGCATTGATTAAGTAAGCCACGCAGCTTACGGGATCTTAGTTCCCTGACCACCAGGGATCGAACCCGTGCCCCCTGCAGTGGAAGCCAGGGGTCCTAACCACTGGACCGCCAGGGAATTCCCACTAGTTTGTTTTTGTTCTCCTTTTAGCAAGTGTCAACAAGGTGTTAAAGGCACATGCCAGCAGCGCTGCCACTTGCACCTCATGAGACAGGAGGGCTGAGCGAGGCTTAAGAAGGAAACAGCCGTCTGGGGTGCGGCCCTGCAGCTCCCCTGGCTCCCACCCCGCACTGTGGGGACCCCCAGGCTTGCAACAACAATCCAGGCTTCGGATCCTCCCTTGGCCCTGGCCAACTGAGTGACCCCACAGCATTACTGAACCTCGCCAGCTTCGGCCTTCCCCAGGGCTCTGTGAGCACAGGAGACAGCTCCTATGGACACACCTGATGAGAGAAGCTGCTCAATAAATGAGAATAGAAGCTCAGATTGTTTGCCGGAAGATGGGATGTAATTACTGACTCTGCCTGCTAACATCCTACGCTTTCTTCCAGGCCCAACTTTAAAAAGTAATAATATTGTTTACACTTTACGGAGAGCTCATCATGTGCCAGGTACCTTGCTATATAAGAGGTTTATATATCTATCATTTAATTTTAGCCTTGCAATAATCCTATAAAGTAGGGATTTATTATTCCCATTTTACAGCTGAGGGAACTGAGGGCCAGAGTAGTTTTATGTTGTCCAAGGGGATGCAGCAAGAAGTGGTACAGGCAGCCCACATTCTTAACCATGACATTATAACAACCACTTAAATGCCACCTCCTACATGAAGACTTCCTGTCCAGCGGTCTCCTCTTCTAGATACTCATAACTCGTATTACCTCTCTGATGACATCTACTCCATCTCCCATGGTGTGTGTGTGTGTGTGTGTGTGGCAAGTATCCATCCCTTGAGGGCTGCGACCACATTCACCTATCTCTCCCCAGGGTCAAGCCAAGCACCTGACATACTGTGGATACTCTACCTGTGTCTGTCCAGTAAATAAGGACTAAGTGCTCCTGGGTTTCTTCTGCCAGTCTCCATCTCTGTGGAGGGCAGATGAAGAAAAATGAGCAGTTGCATTTCCAGAGATATAAACTAGCTCGATCAGGAAGCCCCTGGGATGTTTGCCTAGGAGAACATGTGGAAGGACATGGGTACACGAACCAGGAAGCCGACACTGGCACTGAGACTAGGGGAGGGCATGGCTTCGGGGGGACCCTCCTGGCGGGCAGCATTGACATCTGTGCTGGACTTCTCCGTCTTTCCAGATTCACTTTCCACTCTGCTCTCAGTCCCCACAGGAGATCAGAGGAAGAGGAGGGGGTGGCGTGTGGGTATTGATTCCATATGCATTGGTCCAGGACTGGTAGCAGCTCTGTGGTTTCTAACCCGGATGCCATGCTATCCTGGGTGATTTCCACACTCCCTGACCTTGTCTTTGAAGAGTCCCTTTATTTGACCCTCTTCATATTATCCTGACTTGACTGTGCCCTCTTCTCCTTCAGGGACCTGATGGATGGGCAGAATACCATTATCTGTGTGCTTTGGGCCACGTCTTGATGTCAAAGTCTATGCTTATTCATCTCTGTGTCCCCACACCTGGCATAGTGCTTGCGGCGTGGTTCTAATAGCTAATACTTGTCAAGCATTTATTACGTACAAGGCGCTGTTACCTGTATTGACTCAAATAATCCTCACAACAATCCCGTGATCATCATCCCCATTTTATAGATGAGGAAACCAAGACACAGAGGCTGGTTAACTTGCCCCAGATCACATGCCTTGTCAGCATGTGGCACATGCCAACAGTGTGACTCTCAAACCTGCTATTGGGCTGCCTTTCTGTTTGCTGTTTGGGGAGTGATGTCTATTAGCCTCGGGAACCAAAAGAATCGGTTTCTTTGCCCACTCAGGAGCTCAGGTAGACTGGGCAGAAGGCGGAATGTAGGTCACCATGGCAACCGATCACTTGGTGCACAGCTGGTGAGCCCTTGGGGCTGAGGTTCCACTGCTGGCAGAGAAAAGGATGGGGTTGGCATGGGGCAATGTTTGAGGTACCAGATGCACTGGGAGGACTTGGAAGAATACCAGATGGGTAGATCAGGCAGGAGATTCTGGGCAGAGGTGGAAGCTTCCCGAAGCAGGTGGGAAAACTCTTGCGGTGGCCCTCGCCTTTGCTAAACCTACATCCATCTGACCCGGACCAGCCTTCTGAGGCCCTCCCCCATTTGTCTCTTGCTCCAGAGCCCAGGGTTTTAGCCTTGTCTCTAAGCCTTTCTGCAGGTCTGTGCCAACGTGCTACCTCCCAAGACCATCAGAGATGGGGGAGGAGGGTGGGGTACCCTTATCTCCTCTGCAGCCCCCCAGGTATCCACTGCCGAGGGCTGGGAGCCTCCATTCCCTGGCTGTGCAATGAGAGCACGAGCTTTTTCTCATCAACCCCTGAAGCTCCCCACTCCCCAGGGGGCCGGGGCAGGGCTGGACAGAGTGGGCAGGTCACCTCTCTGTGGTTTGTTGCAGGCCTTGACCTTCTTGACCAGAGATGAAATCCTGTGGTGAGTAGAGGGGGCCCCCTTTCCCTCCCCTTGAGCTGAAGTCTTGCCCTGGTACAGCCTCACTCTGGTCCCTGAGTATGGTCCCTGCTCAGAGCCGCAGAGTCCTGGAGACGAGGCTGGCAGTGGCCAGGCAGAGACGGACCCCAACCCTGAGGGTCCAAGGTCATGATTCCCAGGGCCTAACTACAGTTGAGTGAAAAGTCAGGCCTTAGGTTGCTATGGGATCCAAGGCAAGGTTTCTTCATAGAATCACAGAGGTGGACAGGGCCTCCCTGGGATGATGAGCAAAAGGAGGAAAGGACTTAGGAAACAGGTCTGAAGCCCATTTGGCTGCAGAATCCACTAGCTGGGTAAAGTTGATGCACTGTTGAACCTCTCACAGCCCTCCCTTCCCTCCCAAGCTTTGCTTCAGTGCCTCCCAGCACTGGGAGTGTGGGTGAGCAGTCCACAGCCCCTGTTCTCATGCAGGTGATGGCCAGTGGGGAAGGCTCCAGGCCAAGACAGCCATCATGAGGATCCCTCATGGGACTGCGGAGGGAGTAGACGGCATGGAGATGTGTGAGCGCTCGGCCCGGGGCCAAGAGCTCAACAAAAACTTGTTAGAGGAATAAAGGAGCTCACTAAGGCATTGGGGTGGGGTGGGGTGAGGTTGGAGTGAGGAGACCATCCTTAGACCCACAGGGCCTCCTCCCCTCATTGTCTCAGCTTGGACTCACCCTCCCCAGCATCACGCCCAGCCTGGAAGCCACACTTCCCACTCAGGGTGCCAGGCGGGGCAATGATTCTGCCACAGGCATGAGACTCCCCAGGCACAGATGGGGGCTGAGAGATGGCGGGGGCACAGGGAGTGACAGAGACCAGGGACAGTCACGGGGTTACATCACTTTCACTTTAAAATGAATATTTGCTCACTTTTTGAAATATAGAAAAATATGACAAAACTCCAAATAACCAGTATCCTACTACCCATACATCCCTTATTGATATTTTCTAAAAAGGAACACTTGAATAAAAATGAAAGGAAAATTTAAAAGTAATATGTGAGCATGGCTAGAAAATTCAAGTAGCTTAGAAACTTCTAAGTGAAAAGTAAATGTCAGGGGCTTCCCTGGTGGCACAGTGGTTGAGAGTCCACCTGCCGATGCAGGGGACAAAGGTTCATGCCCCAGTCCGGGAAGATCCCACATGAGGCAGAGAGGCTGGGCCCATGAGCCATGGCTGGAGCCTGTGCTCCGCAACGGGAGAGGCCACAACAGTGAGAGGCCCGCATACCGCAAAAAAAAAAAAAAAAAAAAAAAAAAAGTAAATGTCTCCCTCCCCTTCCCAGGCCTTCTCCCTGAAGATAGCCACTGTTCGCAGTTACTTTCACATCAAGGCTTCCAGAAAACATTTTCATAGATAGATCTACATAAGTATCCTTCAAAAATTTTATCCCATTCATACTGTAGTACTTACCCATTTATAGTGAAGCATCATACTGTCCTCGACCTTTCTCTTTTTTTAAGTTTTTATGTTGGCTAGTTTTACATACAGCACATAGAGATCTGCTTCATTCTTTTCAATGGCTAAGGAGCATTCTTTCTTATAAAAGATGTATCATTTATTTTACTACCCTCCCCATAATGTACACTTAAGTTGTTTATGGGTTTTAGTTCTACCAAGAATGCTATAGTAGACAAACATTTATGTATGAAGAGCTTATCCAACAGGTCAGATTAAATCCATAAGAGAGAGTTCTAGCTGTAGAAATGCTGGGCAAAGGGTGGGTATGTTTAAAATGTTGACAGGGATGACAGGATTGTCCTGTACCAATTTATTTTCTCACCACTTGAGCATGAGCATGCCTGCTCCTCTCTCCATCCAGAAAGTTCAAAGACTCTCACATGGTCTTCTCTGGGTCGCTAGGGCTCCTCACATGTGCCTCATGCGCCTTGTCTCAGGGAGCTTCTGGAGCCTCCATTAAAATTAATAAGTTGGGCTTTCCTGGTGGCGCAGTGGTTGAGAGTCGGCCTGCCGATGTAGGGGACATGGGTTCGTGCCCCAATCTGGGAAGATCCCACATGCGGCGGAGCGGCTGGGCCCGTGAGCTATGGCCGCTGAGCCTGTGTGTCCGGAGCCTGTGCTCCGCAACGGGAGAGGCCACAACAGTGAGAGGCCCGCATACCGCAAAAAAAAAAAAAAAAAAAAAAAAAAAAAAAAATTAATAAGTAAACTAAGTTCTCCATTAAAACTAGTAAGTAAACTAAAAAAAAAGGAAGACAAGGGAACCAGGAAACAGAGGATGTCAAACAATGGAATTACAAAGATGACAGTGAAGAGAAGCCCACGATAATGGTGCATGCAGGCCTGAAATGGTGCAGGCCTGAAAAGCCATGAGTCCAGATTAGAATTAAAGAGTTTGGGGTTCCAAGAGTGATGTCCCCAAGAAAACAAAGTGAACCTATAGGTGGTGTAATGTATATAACCGTATTGAGAGGAACTTTACAGTTCTGCAGAAAGTCTGGGGATGAAATAACGATAGAAACACTGAAACCTAAGCAAAAGGAAGACAAAGTGATGATTAACTCTGGGAAAAACAAAGAGTCTTGCAAGAAAGAAAAATGTAATCACGTTGCACTAGGGAACTCAGCTGTGAGCAATGTTTGAATAATACATACATAATATGTAATAATATATATAAATGTAAAAATAATATGTATATAATAATAACATAAACACTGAATTTTTATTCAGGCAAATCGTCTTATATTGGGAGGTTAGGGGAAGGAGAAGTAGTATACAGAGAGAGATAAATTCTCTCTTTTTTTTTTTTTTTTTTCTTGCAGTATGCGGGCCTCTCACTGTTGTGGCCTCTCTCGTTGCGGAGCACAGGCTCCGGACGCGCAGGCCCAGCGGCCATGGCTCACGGGCCTAGCCGCTCCGCGGCATGTGGGATCTTCCCGGACCGGGGCACGAACCTGTGTCCCCTGCATTGGCAGGCGGACTCTCAACCACTGTGCCACCAGGGAAGCCCTCTCTCTTTTTTTTAATAGTAAGAGGACACAAAATAAAGTCTATAATGAAAAAAATACCAATAAACGGCAGTATCAGCACTGTCTTTAGAAATACTATGCAAATATTAAGGAAAAACCAAGAGAAATAGCAAATTTTTTTTTAAATGCTGCCTCTGGAGAGCAGGGGTAAAAAGTTGGTGTAGGATACTGGGTATTAGTGATATTAATTGTGAGCCTTATAGTGCTATTGGCTTTTTTAACCTATGTATCTGTCTTACTTTGGTAAACTAGACTGGTATATATAGGATGCTACAGTTTTTGTAAAATAAAGTGTTATACATACATGCATATGCACACACACACAGAGAATATCTTAGGAAGGGGACACACACGCGCGCGCGCATGCGCTGATCTTAGGTCAGCTCCTTGGAGGGGACCTGGGCAGTGACTACCTTAGGGTTAGCGTGGATGCACTGCCTGTAACGTGAAGGGGCAACTTTGATACGGGTGCCCAGCAGCACTTGCCGTGGCTTAGGGAGCAGATGGTACGAGATGCTCAGGGGAGGAAGCAGCCATCATGGGCTGCCACTGCCAAGTTGAGCCAGACTAAGCTCTGATCACTTTTGAACAATTTTCCGACATCACCTCTGACAATGTGCTGTGATTTTCCTACAAATGTGACAAAGAAATGTGGCTTGGTTGACAGTACACTTGGATGGAGTTAGCCAGTTGAAAAAAAGTAACCAAGAGACTGATAAACAGAGGTAATCTTTGCAGGAGAGGGCCTCTGCCCTTGTCTAAATGCTTTCCCACCTGTGACTTGCATAGGGCATAAAGGCCTGGTCACTGGATCTGCAGATGACACATAATGGGAGGGGCAGACCACACGTGACAGCTTCTTCCCCGTCCAGGGCTGCCTTGGCTCAGCTCTCCAAGAAGGGGTCTGTCCACCCTAAATTTCTAGCCTGTGGGAATCTTCTTTCACATCCCATTGGTCTCTGAAAAGAGCAGTGTCCCTTTCATTCTCAGCTTTCAGGTCAGCCTTCTATGACTTCTGGTTAAATTTTCTGCCCTAGAAACTCCTGCCTTCCAGATGTCTCTTTGGGCTCAGTGCACTGGCCCTCCAGGGCCCTCATCTTCAGCTGGGGCTCTAGACCCAGGGTCTGGGACCTGACTCAAAAAGGGCACGTGTGGCTTCCTTTAGACCTCTGTGGCTGGGCCTGGGTCAGCCCAACTCAGTTTGAGCAATTTGGATTATGTTGTATCACTCAGGGATGGCTCCTGACATAATGTAGGGCTCGGGGTGGATCTGATGTGGGACCCTGAAGCCTTGCCCCTAGCTCCTGCTCAGGCTGACCTGGCCATAAGGCCCCTCTATCCTCTTAGCAACCTTGAGGTCCCCAGAATTTTCAGTCTCCAGGCCCTGTCCTGCCCGTTAGCACCTGGTCCTCCTGGAGCACCAGAAGGTCAGCAGGCAGAGTGGTTACACGCTTGCTTCCTGGAAGCCAAAGGCTGGAGTTCGAGGCTCAGCTTCACCATTTACTTGCTGTGTGATCTTGAGTGAGTTTCTTACCCGCAGTGAGCCTCAGTTTCCACACTTACAAAAAGTATCATATGTATCAACCTCACATGATTGTTATTAGGACAATTAGATGGTCAAATCTGTGTCAGGAGTTAGAGCAGTGCCTGGCACAGGGATCAGTGCTGAGACTGTGGTAGCTATTATTTTCATGGTATCATCACCTCCTTTTTGCAAATGAGGAAACTGGCTCAGAGAAATGAAGTGATTTGCCCAAAGTCACACAGCTTGGAAGGAGCAGATCATAGGACTAAAAGCCACATTTTTCAAGCTAAAGATAGGGCCATTTATAAAATACCTGCAGGCCATTCCATGGGGCAAAGAACAATTGACCCCATGGGATGGAAGTGAAGCCCAGGTCGGGGAGCCCAGGCTGGGGTGGAAGGTGTGGAACTGGGGGCTTTCACTGGAGCTGGGTTCTCAGTCCTGCCTGTATAATACAAATACAGAAGCATGTAGAACCTAAAGGGGCCTGGGCCCCATGCTAGCCTTGAATGAGAATCTCTAGAGCTGAGTACGGATACTTTCACAAGCTCCTCATATGATTCTAATGTGGGACCCAGTAGAAAAAGGCTAAATTGGAGGGCCTCAGAGGCAAGGGTTTGGACAGGATGCCAGAGAGGGGTCCAGAATGCCTGAACTGGAGGATGGAGGGGGGTGACTGAGACTCATTGTACAGAGGGCAAACGGAGGCCCAGAGTGGACATGGCAGGTCCAAGTCCCACAGAGCCAGAGCAGTGGAGCTGGTCTCCTCCCGGGCTCAGCCTCCGAGCCTGCAGACAGCCCCTCCCCTTGTCTGGCTAGGTGTGGCAGGGAGATGCAGCTTGGGCTGCTTGTTTTCTGGCAGGCGGGATGTGTGAGTTTTTCAAATGGCTTTGACTTTTGAGTCTATTAGGGATTAATTCAGAGCTCCATTTAGAGCTAGCTGATCCATATTTGGAGGAGCAGAACATTTTGTGGCAGTCGAGACGCAGCCACGATTCATCTGCAGGCAGCCCACCCACTTGGCAGCCTGGGAAGGCATGAAGTCTGGGCAGGGCCCTCTCACAGCACCCCCTAACCCAGAAGGCTCTTCAGGGTGGGGGTTGGGCTGAGAGCCTTTCACCGGGGTGGGAGGTGGACCCTTCAGAGGTGGGCAGTACAGCCCAAAGAGCCTGGCTTAGGGTTCAGACCCCACTCTACCTCTTCCAAGCTGCATGACCTTGGGGAGACCCCTTCAACTCTCTGAGCCCCGGTTTACGCATCTATGGAAATGATCACCCCAATACCTCTCACGCAGGGTTGCTGGGAAGATTCAATGAGCTAATATGCTTGAATGCACTCAGCACACAGAGCTTGGGAAACAAGAAGGCGGGTGGTAACGGCAGTGGAGGTTCCTTCTTTCCCCCCTGCAGTCCTTCTGAGACCCCCCTCTCTGGGCTCCTGGGGAAGGAGCTTTGGCGTCTGCAGCTCTGGCTTCACGCTTACCCCTGTGTGACCTTAGGCAAGGCCAGTTAGTTTACCTCCTTGAGCCTCAGTTTCCTCATTTGTAAAAGTGAGATAATGGTCCCTACCTTTCAAGATTGTTCTGCAGGTTCCACGAATAACGTCCATGTGAGCTGGCAGTGTGCAGCAGTCACTCCCAGTGGGGGACCAGGCTGGGGGATGGCGGGAGTAGCCCACCCTGGGCAACGGCCATACAGGTGCCCGGCCTCAGAGAAGTCTTAAAAATTAATAAAATGTACTGAAAGTCAGTCTGCTTTTTATCACCCCACAGCAGCAATTCTAACAATGACAGTGATCAAATGCTCCTTTGGACTGGGGCAGACCACTGCCAGCGCCCCTTCCCCTTGCAGGCCACTGGACCCTCCAGGTGCGATGGCTCTCCTCTCCTCCTTGCTGTCCTTCAGTGTCCCTCCTCCCACCCATACTTTCCTGGAGGCTGTCTCTCCTCCCCCATTTCACACCCCGCTTCTTGGCTCCCTCCCCAACTTGTCGGTATAAAGTCTCTGGCAACAGTTGGGGCCCCATACAAGGCTGACAGAGTTCATTCTCCAGAATGTGGACTGGGAGGGCCACAGGATGAGGGCTTCCTCTCCTGGCCAGGGGCAGAGTTCTCTCCTGCCTGCTTCCTCTTAGTGCTCACACAGCCATTTCCCCCTCTACCTGCCTGTGCCTTGTAAACAAAATCCCTTGGAGTGGTGAGGAGGCCTGCAGACACACATTGATTATTGGATCGATGGGGACAGTTGTTCAGTCCCACGGTCTGGAATCAGCTCGCTGGCCTCGGGTGGCTGTGTGATTTGCTGGCTGCAGGCAGCGGGGTTCTAATCCTGACTCGGCCACACCCACCGAGCGACCTCTTTTCTCTGAGCTGAGTTGAGGGTGGGGCTGGACAGATGGCCTGGGATGGCATGCTGGCATCCCCAAGGCCCTGCTGGTTTCTCCATCGTAAATGAGGGACTGGAGCGAGAGAGAACAGAAGTCCCTTCCGGTGCACTTGTAGATTGTGTTCAGGCTACAGAGCGCATTCACATACCTTTCCTCGAGCCTGGCGTATCTTTGCATCCACCACGGTGCGCTGGGCACACTGGAGCACCAGGGATGTTTCTGGAAGGGTGGAATGATCTATAACTGCTTTCTCTGTGTCAGTTAATTCTGAGTCCCCTTCCTCCAAAGAGAGTCCGCGGGAGTGGGGACCTGCCGGTCCCCACTCCCAGCCCACCACGCCTCTCTTCTTAGCATCCACGACTCCTTCCTGAAGCTCTGTCCCCCCGGGAAGTACTACAAGGAGGCCACCTTGACCATGGACCAGGTCAGCTCCCTGCCAGCTCTGAGGGTGAGTCCACGGGGTGGGGTGGAGGGGGTGGGGGCGGCCTCACTGGGATCTGCTGAGGCGCGGAAAGCGCTGGTCTCAGTGTCCTCACCTGTGAAATGGGTGGAGTGGTGGGGCGGCTCAGATTCCACGTGCTCCCTGAGGCCCTGTGCACTCCAACAGGCTGTGCTTTGCACGAGCTGCCAATCTTTTAGGGACCGTCCTTGAGCTTTTGTTCCTGTTGTGAAAAGAGCTTGCCCTTCCCCCAGGGTGCCTGGAAGAGCCCAGAGGTGCACGATAAAAGGGCTCCCCAATCACTGCTGAGATTTTAATTAAACTTTGTGCAAAGCATAGAGAGGCAATGCCAGGTTAACAAATCACAGCAGTGTCAGGCTTCCTGATTTTTCATTCGGATCTTGGCAGAATAATGGTTTGAAGGTGTCATTGTACGATGAGAACCCATCTTCATTTCTGTCTGGAACAAGACAGGCTCAGAGAGCTGTGGGAGCCTCTTTAAAGAGGGCGGGGGCGGGGTGGCAGGAGGGGTTCTGAGGGAGAGACGCTGGGCGGGGGAGGGTCGGCCCCTCCGAAGTGACAGACCTGCTCTAGGGCAGAGACCGAGAAGGAACACAGAGCCCGGGACTTGCAGTAGAGTCCGGAACTGAGGAGACAAGGGAACCAGAAGGGGTGTGGGATCTCTGGGGGAGCTGGGAGCAGAATCCTCAAAAAGGTGACATCATTGGAGAATGTGTCTGTCCCAGATGCAAAATGGGGAGCCTGTCCTCCGGGGACCCCCTCCTCACACACACACAGCCCTGCACACCCTCACCCCCGCAAACACTCAATCACAAGGTGGGGGACTTCTCTCAGACCTAGACTGTCCACTCCGGGAGCCAGGCTGAGGGGCAGCCCAAAGGCAAGGCTGCATGGGGAGCTTCTGACCTCCCCTCCCTGGACGGGCGGTGGTGTCACTGTTCGGTGCCAGAATATCTGAATGCTAAGCTTGGAAAGAAACTTAGAAACCACCAGTCTAGTCACTTTGCAATGTTCTTCACTCTGGTTTTATCCATCGGAAAACTGAGTCCCCAAGAGGGAAACAGCTCAGCCAGGGCCACATGACACGGCAGAGCCTGGAAGTCAGGCAGGACTCTGACCCCTCGGCCGGGCCTGCACTTCCAATCAGGGCTTGGCTCGGGGCTGACATGTGTCTGGGGCTGTCAGGCGCCCTGGGGAGCAGCTGGCAAAGACCCTCCCTAGAGGGCTGGCACGGAGGGTGCTGCATGACCAGTGGCCCCAGCACTCTGGATGGACCCAGCACACCCTAGTCACGCTTGGGGGCTCTGATCTGAGCCCCAGAGGAGAAAGCACTGGACTAGGTCAGAGGGCTGGGTCCGGGCCCAGCTCCATCACACTCCACGGATGACACATCTCCCCTCTAAGTTTAATCTCCGGTCTGTAAAACAATATGCACACCCTGTGCTGTGTAACAGACCTTGCAAGGATGAGCCATGGTCCTCTGCAGCCTCCATTTTGCTCGCCATCCTCTCCCTTTTCTTCCACCTGGGGTCTGGGGTGGGGCCACCAAGGCTGGAGAAGAATGGAGGAGGGGCAGATGGGCAGGAGCGCTTGGGCAACAACCCTGGGTGGTCTGGGGTCTGCTTGTCCGCGGGCTCATCATTTGGCAGACAAGGGCTGGGGGCCGATGCAGCAGAAATGTCAGGCTGCTGTAAAGTGCTGTGATGTGTGAGGGTCTGTGGGCGGACCACCGGCCCAGGGCAAGGCCACAATCTGGATCATCTCTGGAGCCCTAGAGCCCCAGGAGCTTGTTCACTGGACAGTGGCTGGGGACTGAGATGGGGTCTTGGGATGAGATTAATTTTACATTTCTTATTTCATCCTTCTAAACGGTCATTATTTTATTCTATCCTACAAATAAAAACCACATCATTGCAGAAAAACTGGAAAACACAGACAGAAAAGCAAAAATATGGTAAAAATCATCATGTAGCCTACCTCAAGGTATGACTGTCATGATCATCCTGCCTTATTTCTTTCCACACTTTTTTTTTAATGTGGATATATAAGTGTTTATTGGGATCACACTGACTTTTTTGCTTGTTGCTTTTTTTTTCTTCCCCATTTTGGTTTCTTTGTTGCTTTTCCAACTGGTTCTGAACAACCAGTACCATTTCATGAATTGAGGACACTGAGCCTTTGCCACATCTAGAGAACTAGGGGACAGGGCATAGGGCCAGGACCGGAAGAGCTGGCTTTGAACTCACTTGCTAGGCAAGTGATCTCAAGCAAGTCACTTCACAAAAGGAATGATTGAGGGTGAGGGGGAAGCAAATAGACTCCAGCAAAAGACTAGGAGGGAGGGGTGCAGCGTGGAGCTGTTTTCCTGCAAGTGAAAGGCCTGGCTCTAGGTGCTCCCAGGCATAGGCATGGGTCCAAGGCCGTAGGTTTCTCCACAGTAGAAGGAAGCACTTTGTAATCATCAGAGCTGCATGCAGAGGGAATGAGCTCCCTGTCCCTGATGGGCACCAAGGAGGGGCTGGCCAAGCATTCAGCTGGGGTGCTCTAGCACACACCTGGGTATCAGAGGAGACTGGACTGCATGCACTGGTGCCCTCCTCACCCTCCGAGTCTGAGGTTCTGATTCTGCCCTGGAGCTTGGTCTTACTCTCCTTTGTGTCCTCTACCACAGTGTGTCCCAGACTTTGGACTTCATAGTCCGATAAAATCCAACCACTCAAAAATTTATTATTTTGAGGAAGGAATAGCTAGAAATGCCAACTTTCCAATTTTGCCAAGTAAGGACTTAAAACGTGTCTCCACAATCATCATTTCATTTTTAAAAGGTGTTCATTTTAGAACAAAAACGTAAGAAGGATCTAATCCCAGAAGCAATAACAGTTCTCTCCACACACATCCCTTTTTGTTCTTATTTTTCTCCCTCTGTTACTGGTTGTCAGGAACTTTGCCCCTGATCATGCCTGGTCCTCAGACTAGCATTTGGGGTTTTAGATCCAGGACTCAAGTTTCCTTCTGTGCCTTTCCTATCTTGGTCGAAGCAGAAAGCTGACTTCCCAAAAGGAGCAAGGAGAGGGTTGGCGGGAGGTGGGGCCCCAAGTGTCCCCGTGTCCTCTGCGGCCCCAAGGATGGGAGCTGGGTGACTCACCCTGCCCAGAACACATCTCTGGAAAAGCATTGAGAACGGGGCCCCAGGGAGCTCTGGGTACTGGTATTACTTGGCTCAGGGTCCTGAGTGATCTGGGAAGAAAGTTCTGTTTTCTTAACTTGGATTCACTCGTGGAAAAAGTAGGTTGGTTAATATTGGGAAGCGTCTGTCTGTCAGCGGAGGGCAAAGCAAGAGCGGCCTGGGCAGCAGAGGCTAGCGGAAAAGCCTGGCCACAGGAAGGCCCTGCTGGGCCAGGATGCACTGCCCCTTTTTACGGAGAAGTTTCTGTTTTCTTTTTGTCTGCCGCTCTGTTTGGTGTATTTAGAAGTGAATTAGCTCAGTGTTTCTGTTCTTGTAAATAACGATCTTGCTTTCTGTAAACACGGATGAGGAGTGGCATGGTGTGACCCGCCTGGGTTTCTAGTTTCTGGGATCAGGACAGCCAGCAGCAAGACCTGGGGGGAAGATACTGGGGTCTCACAGGGGGTCTGGTGGAAGCTCCCACACTGAACAGGGCCACCGCTCACCTCCGGCCTCTTCCCACCTCCCTTTCTGGGGTTCCTGCAGGCAGATGGTCTGTGCACAGCCTGGTGCCTACTACGTTTTATCCCAGCATCAACTCTGTAAAAGCACTGAGAGGTTTGGGAACCCGTCCGAGGTGTCAGGAGACGTTCCAGGTATGGCTCCTAAGGTTTCAGCTCCAGCTTGGTTTCCATCTATCCCCAGTTTTTCTGAGCCTTTCGGAGGCCTGCTTATAGGCTGCTTAGAATAGCTTGCAATAAACTCACTCCCATCTCTTCTCGCGTATATTTCATCTTCCTCCCTTTGCTCTTTCTCCTGGGAGCTTTCCTCAACTTTATCTTCATGTCCAATTTAGTTTTTCACTTCTGCCATCATGATTTTCGTTTCCAAGGGCTCATTTTTATTCTCTGTTTATTTCTCTTTCTTTTAATAGTATGCTCTCATTTTTACTGGATGTAATGTCTTCTCCAATTTGTAATCCAAGGTGTTTTTTCCACTAGCTTGTTTGGGTCACCATCTCTCACGTCAGAAGCCTTCCTTGGGTACTTGGTAACTGTCTGCTCATAATTAAGAGTGGGAGGTGGTTGCTAAAAAGCTGTTTCAGAGCTCCAGTCTCTGGGTGGGGTTCATCGACTGGGAGCTTCCCTGAAGGGTGAGCTGAAGGGGCCATTTCTTGAGGAGGGTCAAGAACAGGAGTAAAGTTCTGGCTGTCAGGATCCTGGAGCTCAGCTGGGGAAGAATCACTGGGTAACTGCTGCTATTCCCCTGTGTCCTCTCTGCCTTTGTGGGTCACGCCTCTAAAGACTGCTTTACTATAATTTTAGTGGGTGTCGGAAGGGAATGAAAATAGATGCAAGGGTTCAACCTGCTATCTTTATCCAGGATAGACACCTGCATTCCTGATGTTCAGTAATACGTTTCAAAAATGTTTCCAAAACACCTACTCCTCATTGTTGCTGTCTCAGAATCTTCCACACAGACAGCAGCTGCCCCCAAACATTTCTCCTGGAGAGCTCTCCACGTCCCACCTCCCAGATGCTCCACTTGGCTGGTATCCTCAGAGCCTCACTCCCTGCTCTCCCCTCCCGTCCCCACACCACCCTCCAGCCCAGCCAGGCTGCTCGGGGAGCCCCCTCCCTCCCCACGGACCCCTGGGAAAGGTCACTCTTTGTCCTGTTGATTATCAGAGGGCAATTCCCACGGAGCAGAGACATTTTTTGGAGTCTGATGGATAGGGCTTCCCACACCCGGTCCTTATCCATTCACCCCAGAAGCAGTTATTAAGCATTTACTACATGTTGTATACGGAGTGAGGTCTTGGGGGCTAGGAAGGCCTTTTCTCAGCAAATTCAGGGATAAGAAGAAACAGGAGAATCACAAGCCTTGGGGGCTTTGCAGAGCTCAGATTCTCGACTCCGGTGCCCAATGCTGGGACCCAGAGAGGCTCACAAAGGCTACAAGGTGGGCACAGTCCCTCCCAGAGAGACTCAGCCCAAGACACCTTGGTCATGCTGTTGGCGTCCCCTCCCAACTTCTTAGAATGCTGTGCGGCTTCTGGGGCAGTCAGGCAAGTCTGGGCACAGCACCCCTCCCCAGGGGCCGGGGAAGGACCTCCCTAGTACTGTCCTGTGGCTGGGCCAGGGTCAGGGCTCAGCACTTGGGCGCTGCACTCAACTCTCCCGGCAGCCCTCGGCTGGCTGAGTTATTATCTGCATTGACAGCTGGGGAAGCAGAGGGTCAAAGGGGGTAAGCAACTGGTCCAGTGAAAACTCTGTTATTATAAATGACCATCCTGCCTCGTCTGGCGGAGTCTCTGGCTGGAAGGGGTCCGAAAGGCCTTTGGGTTCTCTTCCTCCATGGGTGATGGCACACCCAGGAAGAATTTGAATCCACCTGTCCATGTGAGAAGAGGTTGGGGTGGAGGGACCGCAGTGACTGACACTGGGGGTCTTCCTAGTGCAGTTTTGGACCAGCTTTGTTGGAGCCTTTTCATGGCCGCCTTGACAGATGAAAAATCTAAGGCCCACAGATTGGACATGACTGTCCAAGGTCAAGGGCCCGTCAGAGCCTGAGCCAAGGTTAGAACCCACACCTCCCGCGCCAGCCAGGCTATTTCCATGCTCCACGTTCTGAATTCCCACCACATCCTCGGGAAGCTCCGACTGAGATTTGATCCCTGCTGAGGAGCTGGCCTGCCTGCCCCTAACATTCACCTCTTAGCTCCCATGAGCTCGGGGCTGTCCTCTGAGTGCACCGCATTCAACCGGAGAGCAGAGAACTGGGCAAGGAGGGAAGGCAGCAGGCCAGGAGCGGGTGGGGCTCTCTTGCTCACCCACAGCCCAGGCCAGGACAGCTGGACCCAGTGATAATCCTCATGCTGTATTTAGACCACTGCCCTGAACCCCTCCCTCCCCTTAGATATTCTCCCTGGCTTGTTGAAAAAACAAAGAAGCAGATTGGATGGTTATAGCAATTCTACTTTCCAGCCCCAAATGTCCACTGACATTAGTCGAGCGCCTCTTGGTTACAAGTCCTGTTCGTACTCTGCCTTGTTTGCTTCTCACCACGTCTGTGAAGCACAGCGTACCTCCCTACGCTACAGGCGAGGAGGCCGAGTCTAAGTTAAAAGCTCTATCCACAGCCCCACAATTGGAAAAATGCATTTGCATCCAAGACCTGTTTGTTCTCCATACGTCTTCATCTACTAGGGAGGATGAAGTCAAGGTTTCCAAGCAGGCAACACGTGTGGGTGTGTGTATGTATGTCTACATGTGTGTACCTGTAGCAGGGGGAGGAAGGAGAATGGGAAGGAGCTGGCGGTCTGGACAGTTGGTGATTGAAGGGGGAATGGCTTTCCCATCTCCGCTGGGTCACCCGCCAAGCCCACCCTTGGGTGGCAGATGACACATGTGTGTCTCGTGTACTAGGGAGGTTTGCACTTAGGTCCAACTCGTGCGGGAGGGCCCCTCCCAGAGCCCAGCCTCTCAGGCTCCTGAGGCAGGCCTGGGAATTGTCGGATTCCCTAGTCCCCAAGCCAGGCCCCACCCCTAGTGCCCGGACTCCCGCGTGAACAAATGTTCCACTGAGAAAGGAGAGAGAACAAAGGGCCGGGCCTGGCCTGCCAAGCACCCCAGCCCAGCCTCCCAGGCTCCCACCCCAGCGCCCCCCCTCACAGGGCCTGAGGTCACTCTGAGCCTTTCATCTCATCGGAGAGAAGCCCGCTGGCTCTCCCAGCCCTCCCTCCCAAGATGAATACTGGGGGTGACCTGGGGCCTCCCCACATGGAGCTGGCAACCGCGGCTGTCACTCCCCCAGGGCTGTAGGCAGGGCCACCTCCGTCCATTCAGCAGAGTTCAGACAGCAGCCTCCCTGCCCCACCCCCTGCCATCCCAGCCTGCCCTGAAATCTGTGCTGTGGCATCGCACACACATCATCTCATTTAATCCTCAAAGTTATCCTCACTTACAGCCCGCAAGCAGAGGATCAAAGGGGTCACACAGGTGATGAAAGGCAGCGGAGTCTCAACCTCCAGCACTCACTACCCACCCCCCACCCCGAGAGGGAGGGTCCTAATTCCCTGATGTGGAGTCAGAGCTGGGAGGGCAGTCTGGCAGCTGGCTCACTCCCGGCATTTTCAAGCATCATTAGATCTTTTTCTGACAACTTCATCAGTTAGCAGGGCTCCGAACTGGCAAAAATCCTTATTTAGACATTCAGCCAAAGAATTAAGAAGTGGTTCGTTTCAGAAAAAGCTCAGTGATGTAGGCCGCAGTCTCTGCTCTGGCCTGAGCAGCCAGCGGCAGACCGATGGGATCTGGCCTCCAGCCTTGGCTGCAGCAGAGACACCAACGGCCTTGGGCGCGTCACTGCTCTTCTCAGGGCCTCAGTTTCCTCACCTTCCAAATGGGTGCGTAATGCCTCCCTCACAGGTAGTTAGGAAAGCCTGGACGGTAGGGGAGGGCCCTGTGTGCTGGTTTTAGCTTTTCCCTCCTCTGGTTGACTGGCCGTGGGCTAACTCCCTCCTCCTTGGCCTCAACTTTCTATCTAGGCTCCAGGGCAAGTCACAGGAGTGCCCCTAAGCTGGGGGCGATGGGGCTGGAGGGAGCCTGTGGGATGGCCAAGGGCGGCCCTTCCCCCAGTGCACCCCAATGGATGATTCTGTGCTTGCAGAGGCCTCTGGTTGGTACCTCTAGAAGGAGGCAATGTGTAGCCCTCCCCCTGCTCGCCTGGGTGCAATTTGCTGGACCCACGTTTCACATTGTGGCAGGGGGCAAGGGGCGGGGAGCGGAGCTGGAGAGCGTTTGATGTTCATTTGTACAGAGCTTGGCCGTCCCCTACGGCCTCACATGTCTCATCTCATTGGAGCCTGTCGCTGACCCTGGGAGGTAGCTATGGTGACTGTCTGCAGTTCGAAGCAGAATCAAACCAGGACCGTTGACCTCAAGTCCTCCTTGCTTTGCTTCTTATCACATCTCTGACTTCTGAGAGGTATTTCTCATCCAGCCACACCCACCTAGGCCTTTAATTCATTCTGTCAATGATCCATGTTTCTCTCAAATTTCAAATCTCCTAAGAGCACTGGCGAGGCAGGTGCCCCGCGGAGGGAGAGTGAACTCCAGAACGAGGCGGGCCTGAATCTGAATGCTTCAGGGCGAGTCACTCAACTCCTCAGAGCCTCGACTTCCTCACCTTTGAGATGGGAAGGGCGAGCCCCCTTTTAGGGCATCGGGGATCCGGTGAGATGCGTGCCCGGCCCTCCCCAGGTACACACACCATCCCATCGCTCTCCCCGTGCGCGCTACCTGGGAGTCAAGACGAGGTTGACCAGCGCGTTGTTGGAGGAGAAAGCAGAGGCTGTGGCAGGTGGAGGGCCTGTCGGTGGCAGAGCCAGCAGTGGCTGGGCAGGGACCAGGTGCCCCGAGTGCACCGACCGGCTCCTGCCCACTGGGAAAGGCGTTCACGTGGCCAAGGTGAGAAGTGAACCTGGGCTTCCTTCCAGAGGTGGTGTCTCCTCCCTCCCCACAGCAGGTGACACTGAGGGGATCATTTTGAAAGTAGAGCTCACACCCGAATTCCCCAGTGGCCCAGAGGGAACAGGCTGCAGTGGGCTTGGGGACATGCTTGTCCAGCACCTTGGTCCCAGTCCTGCGCTCTCAGAGCACAAGATAAACAAGCCCCATCTCAGCTTTTCAAGAGTCCTGGTCCCGAGGGCCCTTCTCAGCCTGCTGGCTTGAGGCTTTATTCCACTCATGTCTTTTCTGATAACTTCATTTGTGGCCCCAGAGACCTCAGGCTTGTTTAAAAATAGAAAAATAAACAACATTGTTCCTGAAGCACCCCCTCCCCGCTTCGGGCCTCCTAATGAGGTGCTGGCTGGGCTGGCTGGGGCTCTGTTCCCAGGATTTTCAACCCCCTGCAGGCCTTGGGCCCCTGCTGCCTCTGCTTCCCAGCGGCACGGGTGTGGGGGAGGGCTGGTGTCGCCTGCCTGGAGCTCTAGGCCAGCACGGCTCCGCACAGCTGGACCCATTCACCCAGGCAGAAGGCCAGGCCAGGCCCCTTGCAGGCCCAGCCACAAAAGGCCCTGAGAGGGAGCTTCCCCTCTTCTTAGCTCTGGCCTCAGCCCGTAACAGAACACAGGCCCCTTCTGTGTGCTGGGCACTGGATGAGGCCCCCAGGATACAGCGGCCCCTCAAGTCTCCCAGGCACATCAGGCTTGTTGTTCAAAGTCCTGGACTGGAGTTTGCATTTTGTGTGTGACCTCAGTTTTCCCCAGGTGAAAAATGGACCTAATGACAGCAGCCCTGCCTACCTCGGAGGGTTTGTATGCAGCCTGCGTGAGAAGATGGCTGTGAAAATGCTAAAATGCAACAGGCAGGTGGATGGGATTTCAGGCAGCTTCAGAGAGGAATAGCACCTGGAGGCAGGGAGCGTCTGTGCCCCTCTGAGTGGGGGGACCCCTCTGAGTCTTTTCTTCCTTTAATTTTTAATTAAAGTAGAGTTGATTTACAATGTTGTGTTAGTTTCTGCTGTACAGCAAAGTAATTCAGTTATACATGTGTGTGTGTATATATATATATATATATTCTTGTTCATATTTTTTTCCATTATGGTGTATTACAGGATAGTGAATATAGTTCCCTCTGCAATATAGGAGGACCTTGTTGTTTATCCATCCTATATATAAGAGTTTGCATCTGCTAATCCCAAACTCCCAGTCCCTCCCTCTCCCACGCTCATCCCTTGGCAACCACAGGTCGGTTCTCTATGTCTGTGAGTCTGTTTGTTTCACAGATATGTTTGTTTGTCTTGAATTTTAGATCCCACATATAAGTGATACCATACGGTATTTGTCTTTCTCTTTCTGACTTAACTTCATTTAGCATGATAATCTCTAGGTCCATCTATGTTGCTGCAAATGGCTTTAATTCATTCTTTTTTATGGCTGAGTAGTATTCCTTTATATATATATAAATATATATATACACACATATATATACCCCACATCTTCTTTATGCATTCATCGGTCAACATTTAGGTTGCTTCCATTCTTGGCTATTGTCAAGTGGGGTTGCTGAGTGGCATTGCTGGATCATATGGTAGTTCTATTTTTAGTTTTTTGAGGAACCTCCATACTGTTCTCCATAGTGGCTGCACCACTTTACATTCCCACCAACAGTGCAAGAGGGTTCCACATGGGGCGTCTTTAAACACGAGCATCAACCTCACACCAGGGTTTAGATGGATGGGAGCAGTGTCCCTGGATAGCCACCAGGCTGGTGGAGGGACCCAAAGCCACACCACTGGGAAGGTGGCTAAGAAATGGGGGTGTTTCCCTTGAAGAAAGACGCGGGAGGATGTAACCCTCTTTACGAATTTGCTGGAGGGTGAAGGAGGAATTAGATGGGCTCCCAGGGTAACCCTAAGGTGCAAGGGAAAAGTGACCCTGGGGCTAAAATTCCTAAACAGATCTCACTCTTGGAAGCAAGACTAGGCTCATTCAGGATGGAGCAAGCTCCCTGTCCGTGGAGGCCTTCCAGCTGAGCTCCTGGGATGAAGTGCCGGGGGACCAGGCTTCAGCTGTGGGTGGGACGCTTGCCCAGGAAGTTGAAGCAGAGACTGTCAGTGTCCTTCCATCGGCTGAAAGTCTCTGCATCCTGAGCCCCGGCCAGGCTCTGTGAGAGGAGTCACCCACCTCCCTCTTTCTCCCTGAGGCCAAATGCCAGAGGAAGTGCTCCCAGCAGGCTGACCCAGTGCTGAGGGGAACTGAAGCAGCTGCCGTGACCCAGACGCCACTTCTCAGGCAGCAGAAAAGGAGAACATCAGAAACAGGTTCTCTTCGGAGATGGCTGGAGGCACCAACTTCATCCTGCCCCCTGGCTGCTCTGGATCCAGAGCCTCTCCCTTGTCCTGCCCCATGAGTACCCCCAGGACTCAAGCAGCCCCCCTTCAGGAGGGTAGTCAGCAAGAACAGCTGGCGGGGCAGCTCTGGGTCAGGGCCCAGTTCCTGTGCTGCACAAGCAGTGCCCTGCCTGGCCAGATGCTTCTGCTCCTGCTCTCCTGGGCAAAGGGCCTCCCAGAATAGGGAGACTCACCTGGGAGAGGGGACCGAAGTGGCTCCGCCTCCATCCTCAGATGCCATCCTGCTTAGAGAGGCCTCAGAACCAGCAGGCAGAAAGAGAGGCCGGGGACCACGGTGCTTTCCCAGGCCTACCAACCAAGAGGGTAGGACGGCAGCGCAAGAGAGCCGACAATGCTCTTAAAACCTGGTAGAATTATCAGGAAAAATGAAAATTGCTCACTGCTTGCTAGTTACCAACCTGTGGCTGCATATTTTGAAATGTATCTGGAAAGGTACAGGCAGAGACCATGAGATGACCTGGGGCCTCCTTCCACCGAACTTCCATTCTCAGGAGCATTCCCTGCCGGGCCTTGAGGAGGCTCTCTGGGTCTGGGAGACGAGTCTAGATCTGCCTGGAGTCCAGCCCTTGCCCCATAGAGAGCAAAGCAGAAAAGAGAAGCAAAGCTCTTGCTTCCAACCCCTTAGGAAGAAACGTTTGTTCGCTTGCTTAGCAAATTGCCTCTGGAACTTACGTTCTTTTTTAATTTGCTTTTTATTTATTGTTAAAATCATATGTTGACATTAAAATACATTTTCTAAAAATGAATTCCTTAGCACCCAACCATCCTAACAGAAGTTGTCATTTTTCTGTTTTCTTTTGCCACTTTTCCCCCAGGCACACTTTATTTTACATCACTGTAGACAAACAGATATGATTTTATTTTGTGCTTTTTCTCCATTAGGCCAAAATGTTTCTTCGTGTTGCCATGTGGTCTGTGTTGGCATCATTTTAATGGTTGCGTAATTGCATTGAGTTCTGATTTACTAGACCATCCCCTCATTGCAGGCCATTAACATTGTTTCCAGGTTTGGATATGTATTTTTTGATGCTATAAATAATTTTTCAATAAACATCCTCATGTATTATTTTCCTTATTTTTAAAAAATTATTCTCTTGGGTTTCCCGGGTGGCGCAGTGGTTGAGAGTCTGCCTGCCGATGCAGGGGACACGGGTTCGTGCCCCGGTCCGGGAAGATCCCACATTGCCACGGAGCGGATGGGCCCGTGAGCCATGGCCGCTGAGCCTGCGCGTCCGGAGCCTGTGCTCCGCAATGGGAGAGGCCGCAGCAGTGAGAGGCCCACGTACTGGAAAAAAAAAAAAAAAAAATTATTCTCCTATTTAGGTTTCCAGGTTCTCCTTGGAGGCATGAGATAGATAGGGCCGTCCAGTCTGGGAATTTGAACTCTGCAACCATTAAAATGATAATTATATTGACTATGTAACCACACGGAAAAACATTGACATCTCATTGGGGGGGCACAAAATAAAAAACTGGGCTGTTAAATATCCTTAACCCAAGTCAGTGATAAAAGATAGAGCCCTGTGACACATCGCTAGAGACCACTCTCCAAGTTGACATAGATGCATAAATGGCATTTTGCATGTGGTTTTTCAATAGGCACTTGTGTCCGTCGTCCAGTCCATGTCCTCCATCCTCCGTGAGGGTATTGTGTGAGCACTTCCCCAGATGTGCCGTGCGGCGGGGGCTGCAGAACTCCCAGTGGCTCCTGTGGGCCGGCATCAGCTCATCCTCTCACACCCCCTCAAATGCCAGGATTCGCGGGACACTTTTCACCCCTCCTCTTGGTCCTCTTGAGCCGCATCAGCACCAGCCATAAGCATGCTCTTGGCTCTCAGCCTGGACCCCTGTGGTGACCCAGGGGCTTGACATATCTGTGTGCGTTTTTTTGTTTGTTTGTTTTCATTTTGATCCAGCATCTTCCTGGAACACTCTCTATGCAAAGAGCTCAGGTCTGAGGGTCAGACAGACCTGAGATCACATTCTTGTTCTTCCTCTTGTTTGGTGAAGTTATAAAAGCTTTCTGCTCCTTGGTTTTCTTCATCTATACAATGAACTTAACAATATCTGTTGCTCGGGTTGATTTAAAGGATAAATGGGACAACTTATGTGCATGTGAATGACATAGCACCTGATATACAGTAAATGTTTAACAAGTTTCTCTCCTTCCTGCTTCTCTCCTTGGGCCCTAGGGAGAGTATGGATAAGGTGTAGTGCCCAGAGGTCTGGCCAACAGTAGGTGCTCAATGAATGCCTGGGTGATGATGAATCATGGCTGGCTGGCTGGACCCTTAGCAGTCAAGGGCAGGCTGCTGGGGGTGGACCCATGTTCCCAGGATATGGGAGGAAGAGCAGAATAGGAAGTTGGGGGTTTCAAAAGTCCAATAATCCAAAATATCAGGGACTGAAATAACACAGGACCTTTGCGTTGCTCTGGTTTGGATTTTTAAAGATTCACTGGGCATCACAGGGAGAGAGAGTAGCAGCTGTGGGTGACAGAGGGGGCTGTGGTGTGAGCCCATTTCAGTTTATATCAGTTGATTCAAAGTGAGGGGCAAAATAGATCAACCGTTGTCACTTAGATGTATTAATAAAAGAGAAATTGTCATCCTGACGCAAAGATACACATTTTACAGAGTTCACAGGGGAACACGTTCCCAGGGTGCCTGGGGTGAGTGTCCCCAAACAGCTGCAAAGCAGCCCCGACACCATCTGAGGAGCCCTCCTGCTTATAGACAGGAAGGCAGCTTATAAACAGCGGGCCGGCACCAGGAGGGCTGGGGCCAGGGCAGCCCTGCCGCTCCATTCCCGCTCCCATGAGAAGCAGAGTGGCTCCCGATCTGGGCTCTTCTCTGAACTGTCTGCTGCCTGGTCTGCCCTGGGGTGACATCATCGCCTTAGCCACCGTTTCCCGCTTTGCACAACCTGCCTTTAAAGTACAGGTACAGATTGTGTTTTAACGGGTTTTCATATTGGCTGTTTGGAACTTTGTTTGCTTTTTCCACAGAAAAATAGCAATTTTTTTCTTGTTATCCTAGTAATTCCATAAAACAGCAAAGCTAGAGGACTGACCCAGGGAGTCATTCATTCAACAATAGCACTTTATTTGGTGCTCTGGTAGAAGTGGTTTCCATCAGAAGGGCTAAGGTGGTAAATGGAAACATTTCCTAAATAAATCTGGCAGAAATTGGACGAGGGAAGTTAGAGGGAAAACAGTTAAAGGACATGTTTGTAGGAGAGACAGTTTGTCACAGGTGGAGGTGACTGTGAGTGATGAGAGAGCAGGAGAGGGAGGCCCACGTGGGTTGGGGTGATGTAACTTGCCTGCCTCTGCGGGGCCTGGCCACAGCCTGTTGGCCGCGGGGAGGGGGTGGGGTGGAGGGAAGTTAGAGGGAGCAGAAGGGAGCTTTGTGAGGTGTCTCTGCAAAACATGTGTTTTCAGGCTGGATGTTTGCCCTGGAGCGAGGCTAGAGGTTGCCTGCGCTGTACACCCCTACCCCGGTCTTTGCTGGGTGGGAAGCCGTGTCCTGGAAAGGACAGTATGGGGCAGGGGAGTGGGATAGACAGCATCTGATGTCATGTCTCTGCCGTCTATTAGCACTGTGACTTTGACCAGGTCACTTAGCGTAGTACGTGGGTAGCTTACTAAGGCACAGATTCTTGGGCCCTGCCCCTAGAGGTACCGACTCAAAGCCACCGGTGGGTTAAGGAAGGTGAATTTCGATTAAAGCTCCCTGTGGGACTCAGCCGCACAGCCGGTGTGTTAGCTTCTCTGTGATTCCTTATCGTCAACTGCAAACTGAGGTTATGCCGAGGTCAGCCCTCAACACGTGAGCCCCCTTCTTCTCACCAAAGCGGCTCTCCTTTGAGTGCCCTGGAGATTTCACTTGGAGGTGATGCCTCTGGCTGTGGTCAGCAGTTGTCCCTATAGACACCCATGGGAGCCAAAACTAACATTTCTGTGCCCATTGGCAGGCAGGGTCAGCAACTGGCAACATGCTGGCCCAGGTAACATCTTTACTTGGGAGCTTTAAATCCATAGCCCTGCCAGTCCCTGGGGGTGCTGGTGAGGCTGGTGATGCAGAGGGGGGGGACAGTGAAGTTGGGTGGAGAGAATTACTAATGATAAAGTTTATTGCGGACCTGCCAGCACAAGGCCTTTGGCAAATATGATTTCATTTGATCCCCATAAAACCCCATGAGCAAAGTTATGATTCTGCCCATTTTACAGATGGGGAAAAGGGGAGGCTCAACGATCTGCCCAAGTTCACGCAGCTTGTCTTGTTATTATTCTCGTTACCCAAGAACTTGAATATTGTTTAATGTGTTGTAAGACACTGTAGAGTTGATCTCAAGCTGTTAAAATGCTAATGTACAGATGTGAATAGACACTTCTCTGTAATGTAAGTTTTGTGTCTCCTGTAATAGGTTTGATAAATAAGTGAGGGGACAATTGCTTTTGCTTCCCTTTTTCTTTTCTTTTCTTCTTTTTTCTTTTTTTGCTTGGGCAAGTTACACTATTGAAAAATTGAGATCATATTAACCTCTAAATCTGCAAGATACCAGAATCTTGTAGATGTCGAATAAAAAGTTATGACTTTATTTAGAGTCAGTCTGACTCCAGAACCTCTGCTCCTCCATTCTCCACCTCAAGCCTCCTACAGCACAATGCCAGGTCCCTGGGCCACCCCCAAAAACTCAGGCCTGCAGTCCCCTGGGCTCCTCCAAGCTAACAGATGGCTCTTCCGGAAGGACCCTCGGGGCAGTGGCAGGTACCTGTGGGCCTAGAATCTGGGGAGAGATAGGTATGGTGGGTCTGAGTTCAGGCCACGTGGTCTCATGGATGTTTAATAATATTTAACATTTTTACTGCATTTCCCCCTGATTTGCTTCATTAGCGATCCTCCTCCATCTGCCAGCAGGACACATCCTCAGCCTGTCCCTGCCAACCCGTCTGTCACCAGGAGACAGCTCCCTTACAGGCCTCTCTGTTTTTAGACGTCAGGAAGGTTGAACATCTGAAACATAGAGCCTGTCCCTTTCTTATAAACAACTAGCGGGAAGGATGCCTCCGGGGCTTGGCCAACAGAGAGAGTACATTCACCTAAGTGAATTTCTCATGCCCTGTGCTCCCTACCCCCAGCTTCCCTGAAATGAAAATGCCAGGCTTCTCTCCACCTGGTGAAGATCACACAGGCCAACCTGGGCCTTTGAGGATTCAGGGTGAGTAACCTCACTGTTGCCCTCCCCTACTTAATATTTTTATCCAACTAGGTGACCCCAGGGCAGCCTGGAAGAGGAAGAGACAGCTGGGGGGCATGTGGAGAAGGAAGGGGAGGCCCTGCTGCTTTGCCCTGTTCCCTGCCCACCCACCCATCCAGCCCCAGCCCACAGCATCTCCCATGGTCGCACCACGTCACTCCCTGCCTGGTCTGGCCTTGGCTCCTGCTCTGTCTCTGTCTCCTGGCTGGTTTCTCCTCCCGGCCCCTTGTTGGTTCTACCGCCCAGCAACGCTAGCTTGTCCTAGCTCTTGTCCTTTCACTCTGCTTGGACTTGATTCAGACCTTCTCCTCCCCTGTCTGTGTTTGCAGAGACTTTTTAAAGTGCCTAGCCTGTGTCCCGTGGAAGACAGAGGTGGCGTCTCCAGCATTTTGGGGGCCCCGGGACCTGGGTCAGTTCCTGGCACACAGTAACTCACCTATGCATTTGCTACAATGGCTTAAAATTCAGGCCACGAGCCTGTGTCTCATCCGTAGCTGAGGAAGCCACATCCTTCAGTTATGCTGGTTGTCCTCTGAGCAACTGCCAACTGGCATGGGCATGGGACTCAGGGTAATGCCTCAAACCCTGCCTGCTCTGCATGTGCAAGAACGCGATTTTGAGAACTTTTCTTGGGAAAAAATTGCATACCCAGTGCAGTTAAGAGTAGTACTGTAGACAAAGCACTGACTTAGGAACTTGAGTCCTCCTTCTCTGGGCT
The DNA here is from genome assembly GCF_025265405.1 of Mesoplodon densirostris. Classification (NCBI taxonomy): domain Eukaryota; kingdom Metazoa; phylum Chordata; class Mammalia; order Artiodactyla; family Ziphiidae; genus Mesoplodon; species Mesoplodon densirostris. Next base: position 21,092,962 of record NC_082674.1, on the reverse strand, counting down.
TTAGTGTCCTCTCTTTGTAAAACGTAATGATAATATCTATCCTGCCACCTGCCTGTGAGATAGTCACAGCCTAACTCAACACCTTGCACACAGTAGGTGCTCACTCACTTTGGGTTTGAGAACTGACTGCATGACTCCAACTCAATACTGCCACCTTCTGGTAGAGTTACTCTAGTGCTGAAGGGTGACTCAGTTCAGACCCAGAACTAGGAATTCCTCCTGGGCAACAGGGTTGAAGGAAGAGAAGACTTCCAGTTCAGCCCAGAAGCTCCATCTACCTGTGGCTTCCAAGCCACTGCTCCAGGTGACAAGCTCATCCATTTCCTAAGGGGCAGCCACTTCCCAGGTAGCACAGGATTACAACGGGCTCCATCATCCACCAGATGATAGACCTGGAATTCCTGACCCTCTCTCTTTTCCCCCATTGACCAACGCCCACCATTGGATAAGGGCCTTTTTTTTTTTTAAATAAACATTTAAGTCCTTTCTTTTTTAATAGAAGCACTTACTGCTGTTCATTGTCCTGTACACACTGCTTTCACTGAATACCACAAATTTTGATAGGTTGTGTTTTCATTTTTATTTAGTTCAAATTATTTTCTAATTTCCCTTGTGATCTCTTTGACTTTGAGTGTTTCCAAGATATCTTTCTCATTTATTGATTTTGATTTATTGATTTTCTAATTTATTGATATTGATTTCTAATTTAATGTTGTTGTGGTCAGAGCATATTTTGTGTGATTTAAATCCTCTTAACTTTATTGAGACTTGCTGTAAGACCCAGAATATGGTCTATCTTGGTAAATGTTCCAAGTGCATTTGAAAAAAATGTGGGTACTACTGTGCTGGGTGAAGTGTTCTATCAAATGTCAAGTAGTCAAGTTGGTTGATAGTCTTTTCAAGTCTTTTATATTCTTAATGATTTTTTTGTCTATCGTTCTATCAGTTACTGACAGAGGGATGTTGAAACTTCCAGCTATGTAAGTGGATTTGTCTCTTTGAAAAGAGTTTAAAATGAGAAAAAGATCTTTTATATTTACTTAGATATTTATCACTTCTGGTGTTCTTCATTCCTTCGTGCAGATCCAAGTTTCTTCTGGTATTTTCTTCTCCCTGAAGGACTTCTTTTAATATTTTTTGTAGCTCTGGTCTTCTGCTGATGAATTCTCTAAGCTTTTGTTTGTCTGGGGGAAGAAGAAAGTCCTTTGTCCTTAGGTTTGAAAGATATTTTTGCTTGGTATAGGATAATTGGATGAGAGCCTTTTTTCTTTCTCTCTGAGAGTATCACTCCATGTCTTCTGACTTGCTTAGTTTCTGACAACAAATCTAGAGTCTTTTTTTTTTTGGCTGCGTTGGCTCTTTATTGCTGCGCGGGGGCTTTCTCTAGTTGCAGCTAGTGGGGGCTACTCTTTGTTGTGGTGCACGGGCTTCTCATTGTGGTGGCTTCTCTTGTTGCGGAGCACGACTCTAGGCGCGTGGGCTCAGTAGTTGTGGCACAACGGGCTTCAGTAGTTGTGGCGCACGGGCTTTGTTGCTCTGCGGCATGTGGGATCTTCCTGGACCAGGGCTCGAACCCGTGTCCCCTGCATTGACAGGCGGATTCTTAACCACTGTGCCACCAGGGAAGCCCGAGTCATTTTTATCTTTGTTCCTCTATATGTATGTGTCCTCCCACACCACCCCCCAGTATATTTCTCTTTATTGCCGGTTTTTGGCAATTTGATTACGCTGTTGTGGTGTAGTTTTCTTCAAGTTTCTTCTGCTTGGGTTCTGTCGAGCTTCTTGAATCTATGGATTTATCATTTTTCCTCATCATGCTTTCCTCTACCTTCTGGAATATATGTAGCATATTTATGATTGTTGTTTTAATATTTGCACCTGCCTATTCTATCATTAGTGTCATTTCTGGATCTGTTTTTATTCATTGATTTTTCTACAGGTTGTGGATCTTATATTTCTACTTTTTTGCATGACTGGTGATTTTTTATTGGAATCTGAACATTGTAAATTTCATATTGCTAGGTGTTTAATATTGTATCCATTTAAATGTTATCGAGTTTTGTTCTTGGATGCAGTCTTGTTACTTTTTTTCTTTTTCTTTTTTTTTTTTTTGCGGTATGCGGGCCTCTCACTGTTGTGGCCTCCCCCGCTGCAGAGCACAGGCTCCGGACGCGCAGGCTCCGGACGCGCAGGCTCAGCGGCCATGGCCCACGGGCCCAGCCGCTCCGCGGCATATGGGATCCTCCCAGACCGGGGCACGAACCCGTATCCCCTGCATCGGCAGGCGGACTCTCAACCACTTGCACCACCAGGGAGGCCCGCAGTCTTGTTACTTGAGATGAGTTTAATCCTTTCAAGGCTTGCTTTCAAGATTTATTAAGGCAAATACTGTATACCTTTCTTATGTAACCATGGGACACTTATCAAAACGAATCATAGGGGCTTCCCTGGTGGCACAGCGGTTGAGAATCTGCCTGCCAGTGCAGGGGACACGGGTTTGAGCCCTGGTCTGGGAAGACCCACATGCCGCGGAGCAACTAGGCCCGTGAGCCACAACTACTGAACCTGCGCGTCTGGAGCCTGTGTTCTGCAACAAGAGAGGCCGCGATAGTGAGAGGCCCGCGCACTGCGATGAAGAGTGGCCCCACTTGCTGCAACTAGAGAAAGCCCTCGCACAGAAACGAAGACCCAACACAGCCAAATATATATATATATATATATTAATTAATTAATTTAAAGAAAAACTAATCATAAATTAAAATTGGTGGAACACTACTAAGTTACAAACTTTAGTTGGATTTCACCAGTTTTCTTACATTTATCTTTTATCTGCTCCAGTATCCACTCTAGGATCCTACATTACATTTAGTCTTCCTGTCTCCTTAGTCTCTTCTGATCTGTGGCAGTTCCTCCGTCTTGTCTTTCATGATTTTTTGGAGAGTACTGGCCAGGTATTTTTGTAGAACCTCCCTCAATTTGTGTCTTTCAGATGTGTTCTCTTGCTTAGTCTGGGGTTATGGATTTATGCAACCAATGCCACAGAAGTGACGTACATTTCTCATCACATCGTTTCAGGGGACACATAATATCAATCCAATCAATTACCAGTGATGTTAACTTTCATCACTTAGTTACGGTGATGTTTCCAGGTTTCACCACTATAAAGTCACTTAGTGCACAGAGCTAGAAAATATATGTGTATATGGTAACCCATGTACGCTAAACACCAATATTTATTTCTATATCTATCCTTCTATCCATCTATCTAGACACCCATGAGTTCCTACTGATGTCTCTGACTAATCTAGCACTCCCTCTCTTGCTTATTTGTAACTTTTTTAGTGTGACAATAAGAAACTTGGCTCCTATAATCTGTTATTTATTTACCTATTTGTTCAACCTCACTATCCATGTGGCTTCAGAATTGCTAGCCCATACCCCTGTGAGAAACAAATTTGCCAACTAGAGTACAGTGTTGGCTTATGGTTCTTGTTGTCTTTAGATTTACAGTACCTGGTCAAAACAGTGTTACTTGGTCAGTTCCTCCTTCCCAATTCCTTTCAGGAAGGTTTTGTCATATATTTGTATATAGTTACTTTTATTTGTCATGGTCTGCATTTCATCCTGGGTTCACTGGGTTTTTTAAATTTTTAATTTTTTAATTTGCATCCAGTAAATTTCACTCATTGTGGTGTATGGTTCTATGGGTTTAAACAAATTCATAGAGGTGTGGATCTGTCATCACAGCTCCACGGTACAAAACAGTTCCATCACCCTAAACATTTCCTTGAGAGGCTTCTTTGTAATTAACTCTGTCCCCCTCCTCCAGCTGTTGGCAACCACCCAGCTGCTTTCCATCCTTATAGTTGTTTTTTTTTTTTGGTACGCGGGCCTCTCACTGCTGTGGCCTCTCTCGTTGAGGAGCAACAGACGTGCAGGCTCAGCGGCCATGGTTCACGGGCCCAGCCGCTCCGCGGCATGTGGGATCTTCCCGGACCGGGGCACGAACCCGTGTCCCCTGCATCGACAGGCGGACTCTCAACCACTACGCCACTAGGGAAGCCCCATCCTTATAGTTTTGCATTTTCCAGAATGTGATACAAATGGGCTCATACAATAGATAGTCTTGGACCTGACTTCTTTTACTTGGCAAAATATATTTAAGTATCATCCACATGGTTGCATGAATTTACTTACTGCTGAGAAGTATTCCGTTGTATGGATGTGCCAGTGTTTGTTATCCTTTCACCTGCTGAAGTACATACTGATTGTTGTGGCTTGCCTTTTTTTTTTTTTTTTTTTTTTTTTTTTTTGCTGTACGCGGGCCTCTCACTGCTGTGGCCTCTCCCGTTGCGGAGCACAGGCTCCGGACACACAGGCTCCGCGGCCATGGCTCGCGGGCCCAGCCGCTCCGCGGCATGTGGGATCTTCCGGGATCGGGGCACGAACCCGTGTCCCCTGCATCGGCAGGCGGACTCTCAACCACTGCGCCACCAGGGAAGCCCGTGGCTTGCCTTTTGACTCTCATAATGATGTCTTTTGAACAACATAACTTCTCAATTTAAATATATTCCAATTTACGAAATTTTTCTCTCATAATTAGGGCTTTTTGTGTATTGTTAAAATATCTTTGCCTCAAGGTTATGAAGGTATTGTCCTATGCTTTCATCTAAAAGTTCTGTTATTGGTTTTCCACTTTGGATCTGTGATCAATCTTGGGATTGATTTTTGCGTTATGGTGTGAGATAGGAATCAAGATTCCTTTCTTCCCTGTATGGATACACACTAAACCCAACACCACTTATTGAAAAAACTCTCCTTTCCCCTATTCCACTGCAATGTGATCTTTGTCATACATCAGGCAGCCATGTACATATGGGTCTCTTTCTGGAATTTCTATTAGGCCATTGGTCTATCTTTGCACCAGTACCACACTGTATTGATTATGAAAGCTTTAGCAAGGTCTTGATATCTAGTAGTATAAGTACTTCAGCCTTTGTTCCTCTTCTTTAGGATTGTCTTGGCTGTTCTTGACCCTTTGTATTTCCATACAAAGTTTAGAATCAGCTTGTCAATTTCCACAGAAGCATCAGCTGGAAGACTTTAACTAGAACCGCATTAACTCTGCAGGTAAATTTGGGAAGAAGCAACATCTTAATGATATTGAGCCTTCCAATCCAAAAATATGACGTATCTGAGGGAAGTTTTTAAAGGTGCTAAAAGGATTTTGTTACACCCTTCTTCCAGGACACGGGGTCTGCTCACCCAATTTTTCACAACTATGAGGGTTCTTTCAGGCAGGACTTCTCCCAGTGAGAGTCTGCTCCAGTAACCTAGAGGGCTCTGCTCAAGACCTAGGAGGGGCTGGCCTCATGTACAGATACCTTCATCCACTCATTTCCTCGACAGATGCTTTACATCTGTTTACAATTTTAAAAATATGAACATTAATTAATTTTTAAAAGAGTTGGTCGCAGACAAAATGAGCAAAAAGTAAAGCATTATTCAAAAAACCAAACACTAAAAATTAAGAAAGTTTAATTAACAGTGAGAAATATTAAATGAAATAATAAATACTGTTTGATCCTTTTTTTAAAAAATGAGATCTTAAAAATTAAACTACTTAAAAAATTAAATGAAAAATGACATCGCTAGCATATTTTTGTGTGAATTTTGTCCGGCAACTGTAAAGAGCTCTTTTTGACTATGCACTTGCTGGAGAAATTGTGAGGAGATGTTTTTAAGCTAAGTCCAGATATTTTCCCTCTGACTTTCATCTTCAGATCAAATCTCTTGTTTAATAACTTTGAGAAGACCTTTTTGAAAAAACTTAGTTGTTTTGGCAGGGACTGAAATCTTTTTATTTACAAACTGTAGTTTGTGTTTCCAAAAACATCCCCAGTATTTGGGGCTTATTTTCGCCTTCTTTAGTTTTGTCATGCCTAGATGGGGATTGCACTACCGTTACCTGTATAAGTTTCTATACTGACATGTTTATATTCCCTTGTTCAGAACACCTTCACGCTAGGGTATATGTTATTCTTGAAACGGAAGTGTTAGTTTGTCAATTGTCATCCTCCTCCTCTGGAGGATTGACGACTTCTAAATGAGTGTGAAATTTTACGCAGACTATAACTCTCTGGATGGGTCCCAAATTTTATTGGTTCAGACTTCAGATTATTAAAGTAATAGCAACAAAACTCTGGAATCCTGTAAACTGGAACTGTGCTCCCTTTCCTGCCTCTTTCCAGCTGTTCTTCTGTCTGCTGGTGGCTGGGCTGGACCGGAGGACTCTGGCTGAGCTGGCACTTGGTTCCGGGTGGAGAGATGGGAGAGGCACAGAGGCAGCCTCCCCTGGGCCCTTAGAAACTCTCCCTGCAACACCATCAGCAGCCCTCTTCAGGGAGCTGCATGTGTGCCAGGGAGGCCTGGTCACACGGGCAGTCTGCGCCTTGGGACCTCCCTCTGGGAAGTGAGCCGCAGGAAACCTGGGGGGAGGGAACTTGCCATTGTTGGACCAGAGACAGGCTTGGGACACTCTCCTGGCAGGTGCCCGCCGGGCCTCACAGAGAACTATACCGGTCACCGCAGCCTCCAGGGCCCGGACACAGCTCTGGCCCTCGCCCTGCAGCCAATACCTGCCCTGCTCCTCAGTCTGGTTCCTCCACCATTCCCCAGCCTGATGGCCCCATGCTGCCTTCCCCTTCCCCTCTGGGCTTCTCCCTCCTTCAGCGTTTGCTCCTGTCATCCTAGAGCTCTCAGAGGCCAGGGGCCACTTCTTTGACTTCAATCTGGGCTCCATTTTTGCACTTCTTGTCAAAAAAGGTTTTCCAGGTCATATGCTTGGCCTCATCACCACCTTTCTCTTTTTTTTTTTTTTTTTTTTCTTTTTTTTGTGGTTCGCAGGCCTCTCACTGTTGTGGCCTCTCCCGTTGCGGAGCACAGGCTCCGGAAGCGCAGGCTCAGCGGCCATGGCTCACGGGCCCAGCCGCTTCGCGGCATGTGGAATCTTCCCGGACAGGGGGACGAACCCGTGTCCCCTGCATCGGCAGGCAGACTCTCAACCACTGCGCCACCAGGGAAGCCCCCACCTTTCTCTTTTGATAGTTATGTGGCGCAAGGCACTGAGGTGGGTACAGTACCAGGCAGGTTCAGAAGACCTGGGTCCTGGGCTCCCACTCGCTTGCTGAATGACCTTGGGCAAGTCAGCCCCCCACCCAGGTCCTCATTTCCACATCTGTGACATGAGGGGGTTAGTCTAGATCAGAAACCTCCAGACATTTTTGATCATGCATTCCCAGCAATAAAAAAATATGGAGCATGCACCCATAATATACATATATTCACTTATAAACTCTATACCTTTACTACAATACTAATATGTTATGAAATAAACATGCAAAATAAAAAGTTAAAATTAAAGATTACATAAAATATTTTTTACATAAATTCTCCTTTATTTTATATAACAAAATTTCCTCCTTTCACAATTTTATTGTTTGCTTATAATTAATAACAACAGTGTCAGGGAAAGCAATATGATTGGATATGCTTCATTTCTCTTTGAAATCTTGCTTTAGCCCTTTGAGATAGAGCCGTTTAGAAATCTGGTCTAGCTGTTTGTTTTCAATGGCAGTTGTAGTTGATACAAAGAGAAGAGATATATCATTTGCTATATTAAATTATGGTACTTATTTTCAATCCCATCCACCAATTAAAGGCTTTTGATTGAAATTAAGCTAGCAGATGTCCATCTTCCATTACATTAGTCAGCGGCTCCTACAAGATAATTGGAAATCATTGCGTTTTTATATTTTTAACAAATGGACTCAAAATCCACTCTTCATTTGGACAATTTTCAAACAGATTAGAAAAATCTGTTTCTAATATTTTCCAGGTGTGCAGATAGAAGCATCTTTATAGGTGAGATCACATGTTTTCAGCAACAAAAATCTCATTTTCAAAACATTCTCTCCAAAGCATGAGTTTCTTTGGAAAAGCAAATACTTTCTCACTCACTGTTAAAATAAGTCACCTTTACCTTGAAGAGACAGAATTTGAATTCATATTTTGGTGGATATCTCTGAAGTAGCAAACTGTCAATGGCCACTTGTCATCATAAAAAGCTCAGCAAATTTAGAACTCTCGTCTTTTTGTACAAGAATAAATCCTCTTTATGTTTGATGGCTATTTTAAGTGCTCTGGCAGTAGATAAGCAGCAAACCTCTGTGTGGTTCAAAAGATTTTCATAGTCACTTTCTTTCTGATTACAAATCATTTTATAAGTTTTACTATATTTTAAACTCTTAAAAAAAAAAAGCAAATCACATCAATGCATCCTATAGCACTCGTGTACTTCTGGATCTAAGTTCTTCACTACAGTAGCCTGAAGGAAATGCTGCAGGGAGTAGTTATACATGTATCAACATCCTTGCACCCTACCCAGAATCCATTTTCATCAGGAAGCAGCCACTCCATCAGTGATTACACTCAGACAAATTTTCCCATAAATGGTGTCTTTATTAAGGAAGTAATGTACTGTTCAGTCCACATTGCCTCTTTCCTTTAGTGACTCACAGAAATGTGGTTCTTCCTGTGTTTCATTATTGAAACAGAATCTAGGGAAACCATGTTAGAAACAGCTGTACGTTTCTTCAACTATTTAGCAAATTTTCCACAGTGTGAATTTTGCTCTAATGCATATTTCTGTACACCTTCAGCAGGATTTTCTCTGCATCTTCCAACAGAATCTGTGGTCACCATGTTCTGTTCATGTACTGTTCTTGCTACCGGCAGGTTCTACAATCTCTGTGAAACAAGGTGTGTGTGTGTGTGTGTGTGTGTGTGTGTGTGTGTGAGCGCGTGCGCACGCACAGGTGGATAACAGTCACATGACATGGGTCTAAGGGGGAATGAATTGATTTCCTGGTAATTATTCTCCCCTCCCCCCATCACTCCCAACAAAGCCAAGTAGTGGGGCCGCCCCGAGAGAAGGGAAGGTTGGTATCTCGTTCAGTGGTTGGATAGACGCTTAGGCAGTGAGCTTGTTGACCAGCCTTGCACCTGTCTGAGTGCAGGAAAAGAGAACTGGAGCTGGGACTTCTCATTATGTCTGATTGAATTCTCATTGTTTCACCTGATAGAGAAGAACTCACATTTTAAGCAGGAGAGGGATCTGCCCTGACATTTTCTTGTTCACTTGCATATGCATTATGAGCATTGTCTTCAATTGTGGTTTCCTTGCAGGAATCTTGGTAAGCCACCTATCCACTTGTGAGCGTTAATTTAGTTAAAATTTGGCAAAGTTATTTGTAAAGGCACTTAGCTAGGTGGAACACATCACAGAAGACTGCCCTTAGCAGGATTCATCTGAAGCAGGCAAACCAAGCTTTTCTAGGAGAGGTGGAGGTTAAAAGATGGAGGAGATAAGAGCTGGTCTGGAAGATATAACGGGGCAGCCTGGATTCTCCCAGACTCTGGCCACTCCTCAAACATATATGTGTATATATAGATATATATGGGATTAATCCTGTCACCTGAGAATCTTATCTACAGTGAAGATTCCTAGGTGTACTGGTTTACTAAGGCTGCCATAACAAAGTATCACAACTATGTAGATTAAACAACAGAAATTTACTGTCTCACAGTTCTGGAGGCTGGAAGCCTGAGATCAAGGTGTCTGCAGGGTTGGTTCCTTCTGAGGGCTGTGAGGAGGAATCTTTTCCATGCCTGTCTCCTAGCTTCTGGTAGTTTTCTGGCAATCTTTGGCATTCCTTGGCTTGTACACGTGTCACCCCGATCTCTGCCTTCATCTTCACGTGGTGTTCTCCCTGAGTGCATGTCTCTGTATCTAAATTTCCCCTTTTATAAGGACACCATTCATATTGGATGCAGGGCCCGCCCTACTTCATATACCCTCATCTTAACTAATCACGTCTACAGAGACCCTATTTCCAAATGAGGTCACATTCTGAGGCCCTGGGGATCAGGACTTCAACATATAAATTTGGGGGGAGCCACAATTCAATCCATAACACTGGGTTACACCCCAGACCTTCTGAATCAGGATCTCTGAGGGTGGGAGTTACAATTCATGTTTTTAAGAAGGATCTCAGATAACTTGTATGCTCACTAAGGTTTGAGAACTACACAGCCACGTGAGGTGGTTCAGAATGTCCTCTCTCCCTTCTCAAATATATAGGAATACCAAATACAATTAAACCATAGATTTTAACATTGTAGCTGAGTTCAAAAGAAATGAAAGAGAAATTTTCATGACCCCAAAATGGAGACATCAAAACCAGAGAATGAAGCGCTGGCTGAAGCTAGGGCAGCCCTAAGGAGTGATAGACAAGGACAGGGGCTCAGAGAGGCTGGGGACGGGGTTTAGTGAGGGAGATGATAGGGCCGTGTGTGCAGTGGAACTAATCCTTTTGCATGAAGCCTGGAGCCTTGAAGAAATACCTTGTCAGTGAAAGGGGACTAGAAAAATCAACTAAAGATTTGTTTCAACTAACTAAAAATTTGGAATACTGAGGAACTGCTGTGTGAATTCGCAGAATCAAATAGCTTCCTTAGCTGAGATGCATCTAAGGAAAAGGAATTTTTGTTGGTGAGAAGTGAGGGATCAGGGGTCATTTTGGAACACCAGAACAGAGCTGGGATCTGGTAAGGCCTGCCAGCAGGCAGGGTGAGTTTAGAGCAGGCACGGGCTGGGCCCCTGAGCAATTGCGGACCAAGGAGTCTTAGCAGGTCGGGGTGGATTAGAGACACAGAAAGCAGGAGGACGAGGATGCCAAAGGATGCTGCTACTTTTAAATATTGCCAAGCTTGTTCTGTGACTTTAACTCTCATTAGATCTGCCCCTCCCTTCTAACCCACAGCCCACCCCCCCTGCCCATTCCTGGGGCCTGGATGGAGAGTAGCAAGGTGGCCTTAGTGAGCTGCCTCTGAACGGGTTGAGAAGTGGCTGGGTTGTTTGCTTAGAACCTTGTGGTACCAGCTCAGAAGGGCCTGCTCATGAATGACCCTGGCCAGGCCCAGTTGAGGGGAATCAGAGTTTCTAAATTCACATGACCCTTACTCATTTGGGACTCGAATTTGAGAACTAGTTGGTTTAAAAATGAAAATTGCTGTACAAATTATAATATCTGTAGACGTTATATAACAACTTACAGCTACCATCTGTTGAGTGTTATTTATTAGTCATTGTGCAATTTTAAACCTATCCTATTTAATCCTCACAACAAACCTATTAAGTAGGTATAGTATTATCCCACCCTATCTTGTAGATGAGAAATCTTAGGCTCTGGCGTTTATGTAAAATAGTCACTAGTAAATAGTGAAGCCAGCACTGAAACCTGGGTTTGTCTGACTTCTACATCAATATGTTGATAGTAGGTAACCCTGGAGAGTGAATTATAAACAATTCTTATCCCATTTTTAATACTTTGGGGGGGTATTTCCCAAATTTTACATACAAAATTAATAAGCATAAAAAAGAATAACAACCAAACAATGAGCCTGTGGAATGTACGTGCAGGAGGAGAGGACAGTGGGGAGAGTGATGTTAACTGGTCCTTCAGCCCAGGTACCCTCCATCGTGTCCGTGGTCCTGGCTTATTGACCCAACATCTACTCCAATATTTAGGTTGTTGTTATTGTTCTCTTCTCAAACTCAGGACACTGTGCTTCTGATAGATTAACAAGACCCAGGGAGGCATGAACTTGACATTGATAAGCCTCCCTCCTCTTTCTCCTCCTCCCCACCCACAGGTCAACCCTTTCAGAGACCGAATCTGCAGAGTGTTCTCCCACAATGACGTGTTCTCCTTCAAGGGTGTGCTGGGCATGGCATCTGTGTTTAGCGAGCAGGCCTGCCCCAGCCTGAAGATTGAGTATGCCTTCCGCATTTACGGTGGGTGCTGTGGGGATTGAGTGGTGGGACAATTGCCATAGAATAAATACCGCAACTGGAATCCATCGACGTCAATGCATTGATGTGATGATGTTAACTGGGGTTTACTTGAGTATTTATGGGCACTATGCTTCTCAAGTGCTGTAGATTTTTTTTAACGGTTGAGGAGTACTACTGTCATGGATTGATGACTTCCCCTCCATGCCATCAGAGGCAAATGGAGTCATCGGTGTTGATATTTCATGACCGTAGTGTGGGCAGGCCAGAAAGAGAGAGAGAGAAAGAGAGGACTATATATGGGTATGAAGGAGTTATGTTTATTTTGAAGAAGTTAAGAGATTTAAACACTGAAACTAGTTCAGCCACTAAATAGCTAAGAAATCTTGGAAAAATCATTTTAATTTTTAGGGCCTCAGTTTCCTCATCTTAAAAATGAGGGGGTTGAGATCATCTCTGAGGTCCTATGACATTTTTTGTTTCTGATCTTGTCTGGGAGCCACAAGGCTCCGCTAAAGTTCTGCTCTTCAGTAGTTTCACAAACCCTTCCTCACGAACACTTAGCACATCCAGGATCCCTGAAATTCTCAAAAGGGACAAAAAGGAAAGAAACAAAGCCTTCAAACAGACCACATGCAAGGCTTCAAGCTCCTCATGACAAATCCTTGGCCCAAAGGACTTGTACATTAAGGTTTGTATAGTCTGGCATCTCACCTGCCTTCTTTTCCTGTCAGCTCCCCCTCTGCCTCCACATGGTGGACACCATCCTATTCCTGCCTCATCCAAGTGGAGTTGGATAGAATGGGATGGAGGGCTTTTAAACCAGATGGACCTATGAGAGCTCAGTGTTCCCATCTGTAAAAAGGGCTTAATGATATTTTTGTATCTGATATGTTCTCAAGCTTAGTATTCAGTAAACTCAAATGAAATCACAGGTTCCCCTGCTGAGAATAGCTGAGTAAGCTCCTATCATACTGTCACTTCTGCAGATAGCTACTATAAACTCTAAACAAAATATAAATATCAACTACCTGATGACACTAGAAAGCTACCAGAAGCAGAGTTGACACTTGAAAAAAGGAAATGGTACTGAATGATTCTCCCCCTTTTAGTTTTTTACTTTTTTAGCCTGAAGGTGAGCTTCAGTAAGTGGCATCATGGACTGATAGAAACCCTGATCTCTTTCTGACTTGAAGAATCAGAGAGTTTGGGGCACTTTTCCCCTCAAAAATGAAAAGAGGGGAGAGTCCATGAAAGAAATCCAGAAGAAGGGAGCCAAATTTTGTGTAAAAACTATGAACAAATCTCATTCTGACCTCTGAACCATATATACCAGGGCAGACTCAAAGCAACTCAGGTAAGGATAAAAGAACTGAATGGAGATTTGAGCTGCCACTGCATTTTAACAAGGTTCCTGTGTGACAGGGTTTGCAGTTTAAGTCCAATCAGTTGCCCAGTAGAATCAAAAATTCAGCACTCTTTGGAAGAATATAACAGAATCCAGAGTTTCCACATAGAGCATTTATAATGACTAAGATACAATCCAAAATTATTCAATATATTAAATTTTTTTAATGATTTATTCTCAAGAATGGGGACTGATTCCAACATCCCAGATGTTGGAATTAGCTGATAAGTATCTTTGAACAGTTATTATAATCATGCCCAATGTTGTAAGAGAAAATATGCTCCTGATGAATGGAAAGATAGGAATTCTCAGCAGGAAAATAGAAACTATAAGAAAGAATCAAATGGAAAATACAGAACTCAAAAATAAAATATCTGAAATAAAAATCTGCTGGTTGGGCTTAGCAGGAGAATCAAGATGACAGAGGAAAGAGTCAGTAAACCTGAAGGTAGAGATCAATAGAAATATAATCCAATCTGAAGAACACAGAGAAAAAAATATGAAGAGAAAAAAGGAACAGAGCCTGAGGGACATGCTGGACAACAGGAAGTTCTAACATATATTTAACTGGAGTCTCAGAAGGAGAGGAGAGAATCAACAGGGCAGAAAAGATATTTGAAGAAATAATGGCCCCAAATGTCCTAAATCTGATGACACACATTTACAATGAACATCAAGCAGGGTAAGTACAAGCGAAATCACATACCCAAATTCAGTTGGCTTAGTAGTCCCCACCCCCATCCACTAGTCTTCCTCCTTGTTTACCCCACGTATTTCTGGGAGTCCCCAGGGAGTTTCCAAGGTATTCAAGGAGTTCTGGTTCATGAGCTGTGCTACCCTCTGTCAGGCCTTCCACCACAGAGCACATGCTGTGCTACCTCTAGCCTCTTCTGTCTTCTGTCAGTACTGTTCTGGATGGAGCAGCTCTTCTGAGTGGAAAATGCTGGCCCAGGCTACGTGCTCTCTTCAGGTTGTAAGTAACAGGAATTTACCTGTGTAAAAGGCATCAGATGGGGGCTTCCTTGGTGACGCAGTGGATAAGAATCTGCCTGCCAATGCAGGGGACACGGGTTCAAGCCATGGTCCAGGAAGATCCCACATGCTGTGGAGCAACTAAGCCCATGCGCCACAACTACTGAGCCTGCGTTCTAGAGCCTGTGAGCCACAACTACTGAAGCCTGTGTGCCTAGAGCCCGTGCTCTGCAACAAGAGAAGCCACCGCAGTGAGAAGCCTGTGCACTGCAATGAAGAGTAGCCCCTGCTTGCCGCAACTAGAGAAAGCCCGCGTGCAGCAATGAAGACCCAACACAGCCAACAATAAATAAAATAAAATAAAATAAAATATTTTAAAGACAACAGATGAAGAGCAGCAGTACATTAGTTTTCCATCGCTGTGTAATAAATCACTACAAACTTAGTGGCTTTAGATGACACGTATTTATAATCTCACAGTATCTTGGGTTAAGAGTCTGGACACAACTTAGTCAGGTCCTTGCCTTAGCGTTTCACAAGGCTGCAGTCAAGGCTTTGGCTGGCCTGCATGCTCGCCTAGAGAATGCTTGATGGGGGATGAATCTACTTACAAGCTCACTCCAATTGTTGGCAGAATTCATTTCCTTGTGTCTACAGAACTTAGAGCCCTGACTTCTCTCTGGCTGTTGACTGGAGGCTGCCCTCAGTTTCCAGAGGGTGACCTGTGCTCCTCGTCACATGGACCTTCCAACATGGCCACTTGCTTCTTGAAAGACAACTGGGGAGTCTCTGGAGCCAGTCTGCTGGCAATATAACATATTGTAATCAGGAAATGACATCTCTGTTGCCAAATTCCATTGCTTAGAAGTAAGTGCCCACCCACACAAGAGGGGTATGTGGATTATACAGAAGCGTGAACGCCAAGAGGTGCAGATCATGGGGGGAGGAGGGCACTAGAGCTTGTTCACTATAAGCAGTGTGGAGCCCATGGTAGACGTGAAGCAGGCCTCCCGAGAGCCTGGGATGCAGCTGGAAAGTGGTCAGGAAGCGAGGTAGCTACTTTCTCCTTTTCTCTCTATTGCTGCCTGGTCTCTCATCTCTGCTTCTCTCTGCACACCTTCTCTTTCTGATGATCTGATTTTTATGCCTCTGTGCCTATGGGCCAAAGATGACCACCCTGGCCTCCTGGCCTTCGGGCTTCACTATGACTGACCAGCCACAAGCATCTCTGTTTCTCACTTCTGTTTTCTCAAGAGATGCTGATTGGCTCAGCCAAACCAGGGATCCAGCTGTCCCTAGGTTAGGGGACCAACCTTGTCCACTAAACCACAACCAAGAAGCAGAGTCACATAAATAAACATGGCTCCAGAGGCCAACCACGGGGGTGTGGAGATGCTGCTCAGAAATGGTAAAAAGTAGGCTGGGCAGTGCTTCCCTGGTGGCGCAGTGGTTGAGAGTCCACCTGCCAAAGCAGGGGACACGGGTTTGTGCCCCGGTCCGGGAGGATCCCACATGCCGCGGAGTGGCTGGGCCCGTGAGCCATGGCCGCTGGGCCTGCGCGTCCGGAGCCTGTGCTCTGCAGCGGGAGAGGCCACGACAGTGAGAGGCCCGTGTACCGCAAAAAAAAAAAAAAAAAAAGAGTAGGCTGGGCAGATGTTCCAAAAGATGTCTGCCTCAACTGTCTTTCCGTGGTTTCTAGAGCTAAACAAACAAAAGCACCCAAACCTTCAGGGAACTAGAAGAGTAGCAGGTTCTCTTGCTGTTCAAGACTCAGGAGCTCAATTGTGTTCAGCTCAGGATTGGGGAGAATATCCCTCCTCCTGAGAAGTCAGACAGGGTCCTCAGGTCACATCGAGGAGCAGACACTCCCTGTCCCCCACACTGTCCTTGTATCTTCCTCCCCGCCCTCTCTCCAGGGTCCCCTCGGGCTGTTTCCTTCCTCCTTGAGCTCAAGTACAAAAACAAAAAGCACAGAGCCTTCATGCAAATCAGCAGTGCAAATAGATGCCTAGGGACTCATAAACTCCAAGGCTTCATCAGCTAGACTCAGGCAAATCTGAATTCTCTTTGGTCTCGGAAGATTTGTTACCTCACAGAGCTGTCAGCAAGATTAGAGATGGGATGTGTGAATCTCTGAGCCTGGTGCCTGGCCCGCGATGGCTGCTCTATAAATTGAGGTGATAGTCGTAGCAGTGAAGGAAGAAGAGGAGGAACAAAAAGAAGGGTCAGGAGAAGGAGGAAGAAAGGAGAGGATGGTGCTGGTGATGGTCTTGATGATGGTTCTTAGCCAAAGTCTGAAGACCTAACTCAGTGTTTTAACCCCTCATTACACCAAGTGTGGCCTCTGCACCAGCAGCATCAACGTTGCCAGAGAGCTTGCTAGAAATGCAGAATTTCAGGTCTCACCTTCCACTTACTGAATCAGAATCTGCCTTTTAACAAGACCCCCAGGTGGTTCCTCTGCACCTTGTAGTTTCAGAAGCATGGCTCTAACCCACTGGTTCTCCCACATGGCTGTACACTGGGATTACCCCTGGAGTTTTTAAGGCCTATGGTTGCTTGGGTCCCAGCTGCAGAGATTTGATGTAATGGTGTTGGGTATGCCCTGGTTGGTGGGCTTTTCTAAAACTCTCTGGGTGATTCTTTTTTTTATACATATAAATTTATTTATTTTACTTATTTACTTCTGGCTGTGTTGGGTCTTTGTTGCTGCATGCAGGCTTTCTCTAGTTGCGGCGAGCGGGGGCTACTCTTCGTTGCGGTGTGTGGGTTTCTCATCGTGGTGGCTTCTCTTGTTGCAGAGCACAGGCTCTAGGCACACGGGCTTCAGTAGTTGCGGCACATGGGCTCAGTAATTGTGGCTTGAGGGCTCTAGAGCGCAGGCTCAGTAGTTGTGGCACACAGGCTTCATTGCTCCGTAGCATGTGGGATCTTCCCGGACCAGGGCTCGAACCCGTGTCCCCTGCATTGGCAAGCAGATTCTTAACCACTGCACCACCAGGGTGATTGTAAGGTGCAGCAGAGTTTGAGAACTACTGCTCTGACCTACTGTATCAGTTAGGATTGCACTTAATTATGTGTAAGAACATCCCTGTTTAAAAAAAAATCCTGGATTCAGGCAGTCCAGAGCTGAGGTAATGTCTCCAGGAAGTAACCAAGGGCCTGGCTCCTTCAAGCCTCTTAATCTCCCATCTTTAATGGGACTATTGTCCTCAGAGGCACAAGATATTTTCTGTGCCTACAGGCATCTCGTCATTCCAGGCAGGAAGAAAAAGGGACGTGAGAGGGGATAAGGACAAAATGGACGTTCAAAGCCACAGATGAAGTCTACTCTTCTTTTACAAACTTTCTTGGAGGCTCCACCCAGCAACTTTGGCCAGAACTTCATTGGCCAGAACTGTGTTACATGGTCACGCATAGCCACAAAGGAGACTGGAAGGCTGAGTATTTTAAGCTGGACATGGTGTCATCGTGAACAAGAATTGCAATCCTGTTAGGAAGAAGGAAGGCGTGAATGGCTCTCGGTCAAGTCCAGCAGGCCAGCCACACTGACCAGGACATACCTACTGGGCTCCAGTTTCTGCTTTGAGGGACCCTCCTGGCCTCCAGCTTATCGATCCCCCTCTCTCAGCACCTCTGGGGAGACTTTCTACCTGTCAGAGACCAGCATCCCAGCACTGCTTTCCTGCTCCAGTCAGCACGGCTTCCACCAGTTGTGAATTACCCTCAGGCAGGTGCCAGAGCACCAGCAGCGGATCTTCCCAGACCTTCCCAGGATCTGACACAGGGATGCGAGTGGCTGGGAGAGGCGAAGAGGCAACCTCAGTTCCCGTGGGAATAGTGGTGAAAGCCTGCCTTGCCTCACTCAATCAAATGAGCTAATTTTTGTGAAAGTACTTTGTAAATTGCAAGGAATAACATGACAGAGAGATTGGGATGAGGATGGTCAGAGGCTTTTGGGGGGACATGAAGGCTGAGCCCACCAGCTCTCTAATCTCCCTCGTTGCTGGGAAACAGCAAGAAGAAGACCCTCCTCTCCCCAGAGTGGCCGGACGCAGGTCATGAGGCTGCTGAGGCCACATGGACTGGCCAGTAGCCTAGAGCTCCCTGCCCCCAGCCCTTTCCCAGGCTGTTCTGCCCTTGCACCACCAAAGAAGGGGAACTGTCCAGGACTACATTTTACTCCAGCAAATTATTCTGTTTTCAGATGGCTTGGGACCAAAGCCATGTCGCTTTGCTGCAGTCTCTGCATATGGGAGCTGGGCCAGCAGGACTCCTGGGGACAATGCGGGGGCTCAGGGAGAGGCTGCAGAGCTTCTCATCAGCAGTGCAATGTCACTGCGGGGACCCACTCCCTCCAGTCCAGTGCTGGTCCCTCTGCATGCCCCCCACAACTGGATCTGATCCATTACCCATGGCGTGTCATAGCAGAGCTGTGCAGGGAGAGCTCAGGTGAACATCTTGGGCCTTAGCCTCCGGCCCCTGTGGCTGATCAACATCCAGCCAGGGGAGAGCCACCTGCTTAAGGGGTTCGGTGCTTAGTTGTACCTTCCACATCCATACCCGTCCTTGGGAAACAGAGACAAAAGTCTTGGCTCTACCGCAGAAGGATCCCATGACATCAGCAAATGCACTCCTCCACTCTGGGCCCAGCTAAAAATTGGACATTTTAGAGTTATGAGTGATTGAGGACATAGACTGACCCTAGAGTCAGACTTCCTGGGTTTCCTCTTGTTTTCATCACTTACCAATGTGTGACCTTGGGTAGTTCATTCATTCACTCACTCAACAAATATTCATTGAGCACCTGCTCTGTTCTAGGCACTCTTCTAGGAGCCAGGAATACAGTAGTGACCAAAAGATAAAACTTTCTGCCCTCGTGGAATTTATGTTCTGGTGGAGGGAAATAAACAAACTGACAAGTGAAACATATCGTGTATTAGGTAGTCTTTGGTGTTGGGAGAAAATGAAGCAGGGAAAGGGACAGGAAGTGTAATTTGAGACAGGTTCTGAGCAGTGCCCTGGGGGGAAGCTGGCATTGGAATAAAGACCCAAAGGAACTCTGGGGTGAGTGTGTTCCAGGAAGGGGGAACCACAGTGCAAAGGTCCTGAGGCAGGAGCGTGCCTGGCCCGACGGAGGAATGGCAAAGAGGCAGGGCAGGGTGGACCTCAGGGGTCACTGTCGGGACCGGGCTGTCCTCTGGCTGAGATGGGAGGCTGTGAAGGCTGAACGGGACCACTCTGGCTGCTGAGTGGAGAAGAGACCGAAGGGGGCAGACTGAGAACAGGGAAGCTGGTCAGGAGGCTGCTGCGGGGTCTTAGAGAGCTGTGATGGCGGCTGGACCAGGGTGGAGGCAGTGCAGTGAGGAGAAGACCTCAGGCGGGGTTTACTGCCTCTGGAGCTAGAGCTGGGAGGGGAGGAGACAGTCAAGGATGACTCCAACCTGATTGGCCAAGAGACCGGAAGGGTGGAGTTACCCATTCGCCAAGGGGTAGCTCTGAGCGCTGCAGGTTAGGGGCCAGGGCGGAGGGGGGCGTATCAGGAGTTGGGTTTGGACAGGTTGAGTTTAAGAGAACTGTTAGTCCTCCAGGTAGGGAGGGCAGGAACGCAGGTGGATATATGAGCCTGGAGTTCAGGGAGAAGCCCAGGCTGGAGACACAAATTTGGGATTCATCAGCATATTGATGAGGTAATAGGCTGAAATGAGATTAAGGAAGTAAACGTGGTTATTTAGTCTCTGTGTGTCTCAGTTTCTGCATCTGTGTCATGAGAATTAAATGCAGTGAAATACAAAGCACTTAGACCATAGCCTGGCACCTCTGTTTGTCATGGTGGTAATTATTGTACCCGCCTAAGTTGACTGCATTTACTACATGGCTGATGAGCGGTTCAGGGACTGTGTTGGGTGTCCCAGGGGAGGGCTGTCTAGAACGTCATCCTGACATTCAAGGCCCTTTGCAGTTTGGCTCACCTTCCAGACAACCCCTGACCTTCTCCCAAGCCTCCACTCCCCTCAAAACTAACTGATCACCTGACGTTGTTCTTTCTCTGCCACTGTCCCCAGTGACCCTGACCCTGACACCTCCTCCAATTGCCATTTCTGCAGTCCCAAGCCATTTAGTCCTCCTCTGATGCTTCTTCTTCCAAGAAGTCTTCCTCGTTCACACCCCCAACCCCAACTAGACAAGAACACACCCATCTGGAAATGCTTGGCGTCCTTGGGATGCCTGTTCCTCTCTTCCTGGAGCCAAGCCACTCGGGTACCTGACAGTCTCCCCTGCACCACAACCCAGCCTGGGAGCTCCTTGTCGGCAGGACCCAGCCTGGTGCATCTCTGTGCCTGATGCAGGGTGACAGGAGCAGGGACTTGTGCCCAGGTCCTCTGGCTCCAAAGCCAGGCTGCTTCCTACTCCTCCTTGCTACCCAACTCCTAGCCACCAAAACATATACTCACTTGTAAGTTCCAGGGTTGGGATTTCCACAGCATGATGGTAGATGTGGGACCCGGGGACCAGCCTAGCCAGGTCTGAATGCCAGGCCTTCCACTTCCTGGCTGTGTGGACAAAACAGAAAACCCTCTGTGCCTCAGTTTCCCTTTGGTAAAGTGAGACTCATAAAAAGTTAATTGTGAAGATTCAGTGACTTAAAACAGGTGAAGATCTCAGGAAAAGTCTGAGCAGGTAGTACAGACCTAACCAATGCCTATGATTATTATTATTATTATTAAGCACCACCTTTGCCTGCAGCCTGCCCTGCTGTTGCTGAGCCCCACCCCTTAGGCCTGCCCAGGTCTCCCTGAGTCCCAGGTTCTAGGCCCACCTGGTATAGTTGGGCTCTGCGGGGCCTCCCAGGGGCTGGTGGGAGTCTGTAGGTCCTGGCTGGTGCCATGGCCCCAGGACTCTTGGAGGCCGAGGAAGCCCCCTTCCTCTCACCCTTCCTCTCAGGCCCTGCCTCCTCTTTGCAGATTTTAATGAGAACGGCTTCATCGACGAGGAGGACCTGCAGAGGATCATCCTCCGACTGCTCAGCAGCGACGACGTGTCAGAGGACCTGCTGACCAACCTCACCAGCCACGTGTGTGCCCTGGGCTGCGGGACGGTGGCTGGCGTGGGCCCCGCTATCACCTGAAGCCTCTTGATGGCAGGCAGGGTGAGGGGCACTGAGGGATGGGTGCTCACTGGAAGCAACTACTCCCAATTTTCTGTCCTTCCTCCAGGATCGTGACTCCCTTCCTGGGTCTCCAGATCTGTAGCCCACCCCAAGGGGCCCTCCCAGCAACACTGCAGCCACTGCAGGCAGGTGGGCCAACAGCAGGTCAGCCTCAGATGCACACTTCACAACATCCCCTCTCCTACATTATTCCAGCACAATGCACAGATGTCCTAGAGTGACAGTCCAAAGTATAGCAGGACATGAAGACAACCATGCACCCATTTGTCCTAAGACCATGAGAACATTTTGGTCTGGATGGGAAGTAGGAGCAGATAAAACCATGAGGGCTCATCGCTGTCTCCCCACCCTGACTGAGCCCCATGCAGTGCAGAGCCCCTGCCTGTGACTGGGTGACAAGAGCAGGTGGGGGATGTCACCCTGTCCATCACCCCACATCCGTTCTCACTCTCAAGTTTGTCCTGGAGGCACCAAGAGGACTCTCCCCATGATGAGACCAGCCCACAAGGTCCCAGACAGCCATGCACATGACCTCATCTCTCTGCACCTCCGTGTCCTTGTCTGGGGCAGGGATAGAGCACCTGCCTCCCAGGGGACTCCAGGGATGCTAAGCACCCAGCGAGAGCTTGGCTTATGGTAGCACTCAGCATGTGGTGCTTGCACCCCACGCCTGTGCCCCCATCTCCCTTTCTGATTCTCTGTTCTCTGGCTCCTTCTGCACCCCTGTCCAGGTCCTGAATGAGTCAGATCTGGACAATGACAACATGCTGTCTTTCTGAGAGTTTGAACACGCGATGGCCAAATCTCCAGACTTCATGAAGTAAGGTGTTCTGGAGTGAGGAGGGGATGCCCAGCATAGTGGGGGACAAGAAGGCCCGCCCCCAGTCTCCCTCGGCCAATGGGACACCTTGGTCTTCCCAGTGAGGTCATGAGTTTCCAGGGCAATTCGCAGATTCTTTCAGAATCAGCAAAACCGGAGCTTCTGAGAAATGAGGTAACCTGGAAAGAGACAGGGAGTGGGGTTTCAAAAGGCAAAGGGGAGATTGCATTCCAGGCTTTGCAAACGACGTGGGTGGTCCAGACTTCAGGCGCGGTCCCTCTACAGCCAACGCAAAGCCCGCTGGGCTCCAGGACTGACCTGGGGAGTTGCCCTTGCCACTGTTGGTCCTGCTGCCCTGCCACCACAACCTCCAGTGGTCACTGGGAGATGGGGATTGGCATGGAAATGTGGGGGGGAGCGGCAGGGATGAAGATGCTGGTGATGGAGCTCAGGGAAGAGCTCAAGCATTTCCAAACCTTCCATCAGGCGGAAAGGGGCCTTAATGCTTGTTAGCTGTCCAAACTCCTTTGAGACAACTGGCCGTCTCCATACTGGCTGTATTTAACAGTCTTATTTGGGTCCTTCCAGTTGTGGGAAACATACCACCGCTGAAGGCAGCCCATTTCTTGAGGAACAGTCCTTTTAGGGCAATCTTCTCGCACTGAGCTGCATCTGTTTGCCTGTGTCTGCTACTCCTGGGCCCTATTCTGCCCTTGGTCTTCAGTCTAGGTGATTTTGGGAGCAAGGAAGAATGCCCACTCAAAATGGTTTAACAAACCATTCAAAAAAGAACAAAAACAGCTAGACCTCAGAGAGCACCTGGTCAGGGGCCCAGAGTCCCTGCCTCTGTCCTCAGCAACTCTGGATTTTGCTTTATGTGCAACCAGCAATCTCTGCTTTGTCAGACGTGAGGCCACATGTGGCCTCCACAGCGGTCAGGTTTATGTCTATTTGGCTCTGAATGACCCTCAGTGAATGCCCCTCAGCTCTGGCTCCAAGTTCTCAGAGAATCTGATTGGCCAGCTCCAGGCAGGTGTCCAGCCCTCTTCCAACTGCCTGGCCAGAGCAGAGGGCCCTCCGTTCCAACATGGTTGCCAGAGGGCTTAGCCTGGGCAGACTCTCTAAAAGAGGATCCACACTTGGACCACCCCCCTAACCGAGGTAATTCCTCTTCCTCCATAACAGCCCAGCACATGACTGGAGATGGAATCCTGTCTGCCTTGAGTTTTTTCTTTGAATCTCTCCCATTTCTTTCCACTGGTTCCAGCACCACAAGGTTCTGACAGCCTTTGCATTCTAGAGCTGCTCAAAGGAGGCTTTGAGTTGGCTTGGAAGAGCTGCAAACTGGCCACCACTCAGAGAAAGGGACACACGAGGTGTGAACCCAGAAATTAGAGGGGGCTTTACAACTGCAGGCTCGAGGTGGCTAATGGAATTCTTTCTTTCAGCTCCTTTCGGATTCACTACTGGGGATGCTGATGTGGCCTCAAATACCTGCTCTGGCGGCCTTGAGGGGGACCCCTGGAACTAGGAATTCAACCCCGTGCAGGCACCTGGGGAAATCTGATTAGAAGAATGACTTTGTCCCCATCCCTCCCTCACTTCTAGAATATTGTTTATTCAATAAAGCAGAAGAAAAGCCTTTCCCTTTTTCCATCAGTTCATCATTTTTTGAGTGCAGGGTCATATAGACATACTTTTTATTAAGAACTGCTCATTCCAAGGCTTAAGTTCGCCAGTGATGCCAAGACTGGGATGGCCAGTCCTTTTGAGGTCAACACATGTCCCAGCAGGGACCAGGCCAAATGGGATGAAATTCACCAGGAAAATACACGTCCTGCCCTCCCTTCCCTGGAGCCTCCGCCCAGCCTCTCTTCTCGCCTCTCGGGTGCAAGCTGTATGGAGCTACGCGTTGAGCAGTCTTTCCAATTGGCGCCTGGCTTCCCAAGACATCTTGGCCCCCCTCAGCACCCCTGCACCCTCGGGACGCGACAGTGTGTGACCAGCGATCAGGGTTTATTTGCTTTGCTATTCAGCCAAGCCCTGGAATGAATTTGGCCACCACAGGGGCTCTTTGGGGCCAAGCTGGTCTGGCACACAGGAGAGGCCCCTTAGGGGGTCTCTGAAAGCTGTCAGATGCCTACCTGATGGGCACATGTTTTTTCTTGTTTACACTGTCCTCAGGGGAGGAGGTGTCTAAATGCTGGCTCACAGGGGAAGGTCTATTTCACCCTCCCGTGTACTTGAACCTGCTGTGGTTGCCTTGCCTTTAGGGGGAATAAGAGCCCATTTCACCCATTTAGGGGAAATAAGAGCCCTTTCTTGATGGAGTCCCTTGATCAAATCCAGGAGGTTCTGGAATGTTGGAGAATTCCTATGGTGTGGGTACACACCTGACCCAAGGTTCCCATTCTAGATCCTCTCTCCAGAGGGGCTGCCTCCCGCATCCTGTGTCCTGTCCCGCAGACAGGAGGCCTCCCAGGAGGTAGGAAGCAGCGGCCTCCAGACCCTGAACCTCCCAGGCTACGTCCAGATGTGACCTAGGAACCCAGTGTCCACTCTGGCGTAAGGGTCCCTGATATACAGTGATGCCTTGAAGAGTGTCTTAGTCTCGGGTCCCTTACCTCTTGTCCCCTTCTAGAAACAGTCCCAGGGGTAGGTCCCAAATCAAACTGTCCCTGCCAGTCTGGGCAGAATGCCGAAAGTGGTTTCTTCTCTCAGGCACCACAGGGCCCTCCGGGATCTGCGTTATCCCCACCCCACATGGACCACAAGCAGAGTGCGTAGTGGAAATAGCAGAGCTTGGGTGTCAGAAAGGCCTAGGTTCGAATCCTGTCTGTGCCACTTCTCAGCTGCGTGAGTTTGGACAATTCTTTCCACCTCTGAGCCTTGGTGTCTTTATCAGTAAAGTGGGGGCAACACCGCCTCTCTCACAGGCTATTGTGTGAATGAAATGATGCTGAGCCGAGGCTCAAGTGGGAATTCCTTTGCATCTGACACCAGCGCAAGCATTCCAGGGTCACTGCACCCTCATTCTCAGACATGGCATGATGGGACTTCCTTGATTATCCCATTGGAAGCAGATGGGAGGCACTCTGTGCCTGAGTGACCTGCCACTGAGACTCAGGAGCCCTACAGCCCTCAGGGGAGAGGTGTGTGGGTCCAGCGGGGTGCTGACACCACCTTTTCTTGGCTCTAACACCTGGGGTGAGCATTCCACAGGCCCCTCAGACACCGTGCTGTGTGACCCTCAGTGCTGTCCTGCTGTGGCCAAGTGGTCCTGTGGCTCAGAGGAGAGGAGCGTGGGATGGTCACGGATAAAGATTTTATTCCAAAAGGCCAACCTGGTGATGCCGTGGCTCTCAGGCATCATGCTCTGAACTCAAAGCAGCAGTCCTACATCTGCTGTTCCTGTGGGGAGACCCTCTTCCCTGATGGGAATGTCTGGTAGGTCCTCAGGTTCTCAGGGGATACTCTTTTTTTTTGTGTGTGTGTGTGGTTCGCGGGCCTCTCACTGTCGTGGCCTCTCCCGTTGTGGAGCACAGGCTCCGGACGCGCAGGCCCAGCGGCCATGGCTCACGGGCCCAGCCGCTCCACGGCATGTGGGATCTTCCCAGACCGGGACATGAACCCGTGTCCCCTGCATCGGCAGGCAGACTCTCAACCACTGCGCCACCAGGGAAGCCCAGGGGATACTCTTAAAAGGTGCCACTTCTTCTTTGGGCCCAGAGGAGGCCTGGGGGTGAGGATGGAGCCAGTGTTATGCAGTGAACCAGATAGGGAAAAGGCCCATTTCCCAGCCAGTGCTGCTGCTGACCCTGCTGGCTGCTCGTCAGCTTGACATCTGGCAAGTCACCCTGCACTCGAGGTCAGAATGACTTGTGTTTGCACAGCAGTACAGTGCTTAAGAGCAATGACATAGGTGTCAAGAAGCTGGGGTGGATTCTGGCCCAATTCCTGCTAGAAGTGTACATGTAAAAATGGACTAATGTCGGTTCCTCCCTCCTAGCTCTGTTTTTAGGAGTAGACGCAGTAATGCGTCCAAAGCACTTAACATAATGCTGAACAAGGAGCAAACACTCAACAAGTGCTGTAAGAAATGTGCTGCTGCTACTGATGATGACGGTGACAGTGGTGATGGGGATGGTGATAATGACAGTGAGAGCAGTGGACCTCAGGGAAGGACAGGGACTTCCTCCAGGCCACAGAGATGATCAGGGTAAAGGCTGAGCGCAGACACCGACCCTCTTACTCCCAACCACCTAGTTGGTCCTCTGTGTTCGACGTGACCCTGTCAGCAGCAGCACAGGCTTCCAGGCAGTTTGGAGAAGGAACAGAGCTGGGCGTCCTGGGGTCCCACAGCTGCAGGAGATGCAGATCCTGCCTGGAGAGGTCTCAAGGGGAGACGTGTCCCCAGACAAGGCCCTGCACTGTCTCCAGGGATGGACTGACTCAGAGCCACCCCAAGGGTGGAGACGGCCAACCTAGAATCCTAGAGTTGGCGTTGGGAGATCTGGGTTCCCTCCAGTTCTGCCTTCAACCAGACTCGCCATGGCACAAGTTCCCGAGGCCATTGTGGAGTCTCAGTTTCCATATTTAGAAAATGGACCCATCTGTCCTGCACAGAAGAACCTATAGAGGATGTTAAATTGTATCTTTAAAAACCATTAAACTCTATGGAAAGGGTTGCTGCTTTATCAGGAACAACAATGGCAAGTCTCGGGGCTCTTGAGGCAAGCAATGGGTCAGCATAGAGTTGGAAACCCAAGACCTGCCCACTGACCTCCCGATGCCCCCTACTCCACAAGACACCTCGCAGCATAGACTTCTGATCTCCCTGCCTGGGTGGTAGGAGGGAGTGAGGAAACCACATGCCCGGATTATCTCACAGGACAGAGCTGGCCTTCCCCGGGAGAAGAAGCTCTCCCAGATGAAAGCAGCAAAGGGTGGACAGGGAGGACCTTTCACATTTGTTAGAGGGACAGTTGGACTTAATTGAAAAATATGTTCACGTCCCTAAAAGAACATTTTCTGAGTCTGGGCTGGGGCTGGGGAGACAGCCCTGCTTTGTGTAGTACCCTCTGGGTCCACCAGAGGGCAGACGCCCCTTGCTGCACCAGGGGCTGTGCTGGCGTTTGGACGAGTGTAGCTGCAAGGCTGCCATTGCAGGGGGAGAAGCCTGCAGACTCAGGCCAGCAAGGATTAGGGGGTTTGCTCCCAAACTCCCAGGGCATCTGAAAATGCTCTTCCTGATTCCGCCCATTCAGGTTCCTGGCATCCCTCCTGAGGCTGCTGAAACCCTGACCCTCTTGCTCTGTAACTGTCGCCCTGTGCATTGTGGGGTAAAGTCTTAACTCATTTCTCAGTCTGGGGGCCTGCATGCCTGGCAAAAGCAGGTGCCCTATGGCGGTGTGTTGAATGTATGGATGAGGGGAGGGCAGGCACTCACAGGTAGGTGGGGATGGGGTATCACTCCCACTCCCTCACAGGCAGCACGAAGTAGGGGACCCGGGGCACCATGCCCGTCTTGTCTTGATAGTACTCCCGATGCTGCTGTGTCATCTACAGCTCAACCAAGGAAGAGATGACAGGTCGTAAGTGTGCAGGAGTGACGTGGGGCACCTGCAGCCCCTGACTGGCTGTACCTGGGCAGGGGGGTGGGGGCCGTCTCCCCTAATGCCCTCAGAGAAGAGTCCCCAGCTAGGTGTCCTCCTGAGCCTCAGCTCCTGTCACCACACCAGCTTTGCTAGGGCAAGTAAACAAGGCAGGGGACCAGCAGAGAGAGGTAGGGTATGTGAAGCCCAGCTCGGTAGGTGGCACAGGTAAGCTGTGTGTGTGTGTGTGTGTGTGTGTGTGTGTGTGTGTGTGTGTCCCTTTGGGTGCCACCTGCTAGAAGCACAAGAGCTCGGCCGAGCGGCTACTGTCCAGGTTGAAGTGGGTGCAGCTGGGGGCGTGCAGCCAGCGGTCACTCAGCACTTGGTTGAGGTATGGGGACAAGATGGTCGGGAAGTGGCCGCCTTTGCTGAAGGGAGTGTGGCTCTTCTCCAGGGCTGCGTTGTGCTGCTCCTAGAAGTACTTGAGCGTGGTGGTGTCATAGGGGGAGCCGAAGGAGAAGGCCACGCCAGGAACATGGCCTTGGTACCTGAGAGAGCCGGTGGGGGTGGGGGTGGGGGTGGGGGGAGAGATGGGTGGAGAGCTGCAGGCCAGTTCCGAGAGACGCCCTTCAAGATTGCGGGCAAGGTCAGCGGCCCCGCTGGTCACCTCCGGGCCTTGAGAGGCTTCCTAAGGTACACGGCCCAGCTCGAGCCTCTGGGGAAGGACAAGTGAAAGAGGCTCTAGGCCTCTGCCTCCCCACAGAGGTCATCTCTCCAGACCAGAGGCTCACACAGGGGCCAGGACACCTGGGTTCCAGTCCTGACCCCCTCAGCGAGGCTGCAGGCAAATCACTCTCCCTCGATGGCCCTCCATTGAAGGAGGCGTTGGCCTGAAGATGCGGAGGCCTCCTGCAGCTGTGACGTTCTGCGGTTATCCCATGAAGGGTCATGGGCCATGCGATGAGTGTCAAGTTTGGTGTAGCCTCGCTTCCGGCACCACAGCCTCACAAGGTGCCACCCAGCTTTTCCTAGATTGCAAAATTCCACACTTGGCCTTGCTGCTTTCTACAACCCTTTCTCTTCCTTTATTTCCAAATGTCTCCAAGGAATCCTCTATACCACTTTCTGCCTTCATTTCTTCTATTCCTATGCTTTCCTTCTGACCCGTCACTTGAACGTGTGTTTGTGCTTTTTCATGAAGGTCATATAAGATCATCCAGTCGCCAAATCCAACATCCTTGGCCCACACTCCCTCTCTGCAACTTTCGCACGGATGAAGAAACTCATTTGGAAGAAGCATCACCTAAGATAAAGAGGCAGAGTCCCTAAAAGTCCTTTGTGCTGTGCATGAACTGTCATAAAAAGAGCAGTGCCATCAAGAAGTCAAAGACAAGCGGTTGGGAGGTGCTTCCTCCTTCATCGCGATGAGTCGTCCCGTGTGGAGGGAACTGTCCACCAGCCGTCTCCAGCCCTCACTTGCTTTTCCACATTAGAAGTGGAGGAGCATCTACCTGGGGTGGGGGGTGAAGCCCACTCTCCCTCCCTCCTTGGCTTGGAAGCAAGGAAGCCCACCCTGCTCCTCCATGCCCTGTTTTGGGGGACCCACTCTGCCTTTCAGGAGGAAAGCCTGCCCCAGCCCAGCCTGGCTATCTCATCCGGGTTCAGCGTCAGCCCCATTCTCCAGCGCCAGCTTTCCCTCTTTTATCTTCTTTCTCAAGTGGTTCAGAGCGCAGGGGATGAAAGAGGTGCCGGTCACCAGCTGTTGCCAAACTCCAGCACAGAGAAAATGAAGCAACAGAATGAAAACTAAAGAAACAACCGTCTACAGCCCTCTGCAGAGAAAAGAGCATGAACCAAGAATATCGAACTGGCCAGTCATCCAGGTATAAAGGCAGCTGTATGAAAGAACTCAGGAAATAAAGCACCCAAAGCTCTTCTTGAAAGCAGTGCTCAATGATGAAATCCTGCCAACTAAGAGATGATTCAAAAGAAAAAAATACTCAGGAATGTAGAACCTCTGTAAGAATGACAGGTGGTTACTTCACATCTATTTAAGTGCAGAGAACCAGGAACAGCTACTAGGGGAAGGCTGGCTGCAGAATAGAATGTAAATGTTATAAAACCTGTCAAAGGAAAAAATAATTTTAGCAACAAAAGTTGGGGGGTGGGTGGAGGGGAGATGGGCGTGCACTTAGAATTTCTAAAGCATAGTCAACCCGTGGCATCTAAAATCAAAACACGTTGGTGAAAATAACACAATGTAATTACTCTAACCCCTTAACGGTGCTTATTCTCTCTCCCTCAGAGAGAACTTCTGGAAATGCAGATCTTTTATGATGAATTAGCATTTATCTAAAATCTGTTCTTCCATTTTACTTCAGTATCTTTCTCTTCAGTTAAGTCTGAGTAACATTAAATTTCATGCTTTTCATTTTAAAATAGTAAGTATGGTAAGATCATAGTTTTATAAAGTTGCTCGCTTATCTTTCTATCCATCGATCCATCCACCCATCCATTTAGCCTTTTACCTGAATATACACGTAAAAAGAAACCTAAAATGATGTTTAGGTTAATTCTAGGTGTTTGGATTTGGGGTGATCTGTTGCGTTCTTCTTTACCTGCACAGGTAATACTTTTTAAGAGAGTCAGATGGCATTAAGAGTTACTTTATTGGGAACCCACTGTGTGCCGGTGCGATGCTAGGTGTCGAGAATACAAAAGCCTGCATCGCTCAGCCCTCCTTCCTCCTGCCTCCCCCTCATTCGGTGTTTATTGCGTCCTGGTGTGTGTGTGCAGGAATGGTGCTGGCGGTCAAGGCTCTAATGCTATTAAACGCAAGGAGGGAAGGCCCATTCCCCTGAAGGTCGGGTGGGGAGAGTACTGGTGGAGCTCCATGAAGGGGTCTCCATCGGGGGAGGCTTTGAGGAAAACCTCGGCATGGAGGAGGACGGACTGGAGCCTGGCTCTCTTCCCCTGCTCATCTTCTAGGCGCTGGTGTTGCCCCAGGGTCCTCTTCTCTCTTCAGGGACCCACTCCCTCTGGGAGAGCTCGTCCACGTTAGACTTCCAACACCGAGGACACCCAGATCGGTGTCTCCAGCTCCGACCCTCCTCCCGGCTACAGATCCACACACCCAGCTGCCCACCGAGGGCCTGCCCGGGGCCCCTAGACTCAGCACAACTGAAGACAGCCTGCTGCTCCTCCTGGCCATGTCCGTCCTGGCTATACCACCATCTCACCTACCGGAAACCGGGCATCACCCTGCCAACCGTCACATCCAACCTCTCCCTACGTCCTGCTTTTGCTCGCTCCTTAGTGACTTTCCCACTGCCCTCCTCCATCCCATGGCTACCAGCCCTCCTCTTGCTCACCTGGACAGCCTCAGATCTCCTAGCTAGTCCCCTGGACCAAGTGTCACCCCTGCAGCCTGTCGTCCACACTGATGCCAGAGTGACCTTTCATCATCTGATCACCGTGACTCACCTCTCTTTTCACTTCCGCACGGGCGCCCTATGCCCCAGAAGTGTTACTCACATCCCTGGGGCCCCACGTGCTCTCGAAGCCTTCACACACGTTTCCTCCACCTGCATCTCCTCCTGCCTCCTGGGGCATCTCGCCCTCACTCACAGAGCCAGGCTCCCTGTCGCCTCCCCTGGCCACCCACCCTCTGCCCAGCATCTCTGCCTCACGGCAGGATTACGATCCTTCATCGACACCAAGATCCACATTAGCTCAGCTCCTCTGCTAATGAGTGTTCTCTTTTATCCTCAAAACCTACACAGCCCCTGACACATGACAAGTGCTCAGTAATGTTCACTGAAGGAGGCCGAAGTCCAGAAGCCGGGGGCACCATTTCCTGGAACGCTGGGCTCCCGTGTGCCGAGCACACCGGCCCAGAGAGTCCCACCCACAGGGGCGTCTGCGCACCTCAAAGAAAGGAGCTCTGGAAAAGTGACATGGCATCGTGATTCTTGCCTTTGCCACCCCCAGGCTCTCTGCCACACTCCTTCTCTGCTCCCTGCTTTCCCACCTTCTCTGAATGCCAAGATATCTGCATCCCAATAGAAGAGAAGCCCTCTCCTCCGCAATCCTCCTAAGGTTCTGCGTGGGTTCTGGATTCCATTCAGTCCCTCTTGCTGTGGGTGGGGGCCCGTGCACATGCGCGCGCGCGTCTGTGCGCACGCGCGTGCCCATGCACATGGTCATATTTATTTAGCCCTCGGAGGGCACACCTTGACTAGTAGGTCTATGTCCCTGTACGCACTTGCATTTGCGAGCTGTGAGCATGACCATGCGGTTCCATGGTAGAGCCCCGTTTTTGTTGGGCGTGTGGCACGCCATGGTGGAGAGGACAGAGGGTAACGGCATGTGTCACGATGGGGCACCGAATGGTCCCTACGGACACTCACACCTCCTCCTCGACCCCTTCATCCATCCCTGCCCCTCACCCACCTGCGCACCACACAAGCTTGGAGAAGGTGCTCAGCCCGGTCCACAGTCAAAGCCCCCTGTGGTTACTGTGCACACAGGGAGCCATCCCTCCCCGCCTCTTAATAGCACTGCTTGGTCCCCCAGATAACATTCAAATTAATTACCCTTCACCATCAGGGATGCCCTGAGCAGTTTATTAACTAATTAACTTGTTACTGTTCAGCCTGTTCTCATTCCAAGAGCACCCTCGTCTCCACACACTTCCGTCTGAGTTCGGTTCTGATCAGATCCCTCCCTTGGGCAGCAACC
Source organism: Mesoplodon densirostris (assembly GCF_025265405.1). Taxonomy (NCBI): domain Eukaryota; kingdom Metazoa; phylum Chordata; class Mammalia; order Artiodactyla; family Ziphiidae; genus Mesoplodon; species Mesoplodon densirostris. The sequence continues at coordinate 21,060,343 of NC_082674.1, read as the reverse complement.
TTCAAGGGCTCCCCATCACCTGGGAAATTAAGAACAAACTGGGCCAGGTGCTCAAGGCCCTGCTTGACGTGGGTCCCTGTGAGAGGTCTTTCCAGTCTTATCATCCACTTCCGTGTCCCAGCGTAACTGAGCAGGACCCTATGGGGCTTTCCAGGGACAGAATTCCCAACCGTGTCCTCCGCCTGCTTCTTGTCTGTAGAAAAACTTCAGCCTCCTAGGCCTTCCCAGAGTTCCAAAGAATAAATTTAATCAGAGACGTGAGAAAATGCAGAAAGGAAGGAAAACAGTCAAGCAAGACAAAATAATAATAGTTCAGCCATTAAACAAAGTCAAGGACCTCTAGTTCCTCCGCAAGGACCATAGATAATATTCTGAGCCATGTCCTTTGAGCCATTTTGCAGATACTGACCCCACCAGGCGGAAGAAGTTAATTGTATGCTGCCTGCAAGGATGTAGAACCCAGACTGGTTGGAACCAGAAGGTTGATGATGGTAACTCCTGATGACCTCACCACCAACCAATCAGAAGAATGTCCACGAGCTGATCATACACCCCACAAACCCCCTCCCTCACCCTATCTTTAAAAACCTTTGCCTGAAAGCCTTTGGGGAGTTGGGGGCTTTTGAGCACTAGCTACTTGGACTCCTTTCTTGGTGCCCTGCAATAAACGCGGCACTTTCCTTCACAGCAACCCAGGTCAATGGATTGGTTTTACTGTGTTCAGGCAAGCAGACCCAAGTTTGGTTCGGTAACACCAGCTTTGCCACTCGGAGCAAATAGGCCATTTGTTGCTTTCAAAACATATTCTGCTGGTACCTCCTCCCCACGCCTTTCCCCATGTCATCCCCTCCATCCAGAAGATGCTTCCTCCTTTCCCCAAATTGTGATCCTCTCCATCCTTCAAGGTACGTTTCATACCCCCCCTTTCCAATCGAGCCTCTTCCGACGCCCCCATAGACCACGCCTGTCCCTGCCATTGAGCTGTCTTTGATCTTTGTGCCTCTCTTATGTCTCAATTCACATTCTGCTGTGTTGTAATTACCTGGGCCCTAGTATATTCTTCCTTTCTGAACTGTCAACTCCATGGGGAGAGAGGGCTGAGTTCTACTCATACTTGCATCCCTAGCACCCAGTAGATGCTCTGTAAGTATTTACTGAATTGAACTGAAAAATGGGAGCACATCTCTATGGGCTTATGATTCTTCTGCCAAGAAGGAGGGTCCCTGTTACAAAGCCCAGGTTGCCGGAGCCCCCCATCCCCCGTTCTTAGGAAGTCTCCCCAGTTCCTCAGGGCTGTGTGAGTGGCATCAGGTAGTTATGTGGGCATTTGGGCCTCCTACCTCCTCCTGGGCAGACGGCCTTTGTTTTGTCCCCCAGGATGCACGGGCAGGTCAAGTGTTTGGACTGGGAGCCCGGTGAGGTGTGGTGGGAGGCAGAGCGCAAAGGGATGGGTCCCACCTAGATCTGACCTGCGGGCAGGAAGCACAGAGTCTCACTGAGCCAGTCTCATCCCTCCAAAAGCCTTACAACCCCAGGATCTCTGACCCGAGAGCTCCCTGCTCACTGCAGGGAGGGCACATGGGCCAGAAAGTGGCAAAATGTCTGAGGGCTGTACTGCCCAGAGCGGCAAGGGAGCAGGTGGGGCATCCTTCTCTGAGGACCAGCATCTCGTTCCCCTCAGTACCCAGAATCAGGCCTTGAACACTGTAGAGATCTAACTGATGATAACTGCTAGCAGTTGGGGAGAGTAGGGTGTTGAAGTCACAGAGACCTCGCTGGGCAACCTGATGAAAGGCCTTGGGCAGTTTTGCATCTGGGTTGACAACTGGGTTGTTGTGAAGATTTTTTTTTTTTTTTAAGTTTGTAAAAAGCCCAGCTCAGTGCCTGGCATATAATAGGTGCTTATACATGGGGGTTCACAGTGCTACTACAGGGAATCAGGGACCTGGTATGAGCCCAGCTCTTCCATCAACAGCCTGAGGCTCAGGCAAGTCCCCATCCCCCAGACCTCAGTGACCACGTCTGGAATGGGAGGGGGTGGGGGGGCTGGACTGCCTAGTTTCCGAGGTCGTCACCACTGCAAGTATTTCTGCCTCTATGAGTAAAACTGGTAAGGAGGACGATCTGAGTGTCGGAAGAGACTGGTTGCACTTTAAATCCTGTGATTCATCTTCGAAAAGACATACAAAATAATCATTACCCAACTGTGGCAGGGAATCTTGGATTCTTTCATTACGTTAACAAAGTTGCCAAATAAGGTAGCATTTAGACACATAAGACAACTCAATTCATTCCTTGTTGATGAGAATCTTTAAGGAGAGCACATCCCTCCCAGAAAGATCCAGCCAAGAAAGTAACACATACAGGCTCAGCTGCTCAAACTAGCCCATCCATGCTTGGAATCTTATTTATGATTCACTTATTATCATAATTTCTAGATCAGTCAGAGGTCAGGGCACTCAAGGGAACTGCAGACGAGTGGCGTGGATAGAGAAGTATCCTGGGATTGCTTCTGAAACATGCAGCTTCCCTCCCCGCAACCTGGGTCAGAGTGGGGAGTCGTGGGGGAGGGTTAGGTTCCAGTGGAGACTGTGGTGGGCTTAAGACAAAAATATAGCAATGTATGAAATCAAATTTCATGATAAACACCCAGAGTGTGGTGTAAACACCACTATCCAAGGCTGCAGAGATGGTTTTGAACTAAACCTTATGTATTTACACCAGACTGGGAACCCCTCCAGGGCAGCCCCCGACTTGTTTGTCTTAACCCAACACCTGGCCCATCTCAAGCACTCAACACATCTTTATCAAAGGAATGCCTAAACAATTGAAATAATTAATAGGAAAATCCTTAGTCATCTTCTCTAACACATTTGGCTTGACTTCAGGAAACAACTGTGACCTGGTAAATCAGCTTTGTCTGATGGGAACCGAAGCAGCTTTTGAGCTCTCTAAGGCCCAGGAAAGGCCCTGTCCACAAAGGGGCTGGATTAAAGCTGCAGAACCTGCCCCTACTTACTGTACTACCTCTGTGTGCAGAAATTATTTTAATATCACAGCTCCTCTATGTCAGCCTTATTCTGCTTCAAGACAACCCAAACGTCACACAAAATATACACTGAGACCTTTGCTTTGTTTTGCAGTCTGTTTAGTTTGCAGAAGACAGCACGTGTCTTTCCACCCACGTGGAGATCCTGCCTGCAGAACTCTCAAGACATTAATTTCATTCATTCTTTCAATACAGATGTGCAGGTGCTGTGTAGGCGGCTTCTCAGAATCCAGCCCCCATCCTCAATGGTTGTGTTGACTGGTGGAAGAGAGGAGACAATCTCACACCCTGGAAGAGGAGGTTGGGAGTGGAAATCTCAGACACTTTGAGAAAAAGGACCAAAGAATGGAAGGGAGCGGTCAGACTTGCACCTTAGCTGTCTGGAGTGTGAAAACATCCAGAGAAAGGAAAAGCAGGTTTTGCCTTGCATCCGAAAATGCTAAAGGCAGGGCAGGTCTGGGGGCTTGGGAAGCTTTCAAAGGCAACATTCTGTGAGGATTAAGTGAGGTCAGTGGGAGAACGGAGGAGGCGATCCGGTGGGTAGCGCACACCACGAAACGTTGCTGCCGGTCCTGCCTTGTCAGATTCTTCGAGCCCCGCTCCCGGGTGCCCACCCGGTCGCCTTCGCTCCTACAACCAGCAGGTAATTTCTGTTGCGGGAATCCTGCGCGCCCGCACTGTGGTGGGGGTCGAAGAGCCCGCGCCCTTCTCGAGGACTCCTCACCCTATCGCTCCTGCCCGGCGTCTCCGAACTCCAACCCCACACGTCGTCTCCCCCGCCTTCCCCTGACCCGGACCCCAACCACGGTTATCCCGGCCCGGCGGGCTCCGCGCTCGCTGGGTACCGACTTCCTACCGAAGGGGACCTGGAGAGCCCCCGCCACGCCCAGCCACTGCCTGCTCTGAGAGCGCAGACCCCTGGGGAGGCCACCCCGCCAGGTGAAAGCTTGGCGCCCCGGGGTCCTTCAGCCCCCAAAGGGCGGAGTTTCGAGGCCGGTGGAGGGAGGAGGGGAGAGACCGTCCGCAGGGGCTCTGACCCCCAGGTTCAGGCGGGGCCTGGTGTGCGGCGGTCTTACCCGGGTATGAGGCCGGGGGGCACGTAGGCGGCGTTGAACTCGGTCAGTAGGGTGCCCGCGCCGCGGGAGGCCATGATGGGGGCGGCGAGCGCGCAGCGAGCCCGGGCGCTCTGGCCACACGGTCGACAGCACGGGTTACCCGGCAACCGTGCGCCTGGCAACGCCAGTGGCGCTGCGCCGCCGCCGCGGCGTTCCCGGGCCCCGCACCCCGCTCGCCGTCCACTTCTAGGAGCAGCCAGGCGGGGTGCGTCCGCGAGATGTTTGCGCATCTCCACGTGCTCTCCTGTGTGACCCCGCAAATCGCCGCTCCCACCCAAGCCTCCGTTTTCGCATCCTTGCATCTTTCAGCTTCCCCGCCAGGCCAGATGGGTGATGCTCCGAGGCGGGTCGAAGGTGGAAATGGTGCACAAAGCAGCAGCCCAAGCTCGGCTCAGCCCCAGGGCCCGAGTGGCCACAGGGACCTCAAGAGCCATTGCTCCCCAAGGTTTTCCACCGGGCCCCCGTTCCGCGGGGCCTCCAGGAGGGGCTTCAGACGTGTGTCCCGCTTGGCATGTTTGCCCAGGACACTGTAATTTAAGTGTGCGTGTGTGTGTGTGTGTGTGTGCGCACGAACGTTGGGAGCGAAGGACATTTTTCTCCTTAATCTCTTCTCTCTCCGTAGGAACTTCCTTCTCACCTCCCATTGCCTCTCAAACTACTCCACAAGAGAGCTTTATAAGTAAGGAGCAAAAGCCAATCGTGAGGGCTTCCCTGGTGGCGCAGTGGTTGAGAGTCTGCCTGCCGATGCAGAGGACACGGGTTCGTGCCCCGGTCCGGGAAGATCCCATATGCCGCGGAGCGGCTGGGCCCGTGAGCCATGGCCGCTGAGCCTGCATGTCCGGAGCCTGTGCTCCACAACGGGAGAGGCCACAACAGTGAGAGGTCCGCGTACCGCAAAAAAAAAAAAAAAAAAAAAGTGGGACCTGGCTTAGGTTTCAGAAGGGTCAGTCGCTCAGCCAAGGAGTGCTGTGTGCTGACCGGAGTTCAGCAAAGTTCCAGGCCTTACCTAGGGCAAGTTCAGGGACTTTCTCCTAAGGATGCACAGGTCCCTAGGAGGCCTCACGAAACTCACCCCCTTCACGAGAGAACATCCAGAGGGCCTAGGGAGGAGATAGATTTTTTTTCCCTGTAAAGCGCCACCAGGCTTTACAAAGATCACCTTATGGCCTTAGGGTTGGAACATGTTAGTGAATTTAGTTTTTTTAAAAAGAGACATTAAACATCTGTTGTTGTTGTTTTTTTAAATTAGACTTTCACTTTTATTGCATAAATACAATATCCTAAAATATTCTTTAATTCAATATGGCTAGATAAATGTGAGAAGGGAGAAGGAATTGAGGAAGGAGAGAGAGAGAAGGAATTAGAACATAAAGAGATAAAGGAAAATAGGGTAGAGTAGGAGGAGACATCTAGAAGGAAGGAAGAATGCTCTTATGATACCCTGCAGGTCGCTTGGACTATAGAATTCAAAAGGAGTGACCTCTTGCCAGCACGTTGTAAAAATTTAATATTTCTTTTTTTTTTTTTTAACCTTTAGACTGTTCAGATAGGTCACCACGCTCACTCTTTTATCCTGTCAACATTCATGGGATATTCTGCTATCCACAGGAGACCATGCGAGGCTCTGGGGACACAAAGGTGCAGTGCTCCAGGGTCTCCCAGTCGGGGGTCGGGGGAAGTAAGTGGAGCAGCCCAAGGAAGCAGTGGATGAGAGGGGACAGGCGCAGCACAGACAAGGAGCCGACCCAGCCTGAGTGCCGTGCAGGTGCAGAGGCACTTCCGGGTATAGGCACCAGTCGGGCTAAACCGAGAGGCTAGGGATGGAGTGGGGGCATTCCATGCAGAGCAAACAGCAAGAACAAGGGTGCAGATGGCCCTGCAAAGGCTCCAGGCTCAGGGACCCCAGCTCCCGGGGTCCCCTTCCCACTGAGCCCCTCCAGGGGTGTGCTGCTGGAAGAAAGGAGGGGCAGATCTCCTTTGGTCCTTGGAAATTCTGCCACAGAAATCCCTTCACCAACCACTCGCAGCTGACAGTTCTCCTGCAGCACATCTCGCCACGCCCGGGCCCTAGGACGGGGCTGGGTTAGTGCCCTGGACCTGAAGTACTGCCCTTAGTAAAACATAAGCCTCTGAGGCCTTCGCAGTCAGGCATCTCCAATCACGCTTAGCCTGGCTCCTGAGTGCCCCCCAAACAGCACCTCCATCCTCCCAGATCCCTGGGAGTCAGGACCCGGCCTCTTGGGGTCCTAATCTCCATGAGAGCAGTGGGAAAGTACATTCCCTGTCCTCTTAGGGCTCCCATTTCTGAGGGACCGGCCACCAGGCACAGCCTTGATGTCATCCAGTAGGTGCTGATTTTCCAGCTGAAGGGCCCTGGGCTGGGATTTCTACATAGCACAGTGTGACCCATCCAGAGCATCCAGGCCCCCTGAGCCTGGTGGGCACCAGCAGCCCTGCTGGCCAGCTTGACTGGGGGGGGCAGGCACCCTGAAACATCAGTGCAACAGCTCAGCTTCCTGTGCACACAGATCATAAAGTTCCTTCTCCCCCATGGGAGGGGTGCCGCCCCACACCCAGCCCACTGCGCTCATGCCCACTCCCATCTTCCCACTCCTGGTGGCAGAAGAGCTTGCCTGGCAGGCCCTGTGGAGGGGAGGGCAGGCAGCTCTGCCCCAGGAGCTGCGAGAAGACACCTGAAGCTGGGCCGTCCTTTATCTGGGAGCAGGCGGCTGCTGAATAATGAATTCAGACTGTCTGCACTGCTAGGCTGCGCACGGGCGCACAACTCACACACGCACAGATACACACACGCTGGGCTGACAACTTGGAGGGGTGGAGGTTGGCCAGGCTGTGAGTCGCTGGAAGGAGCAGCTCGGCTTGGTTGCCTTGGTCTCTGTGGGCAGCATCGGAGGGGAGAAGAGGCGGTGTGGGAGAGGAGGGAGGCACGTGTGCCGAGCGCCGTCCATCCACAGAGCTCACTCCTTCCCCAGCTGCTCCCGCACCAGCATGGCTCTGCTCGTCCACCTCAAGACGGTCTCCGAGCTGCGGGGCAGGGGCGACCGGATCGCCAAAGTGACTTTCCGAGGTAGGGACTCTCCTGTCTTATGGGGACCCCAGCTCCGGGCTGACGGGATAGGGCAGGGAGGGGAGGATGGATTGGAAAAGTTCTAGCAGGGTTGGTGCGATGAGTCTTCTCACGGGCAGCCATCTGCCCCTGACCTGACTAACCACTGTGATTTCTTGAAAATCAGGGTCCCCCACGTTTCCATGTCTGCATGTGTGTCTCTCCCTGCACTTGCCAATGTGCCAACCAGAGGGTTGTGGAGTCCTCTGCCTGCAGGAGGTCCTGGGGAGGCAAAAGTGAGGACCCCACCCCAGGGCTCAGGGGAACTCAGGGCTGAGGGACCCAACGCTGCGGAGTCTCCCTGGGCCCCTCCTCCTCTCCCTCTCCCTCCTGCAGGTTGATTTCCTTGGGCACAGAGTGGGGGTGGGGTGTACAGCCTGGAAGACCCGGGGGGCTCCTAGAAACCAGCATGATGGGGATACTGTTGGCTTCTCGCAGGTCTATCTGTGGTCAGGGATCCTATGAGCCCCACCAGCCTCCCTCTCTGTCGGTTCTCTTCCTAGCCTCCTTCCCTCTCACACATCCAGTGACCATTTACTATGATCTCTGTGCCAAGGCCAGGGGCTGGGCATGACCCAGGCCCTGCCCTCAATGAGCCCACATCCACTGGGACAGGAGGACCCGTGGGCAGACAATAGGGACAAGTGTGTGATACGATGAGGATGGGGACGAGTGTAGGGTGCAAGCTACAGAAGCAGCACCCTGACCCAGGCTGGGGGCAGGGTGGTCAGGGAAGGCTTCCAGGAGGAGGTGACACCTCAGCTGAAACCCAAGGGGACAGCAGAAAGGAGCAAGGTGAAGAGGTAAGAACAGAGCAGACAGAGGGGACAGGATGCCCAAGATCAGGAGGGGAGCTGGGACACGGGAACAGACAGATGCTCCATAAGCCTGGATCCGGGGGTAGGTGCGAGCTGAGGCAGGAGAGACAGGTAGAGCTGAGGAGGTAAGACTGCCTTCACCCCGGGGAAAGTGGGCAGCCCCTGAAGGTTTTGAGCAGGGAAAGACAAGGCCAGGCTTCCCTCTGCTTTTTACCCACTCACCTCTGCCTGTGCCTCTGCCTCTGCCTGGCCACAGCCCAGCCCCCTGGGCCAGGGGCATGTCTGGCAGCCTTTGACCAAAGGCCAGGGTGCTCCTCACTAGACATGGCCCTTTCTCCCCAGAGAGGGCTCTGAGGGTGGGGGCGGGGTGGGAGAGTAGGGGAGGAGCTGAGAGAACCCACCAGATTAAAGAGCAAAATGAGCATCAGGGCCCAGGCTGGACACACGTCTGCACCTGCATCAGGAGGGAGAGGTGAGACCACGGGGCAGCCCTCTCAGGACCTCTCCAGCAGCCACCAGGGCACCCACGTCACCCCCTCAGTCAGGCCAGCTCTGGGCACGAGGCCCTGGGTTGTCCACCCTGTGGCCTGTTGTGCGTAGGGACAGGCAGAGGTGGAGGGGATCGCGGTGTGCGTGCAAGCAGGAGGGAGAGGAATGGGGGCTGGGCAGCCTGTTGCTTCCCACACCCTCCCAGACTGCTTTCTCTGCAGCACCCTGGATCTCCGCGTGCCACCTGCCAGCTCGTGCTGCCTTTAGAAAAAGCAAGTGTGTCCTTTCATCTGTGACATGTGTCCCCGTGGTGGGCAGATAACACAGTATTTGGGTCTTTAGCTACAGGTCGCCGTGTTGTTGCTGCCATGACAGAACAGTTCCAGGCTGCACAAACCAGTCCCATTTGCAGGCAGAAAAACGAAGGTGTAAAGAGATCTGTACGGCCTTCGTGGAAGGACCGAAGCACAGTGGCCCCAGTTCACAAGACCTCATCCTAGCCCTGGTTGCTCCACCCTGAAAGCCTCTTTATCCCCTCCTGGTGAACTTGGGTTGAGCACCTTGTCTATCGGATGCCCACCTTTTTCCTTGGGCAGTGGGGCTGGTCCTCTAGCCTCAGTGGACCACACAGGAATTAGCCTATTTGCAACTCGTGCCCTCTGGACTGAGTGGAGAAATCCACTTCCAAGCTCCGCATCTGCAGCAGGTGACCGTAGGCAGAGCTCCTGGGGAGGGGGGTGGGCAGCAGGAACAGGCAGATGGCAAGCAGGTTTCCAGAAAGAGTCCTTTGCAAGAACCAGAGATGCCCCAGCCATTCACCTGTTGCTGCCAGCAGTTGACAACTATAGATGCCCCAAAAGACCAACACTAACTACAATTCAGAGGGAACGGACTCACTCTAGAATGTTCCACAGTGTCTCCTGCACACACAACCACGGGTGTCCAAGCAACTACCCTGCAGGGAGAAACGAGAAGCCAGTGGACGGTCAGAGGGAGATGCTGGCCCTGAGCTCCCCCGATCCCTTGAGTGAAGCTCAATGCCAGGTGGGGTGAGGGAGCACCAGCTGAGTTACTCGTGGCCCAGGTAGACCAGATCAACTGGTTGAAATAAAGCTTGACTTTCTGTGCTGCGCGACACAGGACACTTAGGAAAGAGCCCTATGGGGTTGTGGTAGAGAAATCTGTAGATATGGGGTCAAAAGCCCTGGGTCCTACCTGGGTTCTTCCACTTACTTCACCTCTCTGACCCTTAGTTTACTCACCAGTAAAATGGGTACAATGATAACATTCACTTCGTCAGGTTGCTTCAGTGAAAAAAATAGGTATGAAAGAGTCTTAAGGAAAGAGCATTCAAATGACCAATGTGTTTGTGAGACAACTGTTTCACTTCTACTTGGGGCAGCTGCTGGCTTCTGAGTCATCATCTCTCCAGCCCAGCTTCCTTCTGTCAGCCAGGAGTGAGGCGAGAGGGCAGCGTGCGAGATATAAAGCGGGGAGGAGGGCACGCCTGAGGGGCTCCCGACCTGTGCCAGGAGCAGGCAAATTGGCCTGGCCTCTGCTCTGTAGGGACCCCCAGCTAAGATGTTCCACAGGAACCCAGGCCTGGGGCAGACCACCCCTGAGACCCCTGTTCCCATGTGGGCTGGTCATGCTCCAGCTTTGTCCCCGGCCACCCCTCTTTTCCCTGCCATCCCAGGTCAGCTGGCCACCTACCCTGCGGCTCAGCGCACACCAGCCAGCTCCATCTGTAGCTCTTGTCTCTTACTGCTCCAGCAGCCACTCTTAACCTGGTCCTGCCCTCATTCGTTTGTTCACTGAATGTGCTGATATCTGTGGACAGGCCTGGAACCCTGAGGGGGACGAAGACACAGCCCCTAACCTGCAGGAGTCACAGTCCATTGAGTCAGACAGGAGACACCAGAAGGCCTGGACCCCAGTCCCCGTCATGCAAGTGGACCACAGGGCCTCGGGGCCTCTGCTTCCCATAAGCAAGATGGAGACCACGGTCCTCATTTAACGCAGAGGGGTGCAACCAGAATCAGGAGTGGGCTGTCTGGGAAGGAGCCATCTTGCCTGCAGGTCACTACTCAAAGGGAGGAAGTGTTAGCTTAAGCTGTCCTTTTTCAACCCCTGAAATAATTCCCAGCATCCATCATAGAGCCACGGAAGGCAGAGTGGGAAGGGCCTCTAAGATCCTCTAGTCCAACCTTCTGCCCAGTTCTCAGCCCCATCCAAGCCCCCAGGCATGGGTTCCTGGGCTGTCAGGGAACCAAGTGACAGACTGTCTGGGGCCAGCCTCCTGATCTTCCTTTACTCTCCATCCCTGAGTTTTCCTGCCAAAATACCGGCTTTAGGGACTCGATGGGTGAGATGGGTGATCTCTGGAGGCTGGCTCTGATCTCCACATAATTCGCCTGACCTGGTAATTGGCACAGACGTTTGCTTTATGGAGGCTCCCCGCTTGGCCCAGCTGACTTTTCTTCTTTGTTCCCTCCCCACATCACCCACTGGGTTCCCACTGCACTGAACTTCCTGCCATTCCCCAAAGATGCCAAGTCTTCTATACCTCCAAGCCTCAAGACGTCATATTTCTTCTGCCGTCTCCACCTTGAGAACTCCCGTTAATTCTGTGCACCCTTCAAGGCCCAGCACAGCCGTCACCTCCTCTGTGGAGCCCTCACCCTCCCTTGCAGTACTGTGTACATGCTCCTTCCACCTCTCAGCTAGGGCACTTTGTAGTTCAGAAACTGCCCCAGTTTGTATGCTGTACTAACCTCCAAGCACCTTCAAGACAGGGATCTGATCTTAGCTCTCCTAATTGAGCCCTGTGCTGAACCCTGGGCCAAGTCATCAAAATGAATACGAAACGGCATGTCTTTGAGGTACTCACTTGTTAGTGGGTTTAAATCCTTCTTCCTCTGTGACCCTGTCACTCTTTGGCTCAGTGTCCTCAACTGTGAATGTCCCCGCCCCCAGCTGTCTATCCAAAGGGGATCAGGAAGTGGAGGAATCAAGAATCCTGGCCCTAGCTCCCTGCATCGACCTCCCAACCCAGGGGATCTTTCAGGGCCCCAGAGGGAGGCTGACTTCATCTTCTAGCAAATGTTGGGCAGTCCAGCTATGGTCCTCAGGTCGGAAGCAAGAAAGGCTGCACAGTTCCCCTGGCCCTCCCGCTCCATGGCACATGCTCTTTCTGAGCATTGCTGCCTAGAGCACAAGGTACAAGGTGGGGCTTAAAGGAACCAGGTTCTCACAATCTGACAGGGGGGAAGAAATGTGCACAGACCTCATGGAGAAACACTGCCAGACACAGAGGGCCAAGGCACACTTAGGGGCGGGGCGTAAACTGCAACACGTTCAGAGGATGGCCGCTTGCTCCCAGCTGCAGAGGTCAGGGAAGGCTTCGTGAGAAGGCAGAGGAGAGGGTAGAGGAGGCGGGGAGGAAGCCCTTAAGCTGGGTCTTGAATAGCTGCTCGCACACGTGGAGATGCGGAAGGAGGGGCGAGGGAGGGTTGCTGGCGGAAGCAAGGGCATTCTGGGTGAGGGACTGACAGGACCAGAGGCCAGAGGAGGGGAACGCCACTTAAATCTGATGGCCAGGAAGCCACTAGGTTTGGCTACAGCAGAGGCTGCAGGTAGTAGATGGAGGTTAGAGAGCCTGGAAAGGAGCGCACGGCCGGGTGGGTGACTGCGTGCTGGGAAGGGGTTGGGGCCCCCGCCTGGGCACTGAGGACAAGATTCCCCTACTCCTGGCTGCTGCAGGGACCACCTCAGGCTCCAAATTAGATTTATTTTCCCACTAAAATGGGGGAACTCTCCACCTTGGTGAGAAATCGGATTTCTATCCGGAGACTTCTCTACCACCCCTGGTGAAGGAGGCGGAGTACCCCTGTGTCCCAGCCCTGAGATGCTCCTGGGACGCCTGGACCTGCCTGTGCACTCCAGCCCCGCCCAGCACCTCCTCTCTGGGAGGATGTGGGGCGGGTGTTGCCCCAGTGAAGGCGGCAGATAGAGGGAACCCTTAGGACAGCTTCTGCAGTGCACGCCTGGCTGTGGACACAGCTCTGCGCTTTTGAGGTGCCTGAGGGATTTACGCCACATCCTCCGCTCTTCCGAGCACTCCCAGGCCCCTCATCACCGGGGGAGTGGATCTTCTGTGCCTAAAGCCCTAGGCGGTCAATATCCTCTTCCCCCCGGGCCAGAGCAAGCCGCTGCAGACCTCGGAGAGCAGCAGAGGGTGCTGCATGTTCCCTAAGCTTCTCCTGCTTTGATGAGACAGGTGTGTTTTCATGCTATGGAAATGACCATATAACTGTCTTCGGCTGCAAACGGCCCTCAGCAAAAATGCTGCTGGAAGTCAACGTGCTCAAGGACAGACTTGCAAATAATTTCCCTGAATTGCAAAGTCTTGGTTACCTTACCCACCTTTACTGCTAACATAAAAGCTATATCCCTTCCACCTACTCCCATCCCTGAGTTTGATCTTTTTTTTTATTATTAACTTTTTAGAATGGAAAATCTAAAATATATACTCGAGTAGGGAGACTAGTATAAACGCCCCCAAGTTCTCCCCATGCAGTCCTAACAGCTGTCAACTCATAGCCAAACTTGTTTCATTTGTACCCCTTCCTTCTCCCACCCCCCAAATAATTTGGAAGTAAATCCCAAACACCACACCATTTCCTCTGTAAATATTTAGTGTATAGCTGTAAAAATCAAGGACTCAAAAAAAAACCCACCTATTATATCACTCCTAAAAAAGAAATAAATCCTTAATACTATCAAGTATTCAGTGATCAAGTTTCTGATTATCTCATTAATGTCATAAACTCTTTCCCAATTCATTAAAAGCTATATTTTAATGTGTTTCGTAAGTCAAGTATTTAATCATTCATTCACTCCTTCATTCATCCAGGTAATAATATTCATCAAGGACCAGTTATGAGCTAAGTGCTATTCCAGGCAATGGGGTGACAGCAGCCAATGAGACAGACAAGGTCCCTGCCCTCAAGGGGAAGACAGTCATTGCACAAGTCACTGGGAGTGGGATGAGTGTTCTGGAAAGAGAGGTACAGGTGCAAGGCAGCATGAGGCAAGAGAAGCCCACTCAGACCAGGAGCTCCAGAAGCTGCCCTGAGCGGGTGAGTCAACGAGATGAAGCTGGAAAAGTGCACAGGCCCAGAGAGGAGATCTTACTGAGCAGGGGATGGGCTGATATTTAAACACCCTTGAGAGGGGATAGCATTTTGGCAGAGACAAAACTCATGAAAGGCCCCATTCCAGGCAGAGGGGCTACTATCAGTACAGATGTGATGGTGTGGAGCCGTGTCAAGGGCTTGGGGAACAGGGAGTGCTGGCAGGGCCTGGGGTAGGAATGGGGTGGAGGGGAGGCTGGGCTCAAACACAGAGGGTCTTCAGTGTCACACTCTGGAGTTTGAACTTTGCCTTGTAATTGAGTGGGAGTCACCAAAGCTCTTGGCAAGAGGATGGGGTGGGAAGATCCGATTTGGGGATCTGGAGGTCAGGACCTCAGGCCAGGAGCCCAGGGAGGGGCAGTGGTACAGGCAGAGAGAGTTGTGCCTCAAAAGGGGGGCTGTGGGTTTGAAGAGAAGGGGTGACATCCGTTCAGAGGAGGAGGCAGCTCCGGGATTGGGAGTGAGCAAGAAGGCAGGACGAGGGTGCCACTGGATTTCATACTTGAGTAACTGGGTGGACAGTGAGGCCACCAGTGAAGCCGGGGAGCATACAAGGAAGAGCAGGTTTGGGGGGGCACGAAGAGGATGGGCTTGCCCGCAGGTCATTCTAGTGAGAATGTCCCCCAGGAAGCCCGAAATTTGCCTTGGTACCCTGAGTACCCAGGAAAGTGGTTGGAATCTGGTGGTTTAGGAGTCCAGGTGGCAAGTGAAGACGTAGGAGAAGGCGAGGTATGCCTAGTTCTTACGGGGCTGCTTTGGGATCAAATGAAAAAGTTGATATACATGAAAGGCTCTACAAACTGTAAAGTGCTGTAAAATGTAAGGATTATTCTAATTAGGGCCCCTCATGCTGCAGCCTTCTAGAGAGACAGAAAGAGAGTAGATTGTGACCCTGGGGATCCCATGGACCCAGGGATCTGGGGGGTGGGCAGGAGTTCTCCTTTGGACTCCTGCCAGTTGCTGACACCCCAAATTCTGCCAGACACGGAGATGATAAAGTGAAAAACACCTGGAGCCATCACCATCCGGGTGGGCTCCTCCAGGGCAGGCACCTCACCAGGTTCCCTGGGACCAGCACAGTGCCTGGCACAGAACAAATCTGAAACAGAAGCAACAGGAAGCAGCGTGGCCTGCAGGTGTGGCAGGACAGCCAAGCAGTTAGCAGCAGGGGACCCTGCAGCCCCCGAGCCCGGCAGCCCCTGGCAGTGATCTGTTTCTTCCACTGACAGTTCCAGAAAGGTTTCCTGAGACAGAGAATATCACAAGATCATTTTTACCTTTGGTCTCTTGTCTGCTTCCTACCTGGACTGATCCACCCCAAGAAGCTGGCTCAACAGTCTTTGCTTCTATTTTATTTTTCAAAACAGCAGGGCTCATCAACTTAGCTGGAAGTCAGTTTTCACTCACTGGATTTTTTTTTTTTCTTTTTTTTTTTTTTTGCGGTATGCGGGCCTCTCACTGTTGTGGCCTCTCCCGTTGCGGAGCACAGGCTCCAGACGCGCAGGCTCAGCGGCCATGGCTCACGGGCCCAGCCGCTCCGCGGCATATGGGATCCTCCCAGATCGGGGCACGAACCCGTATCCCCTGCATCGGCAGGCGGACTCTCAACCACTGCGCCACCAGGGAGGCCCTCACTGGATTTTTTTGAAAAGCCAAGGTTTAAGATAAAGTCAGGACTGCAGTTTTAACAATATTTTTCCCCCATTTAAGGATGTAAAAAGAGTCACACTCCCATCATGCTTCATTATATTCCCAGTGCCTGACACGGAGGAGGTACTCTGCACAGCTCATGGATCACTGAGACCACAGGCTTCTCCATCTGTCACAGAGGGGGAGAACCTAAGATGCAACAGCTGCTGAGAGTGTGGCTCGTGCTGTCCTAGGCTCGAGGGGAAACATCACACTCTCTCTCTGCCTCAGTGCCTGGGTCTGAAAGATGAGAAACAGAGTCATCAGTTAGTTACATGGCAAAATCATTTTGAGGCAGCACCTGGAAGGAAGCACAGGTTTGAGCTGAGCCAGAGATGGAGTTTATAATCCCTGCCCTGTCCCTGCCTCTCAGGTGAATCCCTCACCTAAGCCTGAGTTTCTACCATGTCCCTGGGCGTTAACAGGGTGAGGGAAGGGGAGATAAGTGAGTGGAGGTAAGAAATGATATTTGAATTAGATTTGTGGAAAACAACAGATGAGAGATAGATGGGGCCTCCATCTAGCTGAGAAGTGGGGGAAAAGGAAAAGACAGCCTCCCCTGTGAGATGCCCAGTGACTCTACAGAACCCAAATCTGGATCTCTGAGTTGCTGGTGATCTTTGGAGAGCACACTGTTTAAGGAACTTAAGGAATAGCTGTTTTCCTGGACAACTCCTTTTTAATTGAATTTCTTCATTCTACGGTCCCATCAACTGTCATTATGAAATTGAATAGTAGTGTTCCTCACAGGGGGAAAAAGTGTTATTACGAGAGAATCACAAACAACTAAACAATAAAATCATTAGGGACATAGAAGATTGGACAACATCATCAACCACATTGTCCTAATTGACATTTCTAGAACATTTCATCCCAAAACTGAAAAATACACATTCTTCTCATATGCACATGGAACACTTATCAAGACGGACCATATGCTGGGTAATTAAACAAGTCTCAATACATTTCAAAAGACTGACATCTTACAGAGTATATTCTCTGACCCCACTGGAATTCAATTAGAAATGAGTAACAATAAGAGATCTTTAAAAGCTCCAAATATTTGGAAATTAAACAATACTCTTCTAAATAACCTAAGGTCAAAGAGAAAACAAAAGCAAAATTATAAAACATTTCTAACTGGATGTTAATGAAAATACTACATATCAACATTTAGTTTTAAATACTTATAGCAGGAAAGAAAAATGCCTACAATCAATGATCTAGGTTTCTGCCTTAAGAAGCTGCTAAAAGAAAAGCAAAGTAGGGACTTTCCTGGTGGTACAGTGGTTAAGAATCCGCCTGCCATGCAGGGAACACAGGTTCGAGCCCTGGTCTGGGAAGATTCCACATGCCACGGAGCAACTAAGCCTGTGCGCCACAACTACTGAGCCTGCGCTCTAGAGCCCACGAGCCACAACAACTGAGCCCACGAGCCACAACAACTGATCCCGCATGCCACAGCTACTGAAGCCCGCATGCCTAGAGCCCGTGCTTTGCAATGAGAGAAGCCACTGCCATGAGAAGCCTGCGTACTGCAACAAAGAAGTAGCGCTTGCTCACTGCAACTAGAGAAAGCCCTTGCGCAGCAACGAAGACCCAACGCAGCCAAAGGAAAAAAAAAAAAGAAAAGAAAATTAAACCCAAATCCTAAAAACATTATGCTAAGTGTAATAAGCCAGGCACAAAAACCACATATCATATGATTCCATTTGTATGAAAAGGCCAGAATAGAGACAGAAAATGGATTCGTTGTTGCCAGGGGCTGGAAGGAGAGAATAGGGAGTGACTGTTAATGAGTATGGAGTTTCATGTAAGGTGATGAAAATATTCTGGAATTAGTGATGATGGTTGCACAGCCTTGTGAATATACTAAAACCACTGAATCGTACACTTTAAGTGGGTGAACTTTATGGTTTGTGAATTATGTTTCAATAAATAAAAATAAATACAATCTAAAATATTAAATCCCAGGATAATAAAAGGAGAGAAATAGAAAACCAACGACAGAGAAAACTAACAAAGCCAAAAGTTTGTTCTTTAAAAAAAAATTAATAAAATAGGTAAAGTGAACAAGGAAAAACAAGAAAACACAAATTACCAGTATCAGGACTGAAAGAGGGGATATCATTACATTAAAAGGAAACTGAGGGAATATTATGAATAATTTTATATTTCTACAGCACAGATGAAAGGAACGAATCCCTTGAAAAACAACTGACCAAAACTGACACAAAAAGAAATGGAAAACCTAAAGAACCCAGTATCTATTAAAGAAATCAAGTTTGTAATAACAATGATAATGATGATGATGGCGGTGGTGGTGGTGATAAACTGCTTTTCCATAAAGAAAACTTCAGGTCTAGACAGCTTCACTGGTAAATTCTAGAAAATATTTAAGGGAGAGATAATGCTAATCTTATACAAACTCTCAGAAAATGGAGAAGGAAGAGCACTTCATAATTCATTTTATGATGCCATAATCTGATAAAGACCTTATACAAAAAGAAAATTAGAGCCCAATATCCCTCATGAACAAAGATGTAAAAATTCTTACCAAAATATTAGTCAGTTGAGTAGCAATATATGAAAGGGGTAACACATCATGACAAGTGAGTTTTATCCCAGGAATGCAAGGTTAGTTTAAAATTGGAAAAATAATGACTGGCTAGAACTCCAGTACAATGCTGAATAAAACATGAGGTGGGAGTGGACAACCTTGCCTTGCTCATGATATAGATATAGAAATGGCCAATAAACACATGAAAATGTGACCAACATCATTAGTCATCAGAGAAATGAAACTCAAAAACCAAAATGAAATACATCACATGCACTGAAACGTAAAAGTCTGACAATAACCAAATGTTGGTGAGGATATAGAACATTTCTTTTACATTGTGGATGGGATTGTAGAATAGTATAATCACTTTGGGAAAGTGTTTGACAGTTTCTTCTAAAGTTAAACATACACCTATGCTATGAGCCAGTGATTCTGCTTTTAGGTATTTCCCCAAAAGAAATGAAATGATAGGTCAACCAAAAAACTTTTGCAAGAATGTTCACAGCATCTTTACTCGCAACAGCCTGACAATGAAAGCAATCCCAAAAGTATGAACAAGAAAATGGATCAACAAGTTGCAGTCTATTCATACAACAGAAATTGCTCAACAATACAATTAAATGAATTACCGATATATACAACCATGTAGATGAATCACAAAAGCATTACATTGACTTCAAGAAGCCAGATACACAAAAGTACATTCTGTATGATACCACCATTTACACAAAGTTTAAAATCAAGAGTTAGAAATCAGAGCAGTGGTTTACGTATGAGGGGTAGAGACTTATGGAAAGTGGGGGATGAGGGAACATCTTGAGGAATAGGAATGTTCTTTTTTTAACGTTTTATTTATTTATTTATTTATTTATTTATGGCTGTATTGGGTCTTTTTTGCTGTGCGGGCTTTCTTTAGTTGCAGCGAGCAGGGGGCTACTCTTCATTGTGGTGCACGAACTTCTCATTACAGTGGTTTCTCTTGCCACAGAGCACAGGCTCTAGGTGCAGGGGCTTCAGTAGTTGTGGCACATGGGCTCAGTAGTTGTGGCTCACAGGCTCTAGAGCGCAGGCTCAGTAGTTGTGGCGCACGGGCTTAGTTGCTCCGTGGCATGTGGGATCTTCCCCGACCAGGGCTTGAACCCGTGTCCCCTGCACTGACAGGAGGATTCTTAACCTCACAGTGGTTCCAGGATGTAGGCTCGTCCAGGATAATTGCCGCCAGTTTAGAGATGATGGCTCTGAGACCCCGGGGATTGAATAGCCAGCTCCAGCCCTCCTAGCCTCAGCTGCGGCATCAGGCCCCAAACCTGAGTAAGCCTGGCTTTTTTCTGCACACAGGGATGCCTGGGCCCTGCTTCCCCACACTTGTGGGAGTAACTGGCCTTCGAAAAGGAACAGGCTGATTGGAACTGGCGGGGAATTAAACCTGCA
Source organism: Mesoplodon densirostris (assembly GCF_025265405.1). Classification (NCBI taxonomy): domain Eukaryota; kingdom Metazoa; phylum Chordata; class Mammalia; order Artiodactyla; family Ziphiidae; genus Mesoplodon; species Mesoplodon densirostris. Next base: position 21,040,870 of record NC_082674.1, on the reverse strand, counting down.
GGGCCACCCTCTTGAGGTGCTGTGGAGGAACAGGGGGAGAACAGATGCTGGGGACGTCACAGCATTGCAGCAGGGAATAGGTGATTACCAGGCCACCCTCCATACAGGCCATCCCAGGCACTGCAGACAGTGAGGTCTGGCTAATGTTAACTAACGCAAAGAAATAATAGTGACGGGTCTGAGTCACAAGCAGGGTGCTTTGCGCTATTTCTCAGCTCACACTAGGAAAAGAGTAATGTCAGGTACTGATACAGCCCAGAGGGCTAGGTCCTGGGCAAAACCATCATGTCCCTGAAGCTTGTCCTCAGGACACTGTCTTTCCCCTTAACGGTCCACTCCCCCCACCCTGTGCCCTCTTAGGACCCCCCAGTCCAGGTCTTCCTTTGGGGGGCTGCTCCCCAAGGGGAGGCACTTTTCATTCTTCCCTTCACCATCAGAACACACTTGTCCTGTGTCCCACTCCTTCCGGGCTCCATTCTCTGCTTCATCCTTTCAAACCTTTGCTCACCCCTTTCTCTGCCTGAAGTCCCGTCATCTCTCTCTCTTCCCCCCAGTGTCTCTGCATTTCTAGATTCCATCCGAACTTCCAGTGTAAATGCCCATGGCTCTATAACACCTTCTTTGATCTGCTAAGTTGAGGTCACTTCTCTTTTTCCTGTGTTCTCAATTTATTTATACTTGTTTTGCATGCCAACGACCAAATTTTGCCTTATGTACTAGCCTTTTACATGCCTGACCTGTCCCCCTTCTGGATTGTAATAAGATTCTTCAGGTATTCTAATTATCTTTGTACAACTGCTGGCCCACCATCCTCCACGGCCAAATGGCTGTGCTGACCCAGCAGAAATAAAAGACACTCTTGTGTGTGGGAATGAACGAATGCACACCGGCTCACAGCCCAGTCCCTATACGCCTGCCAGTTCTCAAGGTCTGGCTCTAGCAAAGTAAACTGTCTGGAAGAGAGAGCTGTTTGGTGCAGATGGGGATGTTTTGTCCCCTTAAGTCACATCACATGAAAGCTAGCACTCCATCCTGCATTATGAGACAAGAACGTCATTTAGGGGAGTAGTAGCCGTATGGATATTGTAAAATGGCAAATAACATACAACTGACTTCGATTAAGCTTTGGACTTCTGGACCCCTCCATCTGGGTATATCTGATGTCATGGCACTTATTACAGTGTGATCACAGAGTCTGCTATTCAAACTTCATTTATCGACTCAAGGAGGATTTTATTTCAGACCAAAGAGCTCAGCTATCCCATGAGCCTCCGAAGGAACGAAGGATGCTGTTCAATTTTCCCCACTTAATCTCCTGCTCAGTCTATCCACAAAAGCCTCTCCACAGCAGGGAACAGGCTATTTCCTTTCTCTCCAGACTTATTCTCAACCTCAGTGGCAACAAAGGTGATTGGATATTGGGATTTTAAATGGTTTTGTCTGAAAGTCATTTAATATGGAACTGAAATGTCGACAAGACTGGTATTGAGTAGAGTAGATGTTAAGTGGAAACGAACTTGAAACGAGAGTTGGGGTGAGTAATCCCCACTGATAACTTGGAAGGGGTGACAGAGGTCCCCTGGCTCTGCCCTAATGAATAGAAAAGGACCACTGGAATTATCCCTGTCACTGTTTGTACAAATCCTCCTAAAAAGTGGCTGTCCAAAAATGCTTAAGGACATTCTGTTTTCTTAATAAGTGGTCCTTTCCACCGTTCTGTGCCATTGATTTGATTTTTTTTTTCAGCAAACCTTTTTTTTTTTAATATCTAGAGGTAAAATTTAGCTCATCCGGTTTGACAATATTCACCACATTTAAATCCCCGGGGCCTGAGCAATGAGGTTTTACTGCTTTTCAGAACACAGCCCTGATGTATAAATTTTGCAATGGCTGATTTCACAGTATTTTACATCTTTTCCAACAAGGCTATAGGAAATACACAAGCAGGGGTAGGTTTGAGCTCCAGTGGCTTCATGCATATTTGAACCCTGTAATACCATCTTGGACTGTCCCTCCCTCCCTCCCCTCTGGCTGGGTTGCTCAGTTTCACTGCGGGAAAGGGAAACGCTTGAACACAGCCATATCCAGGCTCATTACCATTTTCCAGGATGAAAGAGCCTTTGATTATTCAGGCTTTCGTTGGGGAAGCCCCAGTGCACAGATATGCTCACCTGCTTCTCAATTTGTATTGCATGTTGCCTGTGGGAAAAATTAAAAGAGGCTCAGGCACCATCCCTCATGCTTTCCTCTCCTCCCCTGGCTGCCTTGGGATTTGTCGTTGAGATTTTTCTTTTTAGTTTTTTGTTTTGTTTTGTTTTGTTTTGTCCCTGGCTAGTGCTAAAGAATCTTTCTTTCCCATCTGTCTACTCCACATCTATTTTCTGTGTCTCTAGTCTTCGCTTTATAGCTTCTTCCTTATTATCTTGGTTGCAACCCCTCCCCATGTGCCCCCATCCTCCAAATACACACACACACACACACACACACACACACACACACACACAGAGTCTCACACACACCCTTCCTCAGACCATCCACCTGACTCTGGCATCAAACCCCTGGCCGCCTCCTTGTCAGCTTCATACTGAACTAGGACTTGCTTCTAAATTCTAAAAACCAGGCAAGCCCTGGATATCCCTGCACCAACCCTCTTATTATACAGGTGAGGCCACCAAGGCCAGAGGAGAGAAGTGGTTCCCAGGGGGATGGAGCCCCATCACCAAGGAGCATCAGAGGGGACTCACTCCAATGCCTCCCTGGCCAGGCGCTGGTCCTGACAGATCTCCCGGTGTTTCCAGGGGGAGAAAAGCACACTCTACTCCCGCACCCCTCTCCTGGGTCCCCAGCCTGTCTGCTGGTGACAACCCAAACTAACCCTCAGAATGAGACTGAGTTCAACCTGGAGGTAGCCCTTCAGTGAATGGTCCATTGGTTTAGGCTGGTGGGGATCTAAAAGCATTCTTTTTTCAATTACAAAAGTGAAGCACAGTCATTGAAAAATGTCGAACTCAAGTGTATACAATAAAAAAATCAAAGCATGCTGCTTTCAATATCTTTTTTTTTTTTTTTTTTTTTTTTTTTTAATTTTTTTGCTGTACGCGGGCCTCTCACCGCTGTGGCCTCTCCCGTTGCGGAGCACAGGCTCCGGACACACAGGCCCCGCGGCCATGGCTCGCGGGCCCAGCCGCTCCGCGGCATGTGGGATCCTCCGGGATCGGGGCACGAACCCGTGTCCCCTGCATCGGCAGGCGGACTCTCAACCACTGCGCCACCAGGGAGGCCCTGCTTTCAATATCTTCTCACTCCCCCTGTCCACTGATTACCACTTCTAAATGGTTTGAGATCTCTGTCCATTCATATATAAAAGAATTGAATTTGGGAGCTATTAAATAAACAGCTTACTGTCCAGGGAGTTCTGACTATAATTGCCTCTTTTCCCCACCAGGGCAATCCTTCTACTCCCGGGTCCTGGAGAACTGTGAGGATGTGGCTGACTTCGCAGAGGTAGGATGCCCTTGGGGTAGCACAAGCCCAGAGGGGAACCAGCAACTCCCCGCCTACTGGGGGTGTGCTGCTCCCACACCCTGGGGGGCAGCCTGCCCAGAGCTCCTTGCTTCCTGGGAGGAGGAGTGGTGGGAGCTGGGGGGGAGCCTTCCTGTCCCCTCCACCCAGGACCCCTCTCAGGGACCTCTGTAGAGGAGAGCCCCGTGCAGAGTGTCTGGCACAGAGAAGGGCCAGCTGGGCCCATCCAACAGGCCTGGAGGGGCTTCCCTGCTCCCTGGGCACATGGAGGGCCAGGCTAACCCACCTTCCAACAAATACAGTCGCACACGACCTCACCCCTTCCTCTCCAAGAGCTAGTGGGCTACCTCTCCCACTGTGGCTCCGCAGGAAGCTTTTCTGTTCTTTCGAACCTCAGGCTCAGAGGGTTGAGAAAATCTTTTGCCTCCGTTTATGGCACGTTGTCTCATTGGTCCCTACAAGGTCCCCTCTTGTTTTTCAGTGTGTAGGTAGGGATGGATGGATGCACGCATTCTCTTTTATCTCCGTATTCTTTCCCTCCATATACAACCATTCTAATGTGTTGAACGTGTGTATCTTTTGATTTCCCGTGTGTTCTTACAAAATTGGTATCGTTATCTCGTAAGCATATAATTTGTGTTTACCTGCATGGTGTCATGTTAAATATTTCCTTTTGTTTCAGTGAGCACCATTTTTAAATTCCATCCATTGCTATGCTAATCTGTTGTTTCTACAGTACTCCATGGGACACATCCAACACACATTAGGTTGACCAACCATCCTGGGACTTGCCTGAGATTTAGGGGGCTCCTGGGACACAGATTTTCAGGGCTAAAAGCAGAAAAGTCATGGTCAACCCAGCGTGAGTTAATCACCCTACCCATTTCGCCTGTGCACCCACCCCCCATGAGGAACTCCTAGCTTGCCTCCAACTCCCCACCACCAGGGATGCTATGGATATTCTTATGCATATGCCCCTTGGGCTTGTGTAAGTATTTCTCTGGGATATACACCAGGGCCAGGAATTGCTAGCTCATAGGCTATGCATACACTTAATTTGACCCAGGACTGTCATGGTTGACACTAGCAGTGCCTGTTTTCCACATCCTCATGTACACCTGGTGTTATACAGCTCTCTGATTCTCCTCAGGCTAACAATGATACCTCATTGTTGTTTTAAAGATACATTTAAAGGTTCCTCTTCTTTAAATTGCCTGTCCATATTCTTGGCCCTTTTTTCCTATTGTTATAGCTGTCTTTTCTTATTGATTTGCAAGAGCTCTTTGTATGTTCTAGATACCCACTCCTTGTTGGTTTAAGATATTGAAATATCCTCTCCCAGTCTACCATCTATCTACTAACTTTGTCCCTGGTGCCCCTCATTGACTAGAAATTCTTAATCCTGGCATGTTTCCAAGTTTTGTTGAAGGAGTCTATATACTCTTCTTGGTTACAAATATATTTTCCTACATTTTCTGATTTTATAGTTGTATCTTTTATCCTGTATGTGGTTTTTGATAGGGGCCCAGTTTTATTTTTCTCTATAAAGGGAACCATATTTCCTAACATCAGCTTGCAAAGCAAGCAATCATCTCTTCCATTTATTGTATGTTAAAGTCTATGTCTGAGTCTTCTATTCTATTCCTTTAGTCTATCTGTCTGTTCTTGAACTTTACCACACTGTGTTAATTAATATGGCTTTTTAAAAATGTCTTAATATCTGATGAGGCAAGTTCTTTACTCTTTTTTTTTTTTGAAGTTGGCCTATTTGTGGATCTTTATTCTCCCAGATAAATTTTAAAGTAAGTTTATTAAGTCCTTCCAAAAACCAAATGGAATTTTGATTGAATTTTATTGAATTTAAAAATTAACTTAGGAAGATGTCATTTTCTTCACAATATTAAATCATCTATTCCATCCTTTACTAGAATTTTAAAGTTTTCTACATAGAAGTCTCATGTATTCTTGATTATTTCCTAGATGCTTTATGGTTTTGTTACTATCATGAATGGTATCTTATTACATTTTTTAGTTGATTATTGCTGGCATAGAGAAATGCTTTCCTTACCTTTTTAAGTCCCTCTTTTACCTGGCAAACTTGCTGAACTTGATATTGATCCTCTTGTTCATTTTAATAGTTTATCTATTGATTCTATGTTTTTATGTATATGATAATATTATCTACAAAACGAAATGTTTTATCTCTTCCTTTCCAATCCTATCTCCTTACTTCATTATCTTTCCATAGGGTATTGGCTGTGATCTCTAGTTCTATGTTAAACAGCAATGGTTTTGGTGGGTGTCCTTTCTGCATTCTCCATATTAAAGAGAATAAATGCATCTAAAGTTTTGTCACCAAAAATAATTGCTGGAATAGGATTTTACTATGTAACTTTGTTTACTAGTTTACTAAGAGTTTTTATTATAAAAGGTTGTTGAACTTTATCAAAAACTTTTTCTGCACCAATTGAGACAATTATAACATATCCCTTTAGTATATTCCATAGCGTATTATTTTTAATACACAGATTCAATTGGCAAATAATTTTATTTAGGATTTTTGCCGCTATGTTCATAAAATCTTCATAATTCAATAATACATAAAATTTTCTGGAACTATACGCATAAGACAGAAATTTACCTTGACATTTTGGAAGAATCAAATGTAAAAACTTGTAAGTCTGGACAGTTTGGGGAGGAGAGTTCTTTGACTCCCTTTTCACTTTCTGTATGTCTTCTTGAACCAATTTTGGATTTTTACATTTTTCTAGGCATTTTTACATTTCATCTGGGTTTTCATATTTATTAGTGCACATTTGATCATACTGTTTTAAGATTGTTTTAAAATCTTTTCTGTGCCTAAAGTTATTTCCCCCTTTTTATTCCATATTTCATTTATTTGTATCTTCTCTCTGTTTTTCTTGGTCAGTCTTGCTAAAGATTTGTTTATCTTATTAGTCTTTGTAAAGAACCAGCTTTTGGCTTCATTAATCTCCCCTATTGTGGCTCTCCATTTCATTGATTTCTGCCCTTTTCTTAATTATTTGCATTCTGTCTGTTTATTTTATTCTACTCTATGGCTCTTTTCCTAACTTCTTGAGTGCTAAGCCTATTATTTTTAACTTTTCTTGTTTCTTAATAAATGTATTTGAAGCTGTAAATTTTGCTCTATGTGCAGTTTTAACTGTATCCTACAAATGTTTATATATAATGTTTTCACTATTATTCAGGTTTAAACTTTTCTTACGTTCCTTTACGATTTTCTTTTAAACCCAAGAGTTATACAATAATATGTTATTTAGTTTCCAAATAAATACATGTATGAAATTATAGCTCCTTATTTTATTCATTTCTAGTTTTATTGCATTATGATCAAAGAACAGAGTCTGTATGGTATTGATCCTTTGGAATTTACTGAGACTTCTCTTATGACCTAATTCATGGTCATAAATGCTCCCTCTGCTTAAAAGGAATTTGTTTAGTGTGGGGTTCTATCTGTAGCTCAATATAAGCCTGATATTATATAAGCTCAAGCTTATTATTTATATTATTTAATTCTTCAAATGTTCTGTTTATTTTTCTCTGCTTGATCTATCAGTTTCAATAATGACTGTAATAAATAAAATCTACTGCTACAATTGTTGATTTATATATTTCTCCCTGCAGTTCTGTCAGTTGTTGCTTGATGTGTTTTGAAACTGTTACTAGTTGCCTTTATGTCCATTATGGCTATATCATCTTGCTTATTTTTCCCTCAATCGGCACTTAATATCCTTCTTTGTCTCTTATGTTGTTTTTTGCATTAATTTCCATTTTGTCAGATATTAAGATTGCTATCTCAGCCAATTTTGGTTCGTTTGCCCGGTATATCTGTTTTGATCCTTTTAATTTCTTGGTATGTCTTTTTTCATGTTATCTTCAACAATTCCGTTTTTAAAATCAAGTGTGTCTTCTTAGGGCATGGATTATTAGGTCTTGTTTTCTTACCCAATGTGAGAGTCTCTCTGTTTTAATTGATTAGTTTTACCCATTTACCTCTACAGTAATTGCTATTATTATAAGACTTATTTCTACCACCATCTTATTTTATATTTTCCATTTACTGTATTTTCTGCTTCTTTTTTTTTTTTTCCTATTTTCCAGCTTTCAGTTGGATAGATTGAGTTTCTTTTGTTAGTTGAAAAGCTATGTATTCTGTTTTTGTTTTCAAGGTAGGTAGTCAGCCTTCCATACTTATGTTTATGTTCTCCTATTGAGAACTCAAATAAATAAGTAATTATAATTTCTCCTAACGTGACAAGTACCTTAATACTCTCTTGTGCCTCTTTGATTTCCCCACCTCAGCCCACATCCTAATGCTGATATTGACTAGATTAGACTTTTAATTCTAGGTTCTTATGAAGGTGTGTTCTCTTTTTCCTTTATTTGTCCTAGCCTTCTTTTTTCTTTATAAAGACAACAATAGTCTTTTCCAAGATACTTAATCACCTTTATTTCTCATATCTCTTGAAGCATCTCTTGGAATTGTTTTTCTTCTTATTTGAGTACCTCCTCCAAAAGTATTTTTCATTTGAATTTTTATGTAGCAATCCTTCTAAAGCTTTGTAAATCTGAGAATGTGTTTCTTATTTCTTCAAATTTGAATGAGAGTTTCATCAGTTATAAAATTCTAAGCTCGAAATTCTTTCCTTCACAACTTCAAATATAAGTCCTTTATCTTTGATATTCTTACATTTTATTATAATGTGTCTAATTGTGGGTTTCCTGATCTTTGCTTTTTTGCACTATGTTGTGAGCTCTTTCAAATCTAAGGCCTTTCATTTTCATTTATTATAGAAAATTCTATCTCCATCATTTTTTTCAAACATTCACTTTTATATTGTTCTTGCCTCTGCAACTCCTATGATCAGATGTCAGTACTACTTCTAGCTGCCATTTCTTAGCTTTTCTGGTTTTTGTTGATTAATCCTTTGCTGCTGTCTTCTGAGGGAGTTCTTCAACTTGATCTTCTAATTTACTAATTTGTTCTTTTTTCTTATGATGCCTTGAATTTGTTTTATACTGCTGATACATAGTTTTATGGTCCATTCATTCTAATGATCCTATTCCAGTTGGTGTATACAGTTCGGTCTGTTGTCTTTTTTTTTTTTATAGGAGAGATACTCTCCCAGTCTCTTTACTTTGCCCTGTTTGAGCTCCCCTGGTATCAGCTACTCTGTCTGGTAATGAGTACTGAGCAACCATCAAAGCCTACTGTGTCAGCCTCTAGGGGCTGAAGGGTGGGTGTGAACACCAGGGGGGCCCAGTCACCGCAGAAACAGAGTCAGGGTCTCATCTCGAAGCCTTAAAGGCGAGACGTGGTTGACAGAAAGCAGTCGAGATTTTTAACAAACTAGCTCTGGGGGTTCAATGAGAGAAAGTGTGAGGCAGCTGGTTTATCAGCATCTATTTTTATTAAACCTCATCCCAGTAGGGTTTTTGTCACAGTTTTATCAGTAAAGGAGCAGGCAACCGTTGCCCCAAGGTGGTGCCAGGGAGTGATGAGAGCAGAACTTGCAAAGATTTCCTCCAACCTGTTCTCCCGCTGCTGCTCCCACTCACCCCTCCCCCACAAGCTGAGCAGCCGCCATACTCCCCAACTCATGTCAGTTCACACAGCCTTTGGTCCCCCTGGGTTTCTCATACCTGCTTGCATGTTTGTTCGTTACTTCCTAGAATCCATATTCCCCTCTTGCTTCTGTAGTTCCTACAGGGTTGACTTTGGGGTGAGAGGTAGCAGAGTCCTAAGTCACCATCTTGGCACAAAGCCACAGCTCTACACCAGAAGAGCTTACCCCAGCTTTCCTGGGCCTCGCCCCTCACGTCTGGCTCTGTCTGGGCTGGAAAGAGCCTCATGACAGCCTGTTCCCTTTGAGGCTAGCATTTAGCTGACCAGCCTCCAGGAGCCACTGAGACCTGCTGTCTCCTCCTCATTCTGGGCCCATCCCACACGGTACAGCTGTGTCCATAGGACCAGAGCTGTAGGCACAGGGGAGCAAGGCCTCAACCTTCTCACCTGAGCTCAGGCCACCTTCTCACCTGGGCTCAGGCCACCACTGAGCATCACAGCCCCCGAGCTGTACCCTCCCCGGTGAGAGTTCTGTTGTTGCCTTCTCCGCCTCCTGGCTGTATGACTTTCAGCCTCAGTTTCTAAGCCTCAGCTACCACACTTGTCAAATGGGGCAGGCGATGGGTATGAAGTCTCTTTGTAAAACCATGAGCAAAATGAGAGATTGTCGTGACAATGGAACCATTGCAGTACTAAGCCTGGTGTCTCAGCATCAGATGAGCCCCACCGCACAACCTGCCTGTTCCATCCCCCCCCGCACCACCTCCTCAGTCAGGGCCCCGAGCTGGAGGGCCTGCCTGGGGGAGGATGCAGGCCTCCTGGCTCAATCGCTCAGCCCTGCCCTCCTGGACGTCTGCCCCCAATCAGCCAGGCACAGCATCGACTCCCTCCTTCTCACCAAGTATCCCAGGGGACATGTCCACCCAGACCTCCAGCCCGTGAGCAACCTGATGCCCCTTATAAGGGCACTGTCACTCTTTTCCATTAGCTGTACCCTGGGACACCTGAGCCACGGGTATACATGACATTCCAAGTTAATCACCGGGTCCTTCCTCTTCCCAGGGCCGCCCAGCACGGGGCAGGGGGAGAGTCAGTCCTGCCGCCCCGAGCACGGGACCACGTTCTGAGCACCTGATGTGTGCCAGGCCCAGGTAGAGATGCCCCAGAGGGAGAGGCAGGTGCAACAGTACACAAGGATCCCTGCAGGAACTTGGGCACAGGGATCCTCCGGGTCTGTGCAGAGAGACCAGGAAGGGGTGGAGGCCAGGGAGTTATGGGCAAAAGCACAGGCCAGGATTAGAGAGCAGCCGTGAGGCGAGGAGATGTAGCTCCCACCCGGGGAAATTTATACATACACGGGCACTTGGTGGAATGGGGCAAGGATGCTAAGTGACCTGCAGTGCTCAGGCCCTCCCACGGGACACGGACTTGCCCGTCACTTGCCCTCTGGGCGGCCCCGTGGGAAGATCATGGCAGCAGTTTCCCACCACAGCACCATGCTGCGTCCTGAGCAAGGCGTCTTCCATCCAGTCTCCACAGCAACTACAGTGATGAAACTCGGGCTCAGAGACTACGTATCTTTCCCAAGGTGACAGCTGTAAGTGGCAAAGCCAGGGTCCTTAGATACTAAGGTCCCTCTGGATGCAGCAGTAGAAAGCTGCTTGGCCTGACCCCCGACACTCCTGCAAGGCCTTGCTGGGGTCTCTCCACACCCCGTCTCCATTTCTCCTTCTCAGAAGCAGCTTGCAGCCTGGCTGCCACTGGTCAGCAGGGTACACCCCACAAAGCAGTGGAGGCAATGGTCCCGCCTCCTGCTCAGGAAGGGCCCAGGGAACTCTGCAAAGACAGCCTGGAACTGCACCCATACTTATATCTGTCTCCCCAGCCTCGGGTGGACAAGTCCTAAACTTTCCCAGCTGGCTCCTGAAAGAACCAGCCTGTCAGTGGTTCCAGAATAAGCTTGGAAAAGAAACCTCAGCTGCCCCTTACAAAACCTCCGGAGGTCTCCTAGCTTCCCAGAAAGTCTCTTTTCTCACCCTTACTGTGCCCAGGGCCTTTGGGAACCAGCTCAGTGAGGTACAAAGCACATTGGCCTGGGAGTCACGAGACCTGGGCTACAGTCCCCATTGAGGTGTTAATGAAATCTGTGCCCTTGGGTTGGCCACTCAACCTCTCCAGGCCTCAGATTCCCCTTCTGAAAAATGGGGTCAGACTCCTTGCTCTGTCTGCCTCACAGAAATGTTGCATGGCTGAAAATGAAATAAAAGACATGAAAACAAATGTCTCTCCCTCCTCTACTCAGACAAGGATGGGAGGGCCCGCTGCAGGCACAGCGGAGGAACCTGAGGCGGTGGGGGGTGGACATGACAGAAAGACAGTGCTCTGAACAACAATGGTGGAAACAGAGCCTGGACCTGGTGTCTCCTTTCCCAGAGGCTGGAACCTGAGATCCTGCATTTAACCTACAACTATGGAGAAGCTAACGAGAGAGAGAGACAGAGACGGAGAGAGACAGCCTTCGTGCCAGGCCAGAAGCCAGCAGAGGCCCCTGGTTGGGGGGTGGGGACATGGCCACACCCAGCCTACTCCAAGCCAGCTTGGTTTGGCCTTAACCAGGCTCTTGTGGACCAGACCTCCCAGCAGAGGCCGGAATAACAATAACAATTGTAGGAATAAGAGCAGCTGCGAGGTTCTGAGTGCTTGGTACACAGCAGGACGGGCTGAGAGCTTATGCAAGCCTCATAACTCACTGCAACGCACTGGGTGGGCAACACCCCAGGCAATGAGTAGCGCATCAGGGTTTGAACCCTAGTCTAATTCCAGAGCCTATGGCCACTTGCAAAGCGGACAAGGCTCAGTCCTGCCCTCAAGGGGCTCAGTCCAGAGGGGAGATGGACCCAGAACAGGAAAGATGGACTATGGGCCTTCTGAGACCAGAGGAGGGAGAGGTCATCAGCCTGGGCGGTGGAGGGTCAGAGCTCATCTTCCCACTTCACTTGTACCTGCAAGACATGGGCTGTGAGCAACATGGGTCAGGAACTTACCTGTCTGGTTCATGAATGGCCTGGCACCCAGCACAGGGCTCAGGGAAATATTGCTGAGTGAAAGAATGAACAAAGGAAAAAACCCAGTTTGAGTCTTGGGTCTTTAACTTCCCAAGACAGTCTCTTTCCATTGCACCCTAAAGCTTTGCAACACATCCTAAAATATCCCCCCCCACCCCCGATTTAGAGGGCTGTCTCTTTAAGGACATTGCCTTGCTGATTTAGGATGGTTTCAAACCCAGTTGATGAAGCCCAGGATAACCCAGGTCATTCTCCAGCCTGCATCAGGGAAACCTTTCCGTGGAGTCTTAGATAGCTGGGGCTGATAGGATGCAGAACACCGCCACCCTGGCCAGCACCTGCCAGGTCACGGCGAAGCTTAGAGCTGGTGAACTGGGTCACAGCTCCACACTCCCGGTGCTCCTGAGACCCCCCTTCAGACAGAGGTCCTCTTCCCTCCCTCTGCCCCTAATGCTTGCCACCTTACTCTGTCAGTGTTCCTATCCCAGGCTGCAATTTCAGGTCTGTGTCTGTCTTCAGAACTACCCAGAGAGTAGCTCCCGAGACACACCCCTGCCTCCCCATGCAGAGCCCGGCACACAGGAAGTGCCCAGCAAACACAGGAGGCGCTCAGCAAACATGTGCTCCTGCGTGGGGCTTGCTGGCTCATGACAACTTGAGTAGCTATCTTTGGCTCAGCTACTACCTGAGTCTCCTGACATGTTTGGAGGCTGACACGGGGTGGATCCTAGGTGATGTGCGGGCTCCCTTGGCCCGATCGCTAGGCCACTGATTTCAGGGCATCTCCAGAGGCAGAAGACACAACCCTCAGCTGCTGTGGCTGCAAGAAGAGAATCATGCTGGTCCTGCCTCAGGCTGGAGAGAGCCTCTCTGTCCCCAGCAGCCCCCTGTAATCCCTGCAGTGTCCATCCCCCAGGACGCCAGACCTTGCCCCGGCTCCTGGAAATAACAGCAACGCAGTAGAATTCACTGTAATAAAGCGCCATGTTGATCAGGCCCTTACTTGCGCCGGGTTCCACGCTAGCGCTTCACCAGCCTCGCGATAACCCCAAGAAGCAGTACTGTGACGTCACGCTCGCTTTCCAGAGGAGGAGGAGGAGGTGTGGAGAGGAGAATTAGCTCGGCCTCGCCCTCAGGCCAGCAAGGAGCAGCACTGCAGTCGAGGCAACCATTTGAGGCCGATTTGCTGAGTACTTACAATGTGGCAGGCCCCGCGCTGGATGCAGGGTGGCCCCAGTAAACGAGACAAGACTGGGCCTGTCGGCTCTGCTCAGGCTCCGAACTGCTGAGTGGGACAGGCAAGCTATCCCAGGAGTTCGGGGGCGGCGGGAAGGGAGGGGCCTCGTATGTGGAGAGGCAAGGGCCGGGCAGGGAGCCAACTCTGCCGCTGACGACAGGCCTCCCTGACGTGCGGCTGACTCCTACAGAGGGGCACAGATAGCCTATCACAGATAGTCACCTAGGGCTGCGTAACAAACCACCCCAAAGCTCACTGACAAATTATCAACATTTTCGTGTTTCTCATGCTTCTGTGGTTGGCTGGGCTCGACTGAGGCTTCTTCCTGGAAATGCTACATGTGCTCCCTCAGCTGAAAACTATCTGAAAGGGCGTCCCTGGGTGGACTTCCTCCGGAGTCTCACCCCCAGTCGGGCCCCCCCAGGCGCCCCTCCCAGCCCTTGCTGACTCCCCTCCTCTCTGCTCAGCAAACTGGTCCACGACGGTGGCCTTCTTAGCCTGTCGGCCCTGGTGACCCAGTAAACTGCACCCCGACCACTGGGCAAGTCAGGACCTGGCGATGGGCAAGAAGAGACCCCAAGCCGCTTCCCTCTCGGGGCCCCTTTTCCTCGAAAGGACTTCATGTTTCCCGGTTCCTTTGTGTTCACCTAATTATGTTACTCTTCAACACCACCCTCCTCTAACTGGGCCATTTCCACAGCTCCTTTTTCTCCTACTCCTTTCCTCCTTCAAGTGCCAAAATCCCATGCCCAGACCCTCAGGTGGCTCAAACACCCCTTTCCCCTTAGTTCTAAGAAAACCAAAACCTTGGTGCCCCCCCGCCCCAGACCCTCCTCCCTGTGCATGGTGGCTAATGAGTTCGCCCTTCGCACGCTAGTTTATTTCCCTTCCGCCCGATAATGGCAACTTCATTAAGAAAACCATACCCTTGCTGAGCTGGAGACCTCCAGGTGGCAGGAACAGAGCAGCTTAATGGGGCCTGTGGGCGGCCAAGCTGCCTCCAGGCTCCCCTCCCCCACTTCTTCCTTCTGTGTCCAAGGCCTCCAAAGTCCTCCCCCCACACCCCTCTCAAAGCCCTCTCCCTCCCCACCCCAGGCCCCCCTCCCTCCTCTGTTTCTTCCTCCCTCACCTGCCTGCTCCAGCTGACCGTGGAGGTGTCAGGGTCCTCCCTGGGCCTTGGCCAGCCCCAGAGAGAGGGGACATGAAGTCCATGACAGGCCCTGCCCACACTCGGCCGTGATCTGCCAGGCTGGCTCGGTGCTCCCCCAGCCCCTAAGTCCTCACTGGAGAATGAAGAATTGCTCTGAAGCAGCACGCTTGCCGGGTGGGCCCTCAGAAGCCTGTCCAGCACCTGCTGGGCCACTAAAAACAGCGTCCTGTTACTTCCCTGAACGCTAGTTCCTCTGTCTCTAGAACGGAGACCACGTTACCAGCCTCTTGGGTGGTTGTAAAGACTAAATGAATTAATGCATCTAAAGCTAAACGAATTAATGCATCTAAAGCATTCAGACCCACATGATGAAAAGTTCAGACCCCCGGCAGCTATTATCACTATTACTATTGTTATTATTTATTACTAGCCTCTTGTGCATTCTGAATTTGGTGGGCTATATAAATGAAACTTAAAAAGTCACTGCCTTCCTCCTGCTCTGTCAAATCCCCCTTGTTTAGCATCTCTCAGCGGCATCTTGAGCAGACCCCAGAGCTTTCTGGTTGTTTTCAGTTATTCAAAGTCAAGTCCAGAAGGGTTTATTGCTCCACCCCGGCCCCCAGTTTCCATCTGGTCTTCCAATTCCTGTGAAACACTGGGCTGATGTGAGGGGCTATCTTACCAGGGGTCCCCCTCCCACTCCCCACACCCCTCCCTGTCATTTCCACCCAAGGCCACAGCTGTTCCTCTCTCCCCAGACCTTCCGGTGGCAGGTGGCCAGCGGCATCGACAGCAATGAGATGCTCGAGATTCAGATCTTCAACTACAGCAAAGTTTTCAGCAACAAGTAAGTGAGGGGCGGGGCATGAGAGGCGGGGCCCCGAGGGGCGGGGCACCTGCCCTGCTCCTTGGGCCGCCCCCTCCTTTGAGTTTAAAAGGGGCCTGGATTGACCTTCAAAGACCCGCCCCCACCCCCCCGCAAACCCCCGCTCCCTCATGTCCTCAGAGTCTCCCAGCCCTCCCTATCCTTGTTGGCCAAGTTCACTCTCTCTGTCCCCAGTCCCAGCACAGCTTCCTGTCCCCTTCCTCAAGTTTTCCCCCTTACACCATGCTGGGCAACAGTTACCCATCAGAGAAGGTGATAATACCCTCCAACAGACCATCTATCTGTAGCCTTGAGAGTGAACTTGTCACACCTGTGGAGGACTGGAAGCTCCGAGGCAGTCTGGTTCAGTGGTTTAGGAGTCAGGAGAGCCTGCTCTCAGATCCCAGCTCAGTCATCTACTGTGTGACCCTGGGCAGGTTGCATGACCTCTCTGAGTTCAATGTTTGCATGTGTAAAGAGGATAAGTACTTACCTCAAAGGGAAGCTGTGAGAATTAAATGAGATAGATGTTCATTCATTCATTCAATCCCCATGTTTACTAAGTGGCTACTGTGATGGCGAGGCGCCCACCTTCATGGAGCTTACATTCTGCAATGGAGCCCATCTACCACATATCACTACCAGGGCTTCAGCAAAAGTAGTTCCCATCCTTCTCTCTGGGTGACAAGCAAAATTCAGAATCATTTGAACAGTCTGGAATGGTGGCTGAATATAGTACATGTAAGTTCCTGTCTTGGATTCGAAAGCCAATTTTCTTATACAAGCTAGAGGGGGTCATGGCTGAACCATGACACGTCTGAAATGGCGTGGGGGTTTTATTCACTGAGCGCTCAGTATGACTCAACAGTGGGAGAAGACCTCAAATGAATGAAAAGCTGACCTAACCCTAGGTCATGTTGGTAGGAGAGCCAGCAGAGCAGGAGAGGTGAGGGGCGAGGGTTCCACTGACCTCATGCTGCTTGGAGAGAACACAAGTAGGCACTGCCTTGTGGTTGCCAGGGGGAAGGGACTTTAAATCTTGCCTCATGACAAGGGGATGAGAGCCTAGAGGAGAAAATCACAGAAGACATGTTCATCCATCCATCCAGCCTTGGTCCATCCTTTCAGTCACTCATCAAACATTCACTGAGAAGCACTCTATACCAGGCAGACACTGTGCTAGTCATTAGAGATACTAAGATGAGGGGTTAGGGCACCACGTCTGTCCCCTAAGAAGGTTTTCTGCCATGTGAAAGAGGAAAGATGTATGCCTAGAAGCAGGATCAGGGCAGGGCTGCATTGCTGGTGGACAGCAGACAGATGAAAGCTGGCCAGAGCTCTCCAGCCAATGAGCTGTCACGGGGAGAGGGTTAGCAGAGTGTGGACCATGATGCCGTAGAGGGGACTTCTGAGTCAGGAAGGGCCAAACCACGTGACCTCCAAGGATTCGGTGGTTTTTATCGGGAGCCAGAGAGATCTCAGCTGGGTATGGGATGTGGGCATTCCAGACCCACCAGCAGGGAGGCCTATCAGGGCATCCCATCATTCAGGCAGCTGCCTCTGGCACCCACAAGAAAGGTTGGTGAGACACCCCACCAGGGGCCCCCAAGATGAAGCAGGACCTTCTTCCCTGGGATGAGAGACCGGGTAACATGTAAGAACAGGAGAAACAGGAACATGCACAGCAAGGTGGACGTGGAGGAAGAAGCAGAATCGGAAGCTGAGGGCTGGGAGGAGCTCCAGGCATCCCAACAGGACCCACGGTAGACAGCAGAGCACCGGGGAGCCTTAGAGCTCAGCCAGGGCAACCCTGACTCTGCAGATGGGGAAAGTGAGCCTCAGAGAGCTTGCTGAGGCCACAGGGGTAGACAGCAGGAGGGCGGGGCTAGGATGCTGGTCTCCTCCCTCCCCTTCCTAATCCTCAAACTCCCAGAAACCGAGCTATGTGAACAGTGATGGTGGAAACCAAGGATGTGGAAGAGATTGCTAAATCATTTAAATGAAAGCTGCTGGACCAATCCCTAAAATGCTTGAAAACATCAAAACTCTTGCTATAAACAAATCAGAAGTATCTGGTAAATTGTTTAGGAAATCAACTACTGTAACAGTGAGTATGCTGGAATATAGGGCTTCGATGAGTTGTTCTAAAACGCCAGCAAGAAGGAGACAGAAGTGGGGTGTCCCTGCTCTGATTCTCCTTCTTTCCCTCTCCTGGCCCTCCCTGCCCCCACCCAGGAAAAGGCAGGAAACCCCACAAGGGGAGGCCTGGACCTGGTGGAAGTGGGTCCTGCTGTTTCCTTGGAAGCCTGGAGAAGGTCCAGGGCACTATTGGCTAAAGAGCTGGGGTGGGGAGGACTGGTGGTCTCGTGGACAACGCAGGGCCCACATGACACAGGCCAGCTCGGGGGGTCGGAAAGGGAGGGCAGGTGCTTGGAGTCAGGTGGGCCTCAGTCTCCCACCCTGGAGTCTGGGCTCTATCTCCCAGAGCCAAAGGAAAGGGCCACCTAGTGCTTGCCCTCTGTCCCCACCATGGCCCAGCTCAGTCACCAGGCTCCTTCTGATGGGGCAGCTGAGCCTCTGGGGAGCCTCTGGGGGTTGCACCAGGCACGGCAACCAGCAAAGCCACACCTGCTGCTCGGGACAGTGGCCGGCACCCAGCAGGCCCCCCTTACTTTGTAGAATGAGTGAAGGAGTAAATGTCAGGAGGAGAGGGCGTACAGGGTAGGAGGATCTGGGCACAGGAATTCGAGTGGCTCTTCTTCTCTGAAGAGCTCAGGGCTCCCCAGGAACCCAGTCACATGACTGGTACATTTGGGGAAACTGAGGTAAAGGAGGCTGGCATGAGATTTAGAACCTGTGGGCCTGATCCCACCACCACCCACCACAGAGAAAGGGACTTATTCTAGAAGCAGAGGGCAACATAGAAGCTGGCCCCTCACCCAGGCCAGGAGACCCCAGGTCTGCTCTGCCCACATTGAACGAGGTCCTTTTTCAAGAGCCTTGGGCTTCCCCGTGAGGACGTGGTGTTGGGTCCAGAGGATCTTGTGCCACCCCTTCTGCCTGTCCAGGACCCTGGAGGGGGGCTGGTCTGACCCAGGCACCAGTCTCCTGGGGCTCCTGAATAATTCAGGAGCCCCAGGAGAGCAGTGGAGGCCTGGTGAGGCCTCAGGCACTTGACACCAGCTCCCAGGGGAAAGCAATGAATTATTGACAGACCCTGGTGCCTGGTTGCAGCTCTACTGTGGTCAGTCTGTGGGCCCCCCTCGCTGCTGGCTAACTACCAGAGAATCCTGCCCCTGCTCAGCCTGCCCAGCCACTCCGTGGGGGCCAGCCCAGCCTCCAGAGTCGGGGGTTGCCATCCAGAGGGCCCACCTCCCAGGCAGCTCCTCCACGCTGACCCACCGGGAGGGGCAGAGGCAATAGACAGAGGCCGCTGAGCTTCCAGCCAGGCTGGACAAAGGGCAGCTGGGCTCGGGGCAGGAGGTGGTCTCCAGGGTCACCAGGCAGGCCAGACCCAAGGCTCCCTTCCTGCACCAGCTCCTTCCCCAGAGAACATCTATGGAAGGGGGTTGAGGGGCAACGCTCTGTTGGAAGCAGCATGCAGGCACTTGTTTTGAAGTTGTGTTTTCATAGCAAGCACCCTGGTTTTGCTTAGACGGTACGTTACAGATGTGCAAAAAGGGTAAAGTTGTGTTTTTTTTTTTTTTTTTCGGTATGCGGGCCTCTCACTGTTGTGGCCTCCCCCGTTGCGGAGCACAGGCTCCGGACGCGCAGGCTCCGGACGCGCAGGCTCAGCGGCCATGGCTCACGGGCCCAGCCGCTCCGCGGCATATGGGATCCTCCCAGACCGGGGCGCGAACCCGTATCCCCTGCATCGGCAGGCGGACTCTCAACCACTTGCGCCACCAGGGAGGCCCAGGGTAAAGTTTTATTTAAAATGTTTTCCTTTATTTTTTTAAAGTTTTTATTGGAGTACAATTGATTTACAATGTTGTGTTAGTTTCAGGTGTACAGCAAAGTGAGTCAGTTTTATATGTATACATATAGCCACTCTTTTTTTTTTCTTAGATTCTTTTCCCACATAGGCCACTACAGAGTACTGAGTAGAGTTCCCTGTGCCATACAGTAGGTTCTTATTCATTATATACTTTTTTTTTTTTTTTTTTTTTGCTGTATGCGGGCCTCTCACTGTTGTGGCCTCTCCCGTTGCGGAGCACAGGCTCTGGACACGCGGGCTCAGCGGCCATGGCTCACGGGCCCAGCCGCTCTGCGGCACGTGGGATCTTCCCAGACCGGAGCATGAACCCGTGTCCCCTGCATCGGCAGGTGGACTCTCAACCACTGCGTCACCAGGGAAGCCCTGTACCACATCTTCTTTATCCATTCCTCTGGTGATGGATGTTTTTCTTTATCTTTAACATAAGACTGAGATCACATCCGTTGTCCATTTCAAAGGACACTATTTTTTATTTTTGTTTGGGGGAAGCAGCAGGTAACTATTAAGAGTTAAAGCCCCACAAGCCACCCACTGTGGGTATGGTGAATTCAGTCCTCTGGCCTTGCTAGCTCCCAGGATCCCAGCCCCATCTTCTGGGCCGCAGGCTTGCCCTGGCTCTGTGAGACTGCGCGTCTGCCCCCAGAGCCCACCCTGTGCAGGAGACCAGTGTGTATGGGCCCTCCAGACGGCAAACACCGCCCCACCTCATGCCCCACTGTGACATGTGACATCTGAGTGTGGCGGTATTAGAGGACTTTCACTTGAGTGTACTCACCACCACCCAGTGAAGCAAGTGGTATCACCTCCTTTGGGGAGGTGGCAAAAAAGCAAGGCTCAGAGAGGTTGGAGAACCAGCCCAAGTCACACAGCTGCCAGGTGGTAGAAACCCTCTTAGACCCTGCTGGGCAAACCCACCTCTGTCTGACCCCAGAGCCCAGGCTCTTTCTACTGTCTACATTGCCTCCCATTAGGGATGGCATTTAGTCTGTGTGTGAACAGGGCTTGGACCAGGGCATGAGGAGAGGGGAATTTGCCAGAAGGTGGATCTCAGCTTACTGTGTGATTGAAGCAGAGGTGGATGGGTGAGCAGCCAGGGTGTAGTGAGGTCCCCGTCACCGGGCGTCTAGCAGGATCTGGGAGTGTGTGTCAGGGAGGAGGTTTAAGGGACTCCTCCTTTTTTTTTTTTTTTTAATTTAACATCTTTATTGCAGTATAATTGCTTTACAGTGGTGTGTTCCTTTCTGCTTTATAACAAAGTGAATCAGCTCTACTAAGGGACTTCTCCTTGACGGAATGCTGGACAAGCTTTCCTCTTAGGTCCCTGGCAAGTCTAAAGGTCTGAGAACTTGTTTAAGCCTGGAAGGTGCCAGAGCCTTCTCTGAGCACTTGTGGGGGAATAGCTCCATCCTGCCCCCTGGGGGTGTCTTGTCACACTGCAGCATCTCTACTGATCCCTGAGTATCTTCTAGGGAAAGTTGTGCCTGCGCACCCAGCGCTCAGCAGGTGCTCAACAGGCCCTAGTGGAGCTAAAAGGGCCTGAAGTTCCAGTCAGCAAGGGGCAGTGGTAGAACAGGGATTCTCAAAGTGTGCTCCCCAAGCACAATCATCAGCATCACCTGGACACTTGTCGGAAATACCCATTCTGGGGCCCCACCTCGCCTGCTGAGTCAGACCCCCTGGGGTGGGGCCGGCTCCCAAGAGCAGATGGTACACACCTCTCCCAACTCGGTGCTCAGTGACTTCACATTGCAAGCTTGAAATTGGCCTTGGTGGGGGTATTTACACCATGGAAATGAGCAAAAGCTGCAAGTCAGGACTGCCCTTCCCCTCCCCCAGCCAGTTGTTAAACAGTTGCCAGCACAGTGGGGGGGGGGGGTGGGTCCCAGTCATCTGTTTTAGCAGGCCCTCCCCATGATTCTGTTCATGCTGAAGTTTAGAACCACAGATTTAGACCCTAAAGAGATGAGGCTGCAAAGAACCCAGTATACACGTTCATGCCTAGAGTCTACTGTTAGAAGGGCTACACAGGACAGAAGCTAAGAACCACCACCCTCATTTTATAAAGACAAAGTTGAGACCCAGGGGCAGCGGCTCTAGGTCTCCTGACTCCAGGCCGGCACTTCAGCCCAAGCTGGGGAGAGGGCAGGATGCAGCGGGGGAGGCAGCTTCCAAGGGGCTGGTCTGAGAAGAGCCTGGAAGCCAAGGTAGGCTTTAGAGTGGAGGAATGGTATGAACAGTTTCACCCATAGGGAGGATGGGGCGAGCTGACGGATGGAGCTCTGAACCCCGGAGAGAAGCATTCATTCACTGTGGCTGCTCCCAGCACTTTCTCCCCTCACACAGACGGGAGGTTTTTTAAAACAGTGTCTGCCCTCCATGGCCCTCAGGAGGATGCAGACATCAGACATGTCTGGTGAAGTCAGAATCCACCCGATACCTTACCTCATCCGGAGTGGCCATTAAATTAACTGCATCCCTTCCTGCTTTCTTGGCCTCACCTTCCTCCCCTATAAACCAAGGGCAGCACCAGATGATCCCAAGGTCCCCTCCTGTCTCACACCCTGTGAATGGCCCCCTCTGCTTTTGTCCCTCCAACCAGAAGTGGTGTGTATGTTTGAATCTACCCCATGTGGAATCGCTGTGTGAGAACATCTCTCTGAGTACCCTGTACTCTCCTAGAGCAATAACCTTCAAACCACGGGATGCAATGGCACGCAGGTCAACTCAGTCAGCATTTATGGGGCCCCCACTGTCATTCATTAATTCAGCCAGTAGACTTTGAGATCTCTGTGAGCCAGAAATATCAAATAGAGTCTGGAAATAGGAAACAGCTGCTTCCCTGGAAAGGCTCACGCTATAACGTCACCCCCTTGATAACGACCAGACAGCTCCTGGAGTGCTGACTATGTACTAGGCGCTCTGCTAAGAACTTGGCACAGAGGATCTCTGTTAGTCCTCTAAACAGCAGCTCTGTGAAGCAGGGGTTATTAGCTCATCTTAGGAGAAATCTGGGACTGAGAGCCCAGGTCAGCTGCCCGGGAAGCAGGTAACCCTCCAGTAAGTGTCCGAGCTGGGTTTCCGATCCCGTCTCTCCCACTCCACGTCTGTGCTCATCACAACACTGCCCTGCTGATCCCCTCTAGGCAGCTGGGTGGATGGGGATCCCACAGTCAGATGGGTTCTTGCCCCCAAGGAGCTTGCAGAATGCAGGTGTGTGGGGGCATCACTACCGACTCAACAGAGGACGAACGAGCCAGTGGTGCCGGTGAGGGGTAGAGACCTTGGTAGTGATTAGGGAGGTGGAAGGGGGAGGAGCTATCTGTGTGTCCAGGAGCCTCTGGTCCTTCCCCACAGCCTCCATGCTGGGCATCTGGAAGCTGCTCCGCAGGGGCTCAGCAACCCCAATCGCCTGTACCCAAGGAGCACAAGTCTCCACCAGGACACACTGACCCGTCTGTGAACATCCCCCCAGGTGCTCACTGCCCTCAAGCTCTCCCAGGGAAATGGCTGTCATACGTACAACCACACACAGCTGTTGGGGGCCACAGACCCTCCTGGACATGCCACCCTGGCCAGCCCCAGCTCCTGGGCCACCTTCTCCAACCCCAGCCTGGAGCCTGAGCCAGCCCCCTCGTCCCCTTGCCAGCCAGTCCCAGCCTCTCGGGATGTCAGCCTTGCTCCTCATTCTGGCCTCTTCATGTGAAACCATGAAGACCACGCCGCCTCTGCCATTCACAGGCTGATCGGGACCTTCCGCATGGTGCTGCAGAAGGTGGTGGAGGAGAAGCACGTGGAAGTGACTGACATGCTGATCGACGACAACAATGCGATCATCCAGGTGAGGGCGCCCAGAGAGTCCCTGGACCTGCCTATTACGGGTCACCTGGGGGCCTGCTGGCCTCCCTGCCCCTGCACATAGCGTGGCCTTAGGAACACTCCTTGTGGGCGGGGAGGTGAGGTGGGAGGAGGAGACTCAGGTCAGACTCTGCTGGAGCCCCTCAGCCTGGCAGCCATGTCCAGAGCCCTTGGGGCGTGACAGGGCCCCAAGGTGGACACTGCAATCCTTCCTGCCATAAGAGTACAAGAGAAGGCAATGGGGGGATGCCCTCCCTTCTCTCCCTAGGGGCCCTTCCATCTGGACCCAGCTCAGGAATCACTAAAGATGTGTCTCTTGTCATCTGAAACCCAATCTGAGCCCTGCTGGCCACTCCTGGCCATGACCTTCACTCTGCATGCCTGCCTTGACGTCTAAGACTAGCCTTTCTGTGAGGGCAGGGACCTTCTTTCTATTTCATCTGTCACATTCCATGCCAGCACTTCCAACAGGAACACACATGTACTAATGATGCACAGTCTGTAGGCACTTAATACATGTTCAAACAGAGGAAGGAAATAAACCATTCTGGACTCCCAGACCCCAGGCTCTGCTCTGACGCATCTGTCCCCATGAGCTCATTGATGCCCACCACTGGGCAGTTGAGCCTAGTGGTGAGGAACACAGCCCTTGGGTACAAACATTCATTAGGCCACTCACTAACTGTGGGCTGGCTGCATACCATCTGTAAAGTGAGAAAAATTACAGTATCGACTTCACAGGACTGCTCTGAGGATTAAATGGGAATGCACAGAAAGTGCTTGGACCAGTTAAGCATATAGTAAGTGCTCAATAAATATATAAAGTAAGATCAGTAGCTATTATTTCCTGGCCTCAGTTTATCCATATGTAAAATGGGGCTGTACCATGGTTCCCCAACCCTGGTCCCACATACAACCCTATGTAGTAGCCAGCAGAATAGTCTCAGAAGCAGGACTGCAGCCACAGAGAGCCAGAATGGAAGGAACCCTCTCTGAGGAGTGCCAAGGGTGGGGCAGAAACTCCCACAGTGCCCTGGTGGCTCAAGACACTTCTTCCCTGGGGAAATCGAAGCCTGGGCATTCAGAGGACCACATGCCTAGTGTGGGCTGCCTGTGGGGGTCTCTGGAGCCAGCCAGCTCCTGACCTGGAGGAAGGGAAAGCGTGTCTAGAAGATTTTCTAGCACCCACACGGGCTGAGGAAGGGACTAGGCTGAGTCTTCCCTGTGCACTGAGGAGAAGCTAGAGCTAAGAGGAGACTTCTTGCTCTGTGGCCCAAGGACACAGAGAAAATCCCATGGTGACCTCGAGCTCCCATCCTCTCCAGATTAGGAGGGTGGGTGTCAGGTGAGCAGGAAGAAGTGCTGACCTCACGCCTTTGAGGGTGTCCAGGGCCTGGGCTCCTCTCCCGAAGGACATTCTCAGCTCACGTCATCAAATCCTGAGAGAGCATCAGGAGCGAGGGGAAGTCAGCTGATTTCAGACAGACCACCCCTGGTCCCCGCAGGCAGCCCTAGTTCTGAGGGCGAGAGAGTGACCTACACCATGGGGACACTGGAGGATGCTCTTGATTATGTGTCTAGTGGACTCAGCCCACCCCCAGCCCAGGCTCAGCTGCCCGGCGTGGGTCCCCCACCTCGGGCACCAGGGAGGAGGAGAGCCACGTGCAGGAGGACCTGGAGCCACAGCTCACTCAGTTGTCAGTCTTTCTGAGCCTCTGTTTTTCTCATCTGCAAAACGGGAACGTGGGGGGAGGATAGTACCCAGCTTGCCTTCCTCCAGTAAGTTAAGGGCGTGAGAGCACCTTGCAAAATCACAGAGCAGCGGAGGACACGGGATTATGATTGTTATTGCCGTCCCAGCCACTCACCACCCATCTCTCCCTCCAGACCAGCCTGTGCGTGGAGGTCCGGTATCAGCCCACAGGCATGGTGGGCTCCTGGGCTGACGAAGACTTCCTGGGGGATGAGCCCCTTCACGAGGAGGAGAAGGACAGCCAGGAGACAGATGGGCTGCTCCCTGGCTCCCGCCCCAGTTCTCGGCCGCCGGGCGAGAAGAGCTTCCGGAGGTAACAGGCTGGGCCCTCTGCCCCCAAAGACACAGGGAGGATGCCTGGGGCCTGCTCCCCTGGAAGGCCCCTCTAGGCCTGGGCTCAGAGTATAGACCTGAGTTGCTGGAGAGACATACAAGAGGAGGGCAAGTGTTTCTGCAGCATCCCCTGCGCCCCGACTCCAGAACTCACTGGGTAGGCAGCAGGGTGTCTGCGATCAGGCTGAGGGGCCAGGCCCCCGACCCCGCTACCCTGAGGGAGGCGAAGTTCTGGGAGGGTGGACTCTAACGTGGGAGGAAGAGGCTAGACCTCCTGCCTCCTCAAAGAATGGGAAAAGCAGACAGGAGGAGCCCTGATGTCTCTGGCCCAAGACCCAGCAGAGCCAGACCAGCCCCAGGCAGCCTGGCCTCCGCCCTGGCCCGGTGAAGGCCCAAGAGAAGGAGGCTTCTTCCTGCCGGAGTGAAGCCAACGGTCCTGGTTGGGACCTGGCCTCTATTCTGTTGAGAAGACCGCATCCCAACACCCTAGGTGTCCAGGATTCCCACCTTCAAATGTCCAGTCACACAGAGAGAACGGGGTGCTGTGTCCAGGCCTACTCATTCCAAATGCACTATTTTTACAAAAAAAAAAAAAAAAAAAGGAAACGCAACTGTATTATTCTCAGAGCCCAGAGAGACAGACTCTAGGTAAAACACTGTCTGCAGGTTCCTAGGTCACTGGGAATAATGTGTAAAACTCAGGTAAGTCAGCGGTGCATCTGAAGGATGGGGGTGGGTTTGGAGAGGGGGGTAGGCTCCCCTCCCACTGGAAACATCTCCCTCCCATCTCCTTCCACCCTGTCCTTTCAAAGTAAAACTGATTCAGTACTTGTTCTGAAAAAACACAGATGCTAAATTAGGGTAATTGAATTTTATACTTATATTGTATGAATATATTTTCCTTCTTTGCCCTTGAACCACTCCCCACCCCCCTCTTCCCCCCCCACCCCCAAGACATATACAAGCTTCAGACCCTGGGAACCAGGTGGGGAGTAATCATCGTAAGTCCAAAGGAACCATGCCTGTGGCATATGTTGCCAGACCTGTGACTCCAGGTCAGCCATGAGGTGGGCGGCATCGTCCAGGCCAGCTTGGAGACCGTTCTCCTTAGACTCCAGGCTGGGTACCGTAGAGACAGCGTGTAATCTGGCCTCAGGAGACACAGGTCTGAGTCCCAGTTCCGCCTCTTACCAGCCTCGTGACCCTTGGCCAGTCACTCCTACCCTGTACCAGGGGTC
This sequence comes from Mesoplodon densirostris, assembly GCF_025265405.1. NCBI lineage: Eukaryota > Metazoa > Chordata > Mammalia > Artiodactyla > Ziphiidae > Mesoplodon > Mesoplodon densirostris. The sequence continues at coordinate 21,014,247 of NC_082674.1, read as the reverse complement.
TCAGGGCAATGGGAACCCCCACCCTGCTGCTGGGAGAGCTGAGGGATGATGGGGGGGTCGGACTGTAACTGGGGTGCCAAGTACTACCCCACGTAAGGACTGGTGATGAACAGGCTCTTGGACAATGCAGAGGGTTAGGAATCGGGCTGGAAATGGTGAAAAGAGGAGCAGGGACGCAGTGGGGAGTGTGGGGATGCTGACACTAAGTGTCCCATCTGGTCCCCATCCTCTGTCCCCGTAGAGAAAAAAGCTTGTCTGTGGCTACACGTGGGCTTCAAGAAAGGGCTTTCTGGGGACAGATTGGACGCCACGTGAGAGCTATCAGTTGCAGGGAAAGGAACGCTGGCTCCAAATCAGGAGAGCTGAGTCCCATTAAGTCGCATCCTGACCGCCACTAACTAACTGACTTTGGAAAAGTCATTAGCCCCTCCGGGTTAGTAACAGGAATGGGTTGAGCATCCTGGCTGCCCTCCAACTCTGACGTCCTGAGGGACCCAGGGATTCCCCAGGTCCCGTGGGTAGCGCGCGTGGAGAACAGCTCGCTATGGAAGCCAAGAGGGCGGCCCTGTCTGGGGTCGCTGCAGCTCAGGCAATGCCGAGCCAGGTCCTCTCTCATCCCACACAAGTGGGCCAGGGTGTTGATGGAGGGAACAGTGAGACAATGCGGTCAAGCCTGAGGGGCTTTGGTCCTGGACCTGCAGACCGTCCTGGGCCCCAGGAGTACGGAGATGGAGAGGGGGCCTCTATCCACCCTCACGTTATAGCCTGGCTTTCCCACCTCCCCAGCAGCAGCAGGAAGCAGGAACGGGAGAAGACGTTTTGTCCCAGAGTTTGGGAATGGGGAGAGGGTGACGACCGCACGCAGAGCTCCTTGTCTCCTGGGGGCCACGGCCTGCTTTGGAGGGGCTGGGTGTGTGTGCAGATTCCCAGCTGCGCTGGGGCTGCCAACCCAGACCCTGAGAGTGCCTCGGGGTGGTGCCACCGCCACACCAGGCCTGGCCATGCAGCCAGCAGGCTGGGGGCAGGGGGAGGGCAGAGGTGTGAGGAGAAGGTAGAGCTGGTTTAGAGAATCTGGGCTTCTCCTGTGGTTTAATTCTAGCTGCCTGCATGGGCCAATGAGTTCTGGGTCAAGGAGTGCACGGTTCCAAGGGGAACCCGGATTTGGCCTCGCAGCTGCAGGTGTTATGTCTCACCCTCTTCACCTAAGTGCCAGCCAGGCAGGCCTGTCAGCTCTGGGGTCTGGGAGGAAGCCATTGTCTTCTGGGCCAGAGAGCCCTCCAGAAAAAATTTGGCCAATGAAAGAATAGGGGGAAGGAAGGGATGTATGTGCCCAGGCTCTGACTCCAAGTCAAGTCCTCCTTCGCCTACATCTACTCCCTGCCCTCCAGCCCCTCCTGGGAAGGCACATCGCTTTGTAGGTCAAGGTGCCCAATCTACAGGGTGCCTCTCTGTTGTTTTCCCAAACAAGAAAACTTCATGGCCGGTAAGCAACGGTCTCTCACCTGGTTGTCTGGATCCACAGGGGTCTGGTGTGGGAATCCATTCCTCCCTGTCTGATGTGGCTGCGTGGGGTGCTTGCTGGAGGGGTCGGGGGGCTGGTGGAGTGAGTGGCAGGAAGCAACCTCAGGCCCAGGACTGGTGGCATGAGGCATCCATTCCACGGAGGGCAGAGGAGGCTGATGTGGGGAGGTCTCCCTGCAGGGCCTAGGTCCCCACGGCTGGGCTCCTGCCATCTGCCCTCACCACCCCCTGGGAGGGGCTCTGCAGACATTCCTCTACACTCCCAAGGCCTTAAGTATCTTCCCGGAAGTTCTTCCCATTGGGCCTTAGGGAATGTCCACTGGCAGCTCTGCCTGAGCAGTCCCTCAGCCCCCAAACCACCACCACCCGCCCTCCCACTAACCCTCTCCTCCCATGGTTCCATCGGGCCCAGGCCCTGGTCGGTCTCCTCCCATGGTTCCATCAGGCCCAGGCCCTGGTCAGTCTCCTCCCATGGTTCCATCAGGCCCAGGCCCTGGTCAGGCCCTCTGAGCCACTCTGGCTGCTTCTGTAGGCCCTGTCACCAAATCAGCAGCCTCTGATTTCAGCCGGCTCTTTGCACAATATGCCCAGGAATGTCCCAGGAGGCAGTGCGGTGCCGTGGAGAGCACAGGGCTCAAATCCCAGCCCTGCCCTTTGGAGCCCCACTTTACCACCTGTAAGACAGGGGTTGCTGATACCTCACAGGAATGTTAGGGTCAAATGAGATAATACGTGTGAGCTGCCCGCCGCAGTGCTGGCCCATGGCTGGTGCTCAGCCAGGGTCCCCTTCCTTCCTTCTCCCTTTCCACAGTCTCCATGTTACCCCACCACAACTTGTTCTACCCTGAGCAGCATCGGACCTTTTGGCCCAAGATCCTTCTCAGCTCTGGCCATCCTCACCCTACTCCAAGGGCTCTGCCAACAAAGGCGCCCACAGCCAGAGCTTCACCGCTGCTTGGGCCCAGGCTGGGGTCTCACTCGCTCACAGGACTCCCTCGCCCCACCACCCCCCGCCAGCTGTCGGTGTTGCAGAGAAGGAATGAACTACTAACCCCGTGCGCACTTTGCTCTCAGAAGCACAAAATCAGGGTTCTGGGCCCCTGCGTGTCAGTGTACATCTGCCCTGTTGTCTGAAGAGAGAGGAGACTTTGGCCCTGAACACACACACGTGCCCGGGTGTTTTCTCACGCTTACCTGCACGTATGTTCTCTCTCTCCGTGACACCAGGGAGCTGCACACACCACCAGGTTCTGGGCAAAGGACCCCTGTTAGAAAGGACAGAGAAGGGAACCCAGCCTTAATCTCACAACTGCACTTCAGAGACTCGGGGCTTTCGCGGATTCCCTGTATTCCGCGACTCTCCTCCTCACTTTCTCCACCTGCCTGGCCCTCCAGCCCTCCTTCTGCCCAGCCCCCCTTCCTGGTGTCCCTGCTGGGCTTCTCTCTGCGGGGTCTCATCCTGGGGGAAGGGAGGGAGCGGGACACATTTCTTGTTCTCCTTCTGGATCATTCTTCTACTCCAGTGGAGACCCATAGAAGAAGGGACCTCCCTCCTATGCCTGGGGCCAGGGGACAGCCGGGCATGTGTGCATGCCTGGGGGCTCTGACAGAGATGTGCATGGGGCATGTGCCATGGGGTATGCATAGACGTGTGTGTATGGGGTCTACACACCCAGCCTCACCCCCAGAGTGCAGGGTTCCCACAGCCGCTCCCCCACCTCCCTCCACCAGGCTGAGCCCCAGAGCTTCAGCCGCTCCCAAGCAGCCTGGAGGAGCTGGGGTCAAGACCATGCTGAGATCTGGGGTGAAGCAGTGCTCAGGAGACTCCTCCCAAACTTAGCCACTTCACCTGAGGTGGGGGTCCTCTTCACCCCCTGCCCGGGTCTGAGTGATTAAGTGAGGCCTCGTGCCGTGAAGCACTAAGGTCCCAGAAAACCCTCAATCTCCCAGAGGCCACCATATTGATTCACCCCCCCCCCCAGCCTCCATGGCTCCTTCTAACTGTGCACACAGAGTCACGGGGGTGGGAGCTTGAGGAAGAGGTGAGTGAAACTGAGGCAGAGAGAGAGAGGGAGAGAGAGAGAGAGAGAGAGAGAGAGAGAGTGTGTGTGTGTGTGTGTGTGTGTGTTGGCTGAGGAACAGAACTTACCTGGCCAGGCTGGGACACTTAAAAACACAATGTAGGGCCTCCCTGGTGGCGCAGTGGTTAAGAGTCCGCCTGCCGATGCAGGGGATACGGGTTCGTGCCCCGGTCTGGGAGGATCCCATATGCCGCGGAGCGGCTGGGCCCGTGAGCCATGGCCGCTGGGCCTGCGCATCCGGAGCCTGTGCTCCGCAACGGGAGAGGCCACAACAGTGAGAGGCCCGCATACCGCAAAAAGAAAAAAAAAACAAAAAACGAAAAAAAAAACACAATGTAGACTCTAGGAGGAAAGTCAGGCCCAACCAGGGCTCCACGGAGAGGTCCCCTAGCAACGAGGATGACCATGAGGTCAAACCTCTCATCCCCACCCCTTGCGGCTGAGTGACTAAGGGCAGGCAGAGTCTCAGCTCCCCAGTTTGGGAAATAGGATAATGATACCCCCTTGTGAGACGGTTGGCATCAGTATGTCAAGGCATGTTTAAGTTCTCCCGCAGGGCCATGCAGTTATCAATGTTAGTTGGAGTCATAACAGTGCTTGTAGTAAAATCACAAGAGTATTATTTTTTCACAGAAAGAGGGTCTTTTCCCTTCTGCATTTCCCCACTGAGAGTGTGGACCTGTGTGCAGCCTCTTAGCCGGCCCAAGGGCCTGGAGCGCATGAGGAGGGGTAGGGCACACGTGTGCCAGGTGCTGACTGCCAGGTTGCAGGTACACACTGTTCTCTGGCCTGCTGTGTGCCCGAGGGGGCCGCCGCTGGGCCAGCCTGACACCTCTCTGCCATTTCAGAACAAACCCCCAAAGGGAAAGAGAAAAAGGGTCAGATGTTATCATTTAGGTGCACAAATTCCACCTTCCTGACCCACCCTTGCCCACTCTCAGGTGATACACTTCCCCTTCCAGTTCCTCTACTGCAAAGATTTTCAAACTTTTCAGGGTCACCCAGTTCTTTAAAAAATAATAGACAAAAAAACAAATTTCCCCCGAAACCTGGATCAATAATTCAGAGAAAGGCAGCCCCCTGTTCGGCCCTCATTCTCGAAAGCTCATTGGAGCCCACGCAGCTCTCAGCGGGTCCCAGTGGGGGCCCAGGCCTGGCCAGACCCCCAACTAGGCCCGGGGCCAGAGCAGGGCTGCTGAGACACTCTCCCCTTCTCTGTTCTCTGCTCGGTGGTCTCAGCCGACTGCGGTAGCCAGAGACCTCGCTGATGTTAACTCCTTCGAAAGGAAGTACAAACTGGCCAGCTGGCCAGATGGAAAGGACGGCTGTGATCCACTGGGCCTTCAGGACCTGAGCTGTGAGGGATTGGAGGCATGCCTACCCGGGCAAGGTCTGTGCCGGGACAGGGTGTGAGGAGAGGAAGAAATTGCTAATTGTTATTCACTGCCTTTCCCTCATCCTCATCGCCACAGCATCAGGGAAGTACTGAGAGAACATTCCAGAAGGGCTTTCTGGAAGCCTCCCGAAGGAGGAGGAGGAGCCCTGCTCTGAGCCCTGGAGCAGTAGCTCGCTTACACCTGCAGGCCCAGAACCTCCCTGGCCCACCTTTCTTCTCCGAGGCCCTCAGAGCTGGGGGCCCCCCACTCTATTGGAGGGGATCAGGCGTGGCAAGGAGAGCAGGGTGGCCCAGGCCTGGATGGTAGCCGGGCTCATCTAACCTTATGTTCCCTGTGGAACCTGCAACCCACATTCAGAAATGACCAGACCCTGACCTGGGGGAAGAGATCAACGGGGACCCTGAGGCCTCCTCCCTCCCCAGGGCCCCAGGTTCTCCTAGGCTTGGGGTCAGTGGGACAGTGGCCACCAGCCCCACTCCTGTGAGCTCCTCCCCAAGAATCAGGACCCGTTCCCCTCCTCCCCAGGGCAGAGCCTGGGCCATGGGGTCCCTACCCAGCAGGCTTAGGCTTGCTTAAGTGAGAGGCTGTGGGGTGAGGGCTCTCTGGAACAAGGAGGCCCCTGGGGAGCGTGGGGGTCAGCAGGGCCAGGGGCTAAGTCTGCATCTCTGGTTCACACCCTCTCACACACATCCCCTTGTCTCCTCATTTCTTCCCCCTACTCAGCAAAGGCAGACAGAAGACCAAGGGAGGCAGAGATGGCGAGCACAAGTAGGTGGCCGAGGCCAGGGTGGAGCCCGTGCGGCTCGTGAGAGGGAAGGGTCCTCAGCACAGGGTACAGATGGCGGGGGGCCCGGATCAGTGGTGGAGCCAGCACCGGGTGATGGCAGGGCGAGGGAGGTCTCTCCATCTGGCCATGGGAGCGAGGCACAGGGAGGTCAGGGTGGGTGCAGGCCTTCCGGTTTCCACTCCCTCCTCCCTCCTTTCAGTGTCTCGATTCCTCCTCCACTTCCCTGTTCAGCCCCCCATGCCTGTGGGCAGGCCCCGAGCTATCCCTGTGAGGGAGGGAGTGGGGACGGCCCAAGATGCCAGTGGTTCTCCCGCAGAGCCCAGGCAGGGCTGGGCTGGTGAACATGCAGTGCTGGAGGCCCAAGAAGGACAAACTGTGGGCACCAAGTGGCCACAGGGGGCGGCCGGAGCATGAAGCCCAGAAAGCTAAGGAGAGATAACCCCTCTCTGGTGGTCTTCACCATCTCCATTCCCCAAAGGACTCCAGATGGGAGGGGCCGCCACAAGGTATTGGAAAGTCTCAAGGTCGGGGCGAGACAAGTGGGTCTTTCAGCCTCCCCAGAGCTTGCATCATCTCAAGGACCTTCTAGCATCCCAGGGAATTCACAAGGGCAGTGGCAGTCAGGGCTGACCACACTGGAGCAGCCTGTGCTCCAACACCCATTCTTACAGATGACAAAGCTGAGGCCCAGAGAGGGGAAGCAAGCGACTCCAGAAGAGGAACAGAGCTGGGACTAAAACCCAGAGAATGTAACGCCCAACCCAGAGTTTCCAACGGGCCCAGTAAGTTTAGAGCACTTGACTATATTCTAAATTTAATTCTCCGAACACATCAACAAGAGCTGAAAAGCCAGGAATGTGGTCTTTATTTTCCAGAGAGGGAAACTGAGCCCCAGAGATGTTAAGAGATTTGCTCAAAACTGTGGTCTCAAGAAGTTAAAAATTAGTCAACAAGACAATATCATGGCGACAGCAGGATTATTTGTATAGGGGTCTGAAGAGATGAGCACTGGTGTGGGCTTGGGGTATCTGCTTGCATTAAGATCCCGGGGACTTCCAGTCTCGTTTAACAAAAGCATATTGAGTTCCAACTCCCGCTTGTTATACATGAGCAAAAAGCATGACAACAAGGCAATGGCACCGTGAGGGGAAATTCGGGCCCAGAGACCTGAAGGATCGGAGAGTTTGCCAGGTTACAAGCAAGGGAAGAAGCCTCAGGCAGAGAGCATGTGCCAGACTTGGAGAGGAAGCCAGCGAACAGGTTCTTGGGGGGTGTGGGAGATGACATCAGACTGCTGAGCTGGGGGTCCCACTTAGGGAGAGGGCTCAGGGTCAGGTTTTTGCATGGACGGTTAGACATAAAAGGCCCGTATGAGACACAAACAACCTGCCGGTCTCCCAGGCTCTCTGTCTGAGATCGGTGATGCTCTAAGACCCTTCTTGATTTCTAGCTCCCCGGTCTGTCCTGGACCGGACCCGAAGGGATTCAGGCTGGCCTGATCCCTTTGGACACAACGGTACTAAGGGATGCCTCCCAGTGCGAGCATGCAGTAGGCCCGCTGGTTCCCTTGCACAACCCCATCCTAATGTCCTGCCATTTCCAATTCACAGATGAGATGAGTAAACTGGCATTCATTCTTATTTTAATGTGTAGAGCCTTAGGATGATTGAAAGGGTAGGAAAATGGGATTTCTAAGAAGAGATTAAACAAGCTGAAATTCTTTAGCCTGAAGAAGAAAGGCTGTGGGAGCAGTTTTAAGTCTCTGAAGGGTTATTGTGTGGCAAAACTGGTTAGTTTCTAGCTCTCCTGAGGAGAAACAAGAGGAAAGAGAGAACCATAAACCCTGTGTCTCTTAGGTAGGAGTTTGTTTCTCCCAGTTACCTGAGGCCTGAGCTAATGAGCTTTGACAGTTTCCAGGGCAGGCAGTCGGAGGGCAGAAGCCCCAGGCAGCCATGGCCTGCGGTTCATTTCCAGTCCCACCCCTCTAAGTCACAACCTCCACAATAACACAGAGACCTGACTGAGACCCAGCTCACTAAATTTAATTTGGCAAATGTTTCCAAGTCATCACTGGATAGTTCCCAGCTCTCCCCTAGGACCCCAGGTGCATTACCCAACCACAAAGACATTCTTAGCTATGGAACCAGCAAGGAAATCATTAGGTCCATAAATGAAAAAAGAGTTTAAAATGAGTGAACTAACTAGACTTCTCTCCAGAGAGAAATAGCTATCTAAATTGTGTGTGCATATCATTCTGACTGTCATGAATCCAGCAATGGGGAAGCCCAAAGGTGATCATAAACCCTCAGAGGGTCCTGGGAGACCCACCTCCCCGGCTCCTGCTTCTCAGGCTTTCAGGCAGCCATGAATAAGGAGCCACTTGGTTGCAAAGTGGTTTTTCACCAGGTTGACTATTGGCTTGTTTTCCTTGTCTGTTTCTGTCCATATTATACCTTTAGTAAGTGGAGAACCATCTAGGCCAAATGCAGAATTTAAAACAAAGAAATATCAGTACATCAGTAACCTAATCAACAATTTACATTTTTTGAAATCTAAGTCTTTAATACAAGTGGATAATCTTCAAAATTCCGTGATTAAGTTAACATTTATTTCGAAAATAACCTTTACCCTTTGCCAAGAGAAGCAGGCATGATGGGCAACTGATGGGCAGTGAATTCTGATGTGTCATCAATTAGAAAATTACAAAGGGATTGATAGCTGATGACATCATGCTCTGCTGCCCACAGCTCACAGGAATGAAGAGCTAGTCACTGAAGAGAAATGAATGGGTGCAGAGCCTACAGTAAGAATTCTGGGAATTACACTTGCCCTACATAGTATGCATTTTTTTGCAAAGGGATGTCACCATTTTGAGATAATCCCAGGTAGACAGGAATCCCACCGATGCACTTATCCACTTGAGATGGTTATAATCATGCAGGGTCTGGGGAGAGAGGTTTCTCCTTTGAATTGCTTCAGGGTCTGGTAGACAATGGTCTGATAAGTATAGATGTTTTAGTCTCAATCTTTGCTTCCAAATATGTTTGTTTTAAGGACTAGAGTGACTTTCAAATTCAAGGGCCATAACTGCCCAAGGGAAGCCCCAGGCCATTTTCCACTTGGATGGGTCCTCGGGACCAGCATCAGAAATCCACAATTCCCTGCTACCCAAACCACCTCTGGGCCTCAGGCAGCAGGACCAGATCCGGTATCAGCATGCAGAGTGGCTGGCTTCTGCAGGCAGGGCCTGCTCTGACCCCATACATGGCTTTGACCTACCATCTCAGAGCACTTTCCTGGGGGACATTAGGGCGGGGGTGGGGGGGGATGGGACTGGGGTTGTGTGGCTGGAACAGACTGTGTGATGGCAGCGTGTGAGTCACACACGGACTGGGACTGGGGACTCTAAGGATGATACAGCCTAGGAATGGCCAAGAAGTGATTGTACACGGTCAGCACAGGGCCCTCCTGGGTAAGGCAGGAGAGCAGCAAGGCTGGGAGGAAAGGAAACCCAAACGCTGGGACAGGAAGCAGAGGGAGGGCCCACACTAGGCTCACTTCCTGTTGCAAGAGTCAGAGTATGGCCAGCACCCCTGCCCTCAAGGCCACCAAGCAGGGAGAAATCGCACAGGATGGATCATTGTAAGCCAGGCGGGATGGTTCCTTTCTCACCACCATACGACTGTTTTTAATGGGCTCATTGATTGTTGCAGTGTTAGGTCACCAGTAATTTAATATTTATAGCCTTCTCTTCCCAAAATGTCTTGATGCTTACATTACGTGGAATGAGCCCCCTTTCTGTAAACATGGGCCCAGTGCATGGGACTCTTCACAGATGACGTCCCCATCTGCAAGTTGTGCTGGCCCCATGGAGACTTTCTGCCAAAGTTCCAAATGGTCAGGACAGGATTCACACCCCCAGAGAAGTGCAATCCCACAGCAGCGAGGATGCAGTGGAAGTATTGCCAGCCTGGGAGGTGGTAGCTTCAATCCCAGCTCTCTGAACCTCAGGTTTTTCATGGGTTGAACGAGGAGAAGCATATGTCCCTCCCAGGACTGCTATGAAGATGAAATGAGCAAACATCTGGAAAAGCCTTTGGCCCAGATTAGTGGCTCAAGAAAGGTTATATAATCTCTTGTTGGGGAGAAACTTTTAAAGATAACTCCAAAGGCATCCGTTTTCCTTTTTTAGAGTGCCTTCTTTCCCTTTCCTCCTGTTGATATGTCCGGATAACGTGATGCTGGAGAGTGTGAAGAGATCAGTGCTACGCCAGCCTTCTTTCACCTACCTCATGCCTTTTTAGGAAATCATGAAGATGTCAGTGTTTCTTAAACTGTGAGCTGGTGCCACATGAAAGAGGTGGTCCTCAGTTGCTCTCTCGCTGGGACACAGACACATTCCTCTTCATGTCTTGCCAGGCATATGAAGAGTAAAGAAAAGGCCCGGAGCTAGGATAGGGCCAGGTTGAGGGGAGGAGGGCCTTGAGATTTCTAGGCCATCTCTACAAGGACAGAAAGGTTTTCCCCCATCTCACATGACCCAGCATAAAGAACAGGGGTTCTTCCTTACAGATAATAAGATGTGGTCAATGGAATAAAGCTTTTCTAACTGCTTCAGACCTCAACTGTAAACTGTGGTCAATAGTATCCTCCTCAAAGCTTGCTGTGGAGATTAAATTATTTTTTAAATATGTTTAAAAAAAAAAAAAAAGAACAGGGGTTTGGGGAACCATAGCCAAACCTCCACAAGGAGATGCCTGACCCAGAGATGGGTGGGCTCTGCTGCTGTAGGTGAGCTCAGAGTTGGAATCTGCACCCCACCCCACCTAGGGATGGGGCCCAGGATGACAGGGGCACAGCCAGGAGGAGGGAGAATGGGAAGTGGATGGAGTCAGGTGTCCAGCTCATGCAATATTGATGGGGTAATGGAATACTGCACTCTACCGCCTGTTGATCCTACTCCTGGTCCCTCCTGGACCAGGGATCACAAGCTCAGCTGCGGGGACATCACTGAGGGGACAGTGAGGACCCCCTGCCCCCTTCCCTCAGCCCCCCTGACTGCAAGGCCCTTCTCCTGGGGGCACAAGGCCACACCAACCAGAGGAAGAGGTAGGAACTATGGAGTCTGCCATACGTTCCTGGGGGTTGGTTGGAGGGGGGGAAGGTTCTGTAGTGAGAGGGGACAGGCAGAAGGGGCAAAGCCAGGACCAAAGATAGAGACGGGAAAGGGCCCATCTCCTTCTTTTCACCGGGGACCAAGGAGAATCCAAAGGCACAGAGAGGTTGGGAAAGACAAGGCAGGCTTCGAGCACCAGAGCCATCTGAGAACTAAGCAGCTAGTTGCAACCACACTTCCTACCTGCTCATCAGTCTCTGTGCCTCTGAGTCCCGTTTCTGCCCTTCTGTTCTGATGCTTTATCTCTGGTTGTCTGGTTTTCTTTCCACTCAGCCGAGGTGGGGTGCACGGTCAGGGAGGGTGAACTTGGCGGCACTGGCGGAGCTCAGAGCTCTAAGACTGGACTGAGGGGGCTGGGATCAGGACCCCGAGGGGCTCCAGTTGAAACGGTTCTTTCCACCTTTACTGGTCGCCGTCCCCAACCTGCTCCTGAGTGGTGTGAAGACATGGGGAAGGAGGAAGTGGTGGGGTTTCCTCTGCCCTAATTCCCCCTCACGGCTCCCGACTTGGGAAATTTGGCCCCCAATATATCTTGGGACCAGCAGGTGAGGGGCTGGAGCTTGGATCTCCCTTTCCCTTACGTGTTCTTTCGGGTTTTGCTCTTCTATGTCTGTGTGTCTTCCTCCCGGCGTCTATCTCCTCCCACCTCATTCTGGCGGCCCCGTCTCACAGAGCCGGGAGGAGCGTGTTTTCCGCCATGAAGCTCGGCAAGAACCGGCCTCACAAAGAGGAAACCCAAAGACAAGGTATGGACGCGTGCCCCTGACCACGGTCCAGGCAGCCCCTCCCTCCCCTCCGGTGACCAAACCCCTCCTCTCCGCGGGCAGCGCCCCAACGGGCTCTCCTGCTATTGGCCGGCGGATCCACCTGGGAGGGGCCTGGCCTCTCATTGGCTGGAGGAGAAGCCGGGTCCTGAGAGTGGTCCTCCGGAAGGGGGCGCCCCGAGGGCTGAAGGTGGGTAGGGCATTTCCTCCGGTCTAGAACTGAGCAGCAGAGCCCCTCAGTCCGTTGGGCTCATCCTGCCCTCTTTGCTCTCATTCTTTCTTCTCCACACAGAAGCCTAGAGATTTTTAATTAGAGGAGGGAATAACAAAACAAAAAAAGAAGAAGAAGAAGAAAGTTATTTGGCCAATTCCCTATTTCTGGGGGAAAATCAGAGTCCTGAGAATGCTTGCTCTGTGGCAGGACTCGCTCTCCTGCCTTTTCCCCGTGACCTCTCACGAGGCTGCAGGGACGGCCCTGGGGGAGACAGGCAGGGTGGGTCCTGGAAGACTGGAGTGGCCTGTAGCACTGGTGCCACCGGAGCAGCAGGCTGGGGAGGGCGCAAGACAGCTATTTAAGAGGAGGCAGTGAGTACAGTTGGAATACAGGGGAGAAATGAAGTGTATTAGGGGAGCTGTGTGTAGCTTTCTAACCCAGGTCTGTAGATCACACACCCATCCTCGGGGCTCCTGGCTTCCCTCCCCAGCATCCCCTGTGTGGCCCACTGGCCCCAGAATCTCTCTCTTTGTCTTCTGCCCCCGTGCGAATGCCAGCTGTGCCTTTTGCCTTCCTAGATTGAAGAGGGTAGAGCTGCCGGCTGAGACTCAAACCCACCATCCTTGGGTGGCTTCTCAGAACCGTCATTCCTTCATCTCATTGGATTAATACACATCAGTACAGGGTTAGGTTCTGAATTCCATCAGCTGTTTTACATGGATAAGTTCCTTCCTAAGCCTCCGTTTCTTCATCTGGTTACATGAGAATAGTGCGTATCTTGCCAGGCTGTGACTATGAGGATTATGAGGACTAAAGACATATGTATAACGTGCCTGGCATTGTGCCTGGCACATAATAACCACTCAGTAAATGGTAGCTACTGGTACAGGAGGTACATAAGTATGTATTATTTTATTCCTGACCTTCTTCCACGAAGGATATTCAGTGCTTGCATAAGTGAGTTACATTCAATTAAAATTAAAAAGCAAGACCAGGTGCAATTTCAGTTAAAATCAGAGATCACGATTAGGCTAGAAACACCGCAGATATGCAGACCATAACATTCTAAGCAGATGCTACCAAGTAAACCTGGAATTTGACTCAGCTTCCTGGATGGCAAAGCAAAAAGGGAAATACAGTCACTATCCCACCATCTAGCCCACCTAACCGGCCCTCCCTCTTCCCCAGATGAACCGGCAGTACTGGAGATGGAGGACTTTGACCGCCTGGCCATTCGGCTGCGGGATGGGCTGGATCCTGACTCCGTGTCACTAGCTTCCGTCACAGCTCTCACCACCAACGTCTCCAACAAGCGGTGAGTGGGCAGGAACCCCACAGCCCCAGTTGCCTCCACCAGGTCAGGCAGGACCCAGCTTGCTATGTTTGGAATTTGGGTGGGGAAGAATCAGTGCCCATGGACAGCTCCTTCCTAACCCTGCCCCTTTCTTCTTTTCCTGGATGTCTCCCTCACCTCTCCCCCTGCAAAGGCAGGAGCCTGTCCCCAGGTCATTCAACACCTCCGGGCAAAGGGAAATCACGGAGCTGCCCAGCCCACACTTGAACCTGTTGACCTAATGTCTGTCTACCTATCACTTCTGCCATTGGTTAGTCCTCTGTATTGGAGCCTCTGAGAACAACTGATCCCCATTCTGTTTGGCAGTCCTGGAGTGTCTGAAGATCATGATTCTGTCCTTCTGCCCTTCTCCAAGGTCTAACCACTGCCAGTGCCCTCCTCCCCTGCAAGCAGTCCCCTTACACCCAGCCTGACAGTACATTCTCCTCCTCAGATCCAAGCCAGACATTAAGATGGAGCCAAGTGCCGGGCGGCCCATGGATTACCAGGTAGGTGGGGCAGCTAGAGGCCTCATGCCTTTCCGACTCTGTCTAGTGGGGGGTTCTGGCCAGATGTGCGTTATAGACTCTGTGAAGGCATGGATCTGAGGGTCATAGAGAACCACAAGCTGAATATATGTTACCAAAGTAAGCTTGTTCCTGGAAAGCACTCACAGCAGTGTCATAAGTAGAGAAGTACAGACCCAAAGAGCAGCTTGAGAGCTCTGCTTATGCTGGTCAAAGCCCTCCTAGGATTTTGTAACGGTCTTTATAAAGTGAGAGGGACCTGGAAAAACCATAAAAAGACCAAAGAGCATCCCAAAAAAAATTTTTAAATAAGTGTCTCTGAAGAAAGATATTTTGGTGTGTTTTTTTAAATTGTTGCTTTGTATTATTTTGATGCTGGAAGTAATGTCAATCCTGGCTGTCTATAGATGCTGAGAATGTGGGTGTTTTTTTCTTCTTTTTGCTTCTCTGTATTTTCTGAAATTAACACTTAATTTTTTTATTTGTATGTTTCTAAAACTGGAGACCAAATGGCTGAGATAGGGAGAGATTTGCAGCTATAAGATTGCTAATGTGGCCACAGTGCAGGCAGGATGGGGCATGAGCATGGCTGGGAATTGCGGGGAGAGGGCCACATGAACAGCAGGACCCAGTGCAGCCCTCCCAGCCTGGGGCCTCATCCTCAGCTTTGCAGGGCCAGACCCTCAATTTTGTCTCAGAGTTGATCAGAGCCTGAGAGACTGAGTTACACTAACATAACTCACGATAGGCTAATGTACAAGCCGGAAGTACCTAGTACTTATTTATAAACTGCAAACAAGAAGGGCCCAAGGACCACGAATTCCTCTGGACCCTTCATTAGGAGCTATCAAGACCCAGTTGTAGGTGAAAAGACTGCTGGGCATTCCTAGGATTTAGTGAGTGTGCTGGCTGGTTGGGAGGGCATAGCCTTCAGGAGACCTCACCTGACTGCCACTGCACTTCCTGCCTAGGTCCAGCACCAGGCCCCAGAATCAGAGCAAACCCTTCTCCCGGGTTAGGGCTTTATCTTTGATGCCCATTTCCCAGGCCCCATGCTCCCTTCTTTAAGGACAGCCCACCTCACCTCACTCAGGTGATAATATTGAGGACTTGACACCAGCTTTCTTTGTATCAGGTACATCTGGTCATATTTCCTCAAGGATGCACCTTGTCTCTCTGAATCCTTGCTTCAGTTTGTTTTCATCCAGTCAGTGACCATCTTCCCAGGGGCTTGAAAAATAACCCCAGGCAGTGTCAAGTGGACCTGCCCCTGTGGATTCAGACAACCTCACACCACTGGGCTCCTTGGAGGTTTGGGAATGTCACCTCCTCACCTCTCTGCCAAAACCCAAGCACAGAATGTCCTAACACTTCTGAGGGCTTTTGCAGGAAGCTCGGCTCAGGGCTTTACTCCTCTGTGTCCTGAGAAGAGAAAAACTTCCAAAGAACAAAGACCCCATAGTCAGATACCGTTCCATCTACAGTGTCACGAGCCCGCCATGTAAAGGCACATAGAAAATGGTGCCATCCTTATTGTTGCTGCTAATGTAACTGTTATGTTTTTGAAGGTTTACTATGTGCCAGGCACTAGGCTAGGTAGGTATGTTTTCCATTTAAGTTAAGGTAATCTTAACAACCACCCAAATATAGGTATTACTGTATTTCATAGGCGAGAAACTGAGGCCCAGGGTGGGTAAGGAGCTTGCCCCAGGTCACACAGTTATTCAAAGCTAGAAACAGGGTTCAGACTTGAGGGTGTCCTACCCCATAGTCAGAGCAACTAATTTCTCTCTAATTAAGCCTTTTGAACAGTCTCTCCCTCTGGTCCCTGTTCATCTTTAGCTTACTACCTGCTGCATGTTTTCAAAAGCTCTTTCAAACCACTTCCTAACAGAGACTTTTATTAAGTGGACCAGACAGTCAGCCTCCAAAGACTTTGTACACATTCTGAACTGAACAAGACAGTTGTATTGGACCTGGTAACACAGTATTCCCTGACAGGTTGATTCACATCTCAACTGTAAGTGTTAACACACTTGGAGAGAGAGCTGAGGATGCAATGTGAGGACTGCAAATGTGGAATTATTCTTGCTTTCAATAAGTACAATGTATAAAGCAAGAAAACCTATCAGAAGGACTTCACTCTCTTGGAGAACTTGGCTTTGCTGAGTTAGAAAGACCTCAGCCAGAGGCACTTAGCTGAACTCAGATTCAGGAAGGATCCTCAGGGCTCAGAACCATCCTAAAGATTGGGTAGCACTGAAAGGAGGTCCCAAGGTGAAAAGACCACGGTGTACTCAGGCCCTTTGTTTCTCCTGTTTAGAATGCATGTAATGTGAAAACCCTTTCCTGATTATTGGCATCTCAAAGCAAGAAGCTGCAGCTTCCTCCCTGTGGATATGCAGTTTCCCCATCAGAGTGGGCAAAGCTTGGTGCTTGGCACTTGGCAGGGATGTTCTTGGCGGGTCACAGAGTCTTGAGTCTCTTCTCTACCCTCTTTTCCTGCCACCAAGACCATATACATTTTCACCTCCAAACATCTCTCCAGTTTTCACCTCCACGTCATTTATCCAGCTCAAGTGCAATATGGCAGCCACTTCCTATCTGATCTCCCTGCTCTCATATTGCCCCCTCCACTCCATGCTCTACGCCACCACTGGAGTGATCTTCTCAAAATGCACAACTGGTCATGTCACATCTCTGTCACCTGGAGACGAGGGAACATAAAGGATGTTTCAGAAGAGCAGTACTAAAGGGTCCACCACCTCTCATCTCCAGCTCCCAGCCATGTTCTTGCTTCCTGATCAGATCCTTCAGAAGCAGGTCACAAAGCACCATGACTCTTGGGTTCTCCCAGGACAGAGGTATAGATTTACACTCAGCAGTGTTCCTTGCGATGAGTTTCATGAAGTCACCTGGGGATTATGTCCCTTATCTTGGAAGGAGAGGATGGAATAGTCAGTCACCAAAAGAGTTTCCCTGGGGGCTTCCCTGGTGGTGCAGTGGCAGTGGTTGAGAGTCCGCCTGCCGATGCAGGGGACACGGGTTTGTGCCCCCGTCCGGGAAGATCCCGCGTGCCGCGGAGCGGCTGGGCCCGTGAGCCATGGCCGATGAGCCTGTGCGTCCGGAGCCTGTGCTCCGCAACAGGAAAGGCCGCAGCAGTGAGAGGCCCACGTACTGCAAAAAAAAAAAAAAAAAAAGAGTTTCCCTGGTCAGCTGGTCAGTTGGTCCCTTAGTGGCTCTATTTGCCTCCCCATCCTCCATCGTGGAAAGATGGAGTCCTCTGCTGATGACTGAAATCCCCTTCTTCATAGTTCAATGTTTTGTTTTTTTAATTTCAAGTCCAAATGATACATTCCCCTCCATAGAGCACTGGCGGGGGGCGGGGGGGTGGCGAGCAGGACTGGCATTCTCCTCTCCCACCAACACCAGGCCGCGTCCTCCTTTGTGCGCTCTCAGGCTACCCCTCAGGCCACCCTTCGGCCTGCAAAGAGCACGCACTGGAGCCCCCTCCCCCTGCCCCACCCTGTTCTCCTTTCAGCCCTGTGCCCTCCTCTCCCTACCTGCTTCCCGCCTGGTGTCAGAGTTTCCAGCTAGGGTCGTCCACCATCACTGGCTCTGCTCAGTGGAAGAAGGTGGGAACTCTGGGTCCTGAAAAGGAGCAGGGGACAAAAAGGCTATCATTACGGCTGAGTCCCTGGGTGAAAAACATAAAAACCAGCCAACCTCTCACACTGCAAAAGTTAATCTCCTGATGGCATATCTTTACTACCTTATTAGACCAAAACTGTGTTTGTCTACTTCCCATTCTTGAGTTACAGAAAATCTTTTTTTTTTTTTTAATGGAGGAAAAGGGATGGATTCGTTTTGGGAAAGAAATGAGCTCTTAAAAAATCTTTGGTATAAAGTTTCATAGAGCTTAAAACTCTATAAACTCCTACGCAAAGAATGTTCTGGAAGGACTTCTAGTGTCTGTTTACTCTCTTCACAGTAAACTTCTCAGAGCTGGCTCTACTTCCCTTTTAGCTCCCTGAAGAAACAATGATTATTGAACTCCTTCAGAGCTCCAGATTCTCAGCTCCATTCCATTTGGAACCTCATTCCACATAGAAATGCTTGTTTTTATAGTTCAAGTATTACTTCAATTAGTAAATGTTCAGTTTCCAGTTCTATATACTCGCTTGGTAACGTTCTCGTTGTCATCAGGGTTTTTATTTTTTTAACATCGTTACTTTTGTTGTGTGGATTTTTCTTGGCCTCCGGATATTTATAAGATACATAAATATCTGATGGACACAGTGGATGATAATTTTCATGGCTATTCTTTTTCATGAAAAGGGAGAATGATTCTCTTGAGTAAAATCATATTTAGTAGTCGCATCAAAGCACAGCAATTAAAATACCAACTCTCCAAGATGAGAATCGTAAAAAGCAACTCATACAGTTTCATTGGAAGAGTGCTGAGGTAAATGCGAATACTATCTCAACATAAGCCATTTTGTTAAAATGCAAGTTCAAGAGACTTAAATGAAACAATATTAAGCGTCATACACGACCCTATCTGTTTGGGACACCAGCCATTTAACTGAAAGTAAATTCTATTTGAGAAGCCATTTATAACAAGAGCTCACATTTCTTAGACCTGTCTACTGTTTATGAAGCACTTTGATGCACATTATCTCATTCAACCCTCACACAAACTTATAGATAGGTAGCGTCTTCCACTCATAGCTGAGAAAACTGAGGCTCAATGCCATTCCAGCAACCCGAGTCTGTGCCTCTTCCTATTTATCATGGCCCACCCATGGCCACTGACACCTCCAGATCCAAAGCAAGAACTGATGGCTTACAGTGAGAGTTCAGGAAGAGTATGTGCACAAACACATACATGAACACACACACACACACACACACACGTCTCTACCTCCCTCTCTCTCTCTCTCTCTCTCTCTCTGTATATATATATATATATATATATATATATATATATATATATAAATATAAATATTTGTTGAATGGATGAACAACTGGCTTCCCAATATAGAAATAAGATTCAAGAGAGGTGGATGCCACTGAAAAAGATACAGAATGCACACAACATACATGTATCAAGGCAAAAAAGGTGTGTTCAGGTGGGCACCAAAGCCTCACTGGGCATTCAAAGAAATTAAACAAATGAAGGGGAGCCAGAAATGTAGAAAGGGAGCCAAATTCCAGAAATAAAGAAGATGTCAGGGCTTCCCTAGTGGCGCAGTGGTTGAGAGTCCGCCTGCCGATGCAGGGGACACGGGTTCGTGCCCCAGTCCGTGAAGATTCCACATGCCGCAGAGTGGCTGGTTCCGTGAGCCATGGCCGCTGAGCCTGCGCGTCCGGAGCCTGTGCCCTGCAACGGGAGAGGCCACAGCAGTGAGAGGCCCGCGTACCGCAAAAAAAAAAAAAAAAAAAAAAAGATGTCAGAGGCCTGCAGGCTTAAAATGAGAAATGCTGGAGCAGAAAATTAAATGCATATTAATGGAGACTTAGAAAGCTTAATGCCGGAGTACACAAAACCTGGGAGGTAGGTTTGCAGCCCTCGGTGAGGCAGGGCCATTGATGCCGGGGAGAACTTGAAGCACATGGAATCACCCGGGAGCTTTAAAAATATGGATGCTGGACGCCACTCCTTCCACCCCTCCCGCAAGACTGGACTGGGTTGGTCTGGAGTGTGGCCAGGGGCCTCAGGGTCTTTACCCACCATCCTTCCCCTCCCACCTGGTAATTCTGCTGCACACCTACTTGGAGGTGATCTAGCCACGCCCTTTCTTTATAAATGAGGACAGTGAGGCTTAGTGGGGGAAAGAGCCCAGGATCACCAGCGGATGTACGGCAGGCAGACTGGCACCCAAATCCGGTGCTGGCTCCCGGCACCTTCCAGCCCGCTGCCCAGGCCCCGACTCCTGCAGGACCAGATCCAACCTCACCCGCTTTCCTTCTCATTCCCCCTCTTGCCTGCCCGCAGGTCAGCGTCACGGTGATCGAGGCTCGGCAGCTGGTGGGCTTGAACGTGGACCCCGTGGTGTGCGTGGAGGTGGGCGACGACAAGAAGTACACCTCCATGAAGGAGTCCACTAACTGCCCCTACTACAACGAGGTCAGTGCCCGGGGCCCCAGGTGGGGAAGGGGCCTCCGAACCGTGGCAGAGGCTGGGCCCCGGCCCCATGGGGCCCAACAGGAGAAGCTGGGAGTCAAGGGGCACAAAGGGCTACCAGCCGGCGTAACCTTGGCCCGCCCGTTACAACCCGCAGCTGCTGAGGTGCAGGGCTGCCCGCTCTGAAGCCCCAGTCCAGATCCCAGCCAGACACAGGTCTGGCCAGGGGCCGCCCTGTGAAAGGAATAGCACCCCAGGTCCTCCTGTGCTGCTCCCAGCACCCCCTGAGGCCTGGTCCCAGATGTTTCCCAGGCCAGAGCCCCGGGGCAGGGCCGCCTCCTTCCAGCGTGCCGGGCACTCTCGTAAACATTTTTGGTGCATCAACTCTTCTGACTCTCACACTGTCAGAAGTTGTCACCATCAATCCCATCTTACCCAAGGGACATTGAAGCTCCTGGAGAAAGACCTGGCCTGGGTGCTACGTGCCAGAGTTGGGTTCTGTGTGCGCACGCTCTCTGCTCAGCTGCCACCATGGGCACCTGAACCTCTTTGGGGTCCTTCCAGACCACTGGCCGTGATGCTTGGGGAGTGAGGGGTAAAAGGCCCAGTACCCACTGCTGTTCATTGCAGCTGTTTGAGGGCACATCGAAGTTTAAGGACCTCAGAGACCTAGTTCAATCTCCCCATCTTACAGAGGAGGAGACTGAGGCCACAATATGAAAAGGGCCAAGATCACAGAGAGTCCTGTAGACAGAGCAGGGCCCAGACTGCCCTGCCTCTGCCCAGCGCTCTGTCTGCCACCTTGGATGGACACCCCAGACACAGCATCATGACTCTGGGCTCCAGGGAGGGACCCATCTTAATCAGCTCTGGGGAAGGATGCCCCTCAGATGCCTGAGCACACGTCAGACTAAGCCAGAAGTCAGCTGGGCACCCTGGCCAAACGAGGCACCTGCATCCTGTGTTTCGGTGTCTGTCCTGGGGGTGGTGAGGGCTGAGGGTGCCGCCTGCTGCTTGGAGGAGGGCATCACTTGGGAAACTGTGGGCAGCCCCAGAGTGGGCCTTCAGGAGGAAAACCCAGGCACACCTCTGCCCTTCACAGGGACCCAGGCTAAAGCCAGAGCCTGGCCGAGGTCTCCTCAATGACCACAAATGGACCCCATTCTCACAGCTGGTTTCCTGCAGGGCCACAGGGCTGGGACACTGCTGTTTCAGCACCCCCCTCAGCCCCATGCGGCAACCTTCCCAGGAGTCAGGAAATTCAGGCTCGACACCTCTGACCTTATGTCAGGACACATCCCTGACTGGAAAAACCTCCGGCCTAGATAACGTCTATTTTTCCCTAACAGATGTGGAGACAGGGCCCCATGGCCTTCCACAGTTATTTGATAGTGGTGAAGCCATGTTTGCCTGAGGGGAGGGCTCACCTTGCAGCAGGCCCACATGCCTCATGTTTCATTCAAATGGTTTCCTCCTTCCCAAGGAAACAGAGCTGTTCTCCCCATTCTGTGGCTCCTCAGCAAACTCCTACTCACCCTGCAGAGCCCAGCTCAAATGTCCTTGCACTGAGTAGCCTTCCCTGCACTCTCTAGGTCAGAGGTCAGGGCATTCCTCTTTCTCTGACAATAACATCCCCAAGTTGCAGTTGGTTCTTCACGTCTAACCCGGGAGGCTCCCAGTCTCCTGCATCGCTGTAGCCCAGCCCAGGGCCTGCCATGTACCTAGAGGGCTTTGGTAACACTTTGCTGAATGGATACTTGCCCAAACGAAGAAATAGACATCCGCTGGGTATCTGTTCCGCACCAAGTTCAAGCCTGGCCACAGAGCGGGTGCAAACAGCACACTTCCTAGTTCCATTTTCCAAACTCTACATTTATATCCGCTAAAACTATTTATTCCACTCATCTTGGGATCATCTTAAATTTACACCTGATCATATTTTTGTTCTTTTTCACAAACCCAAGTAACTCTGATTTATTCAATTTCTGTTTCCTCTAAACCAGAGTTTCTCAAACTCAGCACTGTGGCTACTTTGGACCAGGTAATTCTTTGTTGTAGGGGACTGTCCTGTGCATTGTCGGATATTGAGCAGCATCCCTGGCTTCTACCCACTAGATAGAAGCAATCCTCCAATAGCAATCCTCCACTCAGATGTAGCAACCAAGAAGGTTTCTAGACATTGTCAAATGCCTCCCGTGAGTTAAAATCGGCCCCAGTTGAGAACCAGTGCTCTAAACTATCTTCCCATGATCCCTCCCAGCCCCAAAGCTAGAATTTTCTTTCCCTTTTCTTCTCTTCCTTTTATACTATCCCCCTGGTCCCAGGGGTGTGCTGCTTTCCACTAATTCTCTGAGTTGATGGGAACCTACCTTTGGTTCCACTAAACACAATAGAGGGAGGTGAGAACAACCAACATCACTTAGATTTCTAAGTCATTACAAAAGGGAAATATGTTCAGGAAATACAAGGAACATGACCACAGACAGCTCAGAGTTCTAGCTTAGTTAGCTTGCTCTCCTAGGGCTGACACAGCTCTGTGGCACCTGGCCTGGCCTTGACCCTCCTGCCTGGCTCTGGACCTGTCTTCCTGTGAAGGGAGGCTCATAACCATCACCCCCATCCCCAGAACAACCTGACCATCCACAGACCAGGCCAAGATCTTTTCTCGGCGCATCCGGTCCCAGACACTGTCGTCTTCCTTCTGCCTAAAACCACCTCCCCCCTTGCCTTGAATCCTTCTCTTTCTATATCCCAAAGAATCTACCATTATATCATCCACTCAGCATCACCAACTCTGCCTTTGCTTTTCTTTGGACTCCTCTTTTGTCTATAAGGCATTTCACTGTAGCACATTCTAAGCACAACTATGAAGAACCATTATGATCAAGGACAGGAACTAGAAGCCTATCATCTCTCTATCCATCTACCTATCCATGCATCCATCTATCTATCTATCCACCTAGCTATGCCTTTCCTCAGTCCCACATACCTCCTAGTGACCATCACTTCCTCACCTGAATCCCTGCACTCATTTCTGCCCCCCATCTTTCCTGAAACTGCCCTTCTTCAGACATCAAGGACCTCACTGTCCCTAAGTTCAACATCCACCATTCCTCCCTCTCCCTGGACTGCCCCGGTCCTTCCATCCTCTCACCGCCCCCCACCCTGGGGACCTCTCCTGCCACTCGCCTGCCTTCCCCTCTCTCCAGCACCTCTCCTCACTGCCTTTCTTGGCATCACTCCCTGTGCCCACTGCTGAAGTGCTGCTGCTTCTTGGAGCCCTGTCCTGGGCCTGCTTCCTTCCTACTGTCCTTCCTTCTCTCCCTGGGTATCTCCCCAGCCTCAAGGCGTCGGTTACCATCTGCGTGTCTAGATGCCTGTACCACCCACCTCTCCAGAGCTTCAGTCCCCCGTGACCAGCAGCAGCTGGGCATAGTGCTCCGTAGCACTTGGTATTCATTGTGCAGTGGCCGTGTGCATGCCTGGGTTGAATGCTTGACCCAGGTCATCTCATTTAGATTCCGAACCACGCCTCCCAGCAACCCCGTGAATGCTGCCCCGGAGCAGTTCCACATGGCGGCCCTGACTCGTTATCCCCGCGTCACAGAGGTGTAAACTGAGGCTCAGGAAGGGAGGTGATTGGAGCAACAGTAAAAGCTCAGTCTTTCTGGCTGTAAAGCTGGCGCTGTTACCCACAAGGCTCTAGTGTGAGCCTCCAGCAGCCAGGAGCAGATTCTCATTTACTCCAAGCTCTTCGGCAAACTTTCTTCCATCTCCCTGCCCACAAGTTCACCAAAACAGGGGGCCTTCTGCTCGCTGTCCACACCCTCGTTCCCGGCGCCTGCACACCGAGGCCGGGACAGATGGGTGGGCCCTGCAACTGTGAGTGGCAGCTCCCAGCCAGAGAGGACAGGTCGCACCCACAGCACTTACATTTAAAGCAGATTAAGTGCATCCGTTCTAAATTCTAAGGCTCAGCTTAGTTTACATTTAAACACCTCCAAACTTGGGGTGCATCTTCTAGGCAGCATTGTGGTTTAATGGTGATGTCTGTGGGACCCATATAACCACAGCGTGTCTTACAGTATCTTACATGTATCTCATCAAGCCTCATAACAAGACTCTGAGGGGGGGGCATCATTACCCCCGTTTGACAGCTCAGGAAGCTGAGGTTCAGAAGATGTGTTGCTCAAGACCACATGACTCCCAGCTCCCCCGGGGTCAGGGGGGACCAGTGGTTGCCCCTCCCGCTCATCCAGACCTTGGGGCTCAAGGGAAGTGGCCGGGGTGCAGACAGGCACTGTCAGGAAGGAGGTGCCCGGCATTTAGCCTCTGCCCTCCAAGTGACAGCAAGTCTGGGTCCTTCCGCCTTCCAGTACTTCGTCTTCGACTTCCATGTCTCTCCTGACGTCATGTTCGACAAGATCATCAAGATCTCGGTGAGTGGGGGGCAGTCCCCGGCAGGCGGGGCTCTTAGCTCAAACGGCACCTCTGTGCAAACTTGAAAAGGGTACCCCCTCTGGGCGGGCCAACCATAAAAAGGCAGACCCGCACCCAGACACACAGCCGGGCAAGTGGGGCACAGGCTGGATGTGGGCCCCTCTCACCCCGTTAGCCAGATCCTTCTGTCGAGTGTACAACCTGCTCACGCATACCTGGCAGCCAGCAAGGCACAGGCGAGGCAGCAGAGGCTGATACTAAGCCTCAGAGAGCCGCCCCTGCCCTGCCAGACGCCCTCCTGCTTCACCTGAAGCTCACATCCCCAGCAAGAGTGACATGGCACCACTATCAGTCAGCCCTTCCCCGCCCCACGGAAAGCCTCAGCCCCATCCCGCCTGACTGGTGACTGGTGGTTCTGCCCGGAAGGTGATTCACTCCAAGAACCTGCTGCGCAGTGGCACCCTGGTGGGCTCCTTCAAAATGGACGTGGGGACCGTGTACTCCCAGCCGGGTGAGTAGCTGCACAGCCGGTCAGCTCCAGGAGCCCGGGACACGCAGTGCCTCCCACCCTGGCGGGCCCTGGGCTCAGGTGAGGCCTTGAGTGCTCACGGTCTTCAGGTGTGCAGAGCGATGGGGTGCCCAGCCTGCATACACTCGCAGTGACCACCTGCGCCCAGTCGGCGGGGCTCACGGGAGGCCTGAAGACTCGGCAGCATGGCCCCCTTTTACAGCTGGGGGGCCTGGGCGCCAGAGAAGTGCCGGGGCTTCCCTGGTCACCCAGCTGGTCTACAGTGAGGTCAGGCCGTGTGACTCCAGAGTCCCTACTGAGCCACGCTGTCCTCAACACCCAATGCTTGGGGCAGTCTCTGAGGGACACTGTGCCCTGAAAACACCTTCACTGACCATCCGTCCAGGGACCCAGGCTGCCTGAGAACAGCCGCGTGGGCTATCTGCTCAGCAGCTCTGGGGGAACCCATACGCCAACACCGCGTGGGGTTAGTGAGGGAACCCCAAGCCGTGGCCCAGAGGGCTGGTGAGGGTTGGACCAGACAGAGAAGGTGCCTCAGCCTGACAGACAACACTCACCACACGGCCAGCTTGGGAACCACGGGCAGACAAGCTGGCACTGGGCCCCACCCATGTCCCTGAAGTGAACCCGCCACTCGGGTACAGTAAGGACCCCATGAGGCCCTCTGACAGTGACAATACAATTCCACCCAGACAATCACATTTGACCCTCACAAAACAGTGAGGGAGACATCAGCATTCCTTCCCATTCTACAGACGAGATAAATGAGGCTAAAAGAAGTTGTGTCTCAGAGATGCCACTAAACTATTAGGTTGAACAAATTGGGGATTCCTTATGTTCAACCTAGTAGACACTTGGCTGGTGCACATAACTATGACTCAGACCAGGAAATCTAAGCTGAAAACCCAAGATTATACACATAAGAATCACAAAATCATAGAACATTCAAGCTTGAAGAGACCTTAAAAACATCTAGTCCAATCTCTGTCTGAAGGAACAGAAAGAAAAAATCCATTCGCTCTTCAAATAGCCTTTAACTCTGAAGACAAATTGTATGTCCCTCCTGAGTCTTATTCTCTTTCCTTGCTAAATTTCCGCAGTTCATCTAACTATTCATTCACACATCTGTCCATCCACCCATATATTCTTTCACCCACCCACATATCTACCTACTCACCTGTCCGTATGTTAATCCATCCTTCTATCCATTTATCCATCTGCCATCCATCCATCCCTCTATCCATCTACCTTTTGGGCCAACCAGGCACCCTACCACCCATCTTCTACTATCCATCTCCCCATCCAGCCATCTGGCTATCTATCTGTTCATGTATCCATCCCACAAACATCCACTCTGGCAAGACCCTTGAAGCTCTGGGGCAGCCTAGGACATGGCCCCCTCCTCCTGAAATGCTCCAGTTCAGCTGACGGCCTCCAGTGACCCCTCACACACATGGCTTACTCCACTCTCACCATCCCGGTCTGTCTCTTCGGACTCTGCAATGGCGTTATCTCTCCGGAGACACAGTTGGCCTGGCCTATCCCCAAACAGGCCCATTTCTGCACACAGTCCTAAACACATCTCACAGAACCGAATGGGGACAGAGGCTTGCTGGCAACAGGTCTGAACCATAGTAGAAGTTGAAAGAGGAGGGAGGGGAAGAGGAAATGTCTGAGTCCCTGGAGATTCCAGTGCCCACACAAAATCAAGGAAGAAGATGTGCCCTCCGTACAGGCTATGCCTGCAAACAGCTTTAAAGTCAACCTGGAGGGGCAGATCCGTCCTAGAGTGGGCTCCTCCCCTGACATCTGTCCTTTCCTCCACACTGTCCTAATTCCTGGGAGTATTGGGGTGGCACCACCAGTCCCTGTCTCTAGGAGGCTTTCAGTCTGAAACTGGAGACAGACAATAAGTAGATAATCACAGTGACAGTGAGATAGGAGATGTGCATATGGAAAGGGGCCAGGATCAGCTCTTCTGAGGAAGTCAGGGAAGGCTGCATGGAAGAGGAAGCACATGAACAAAATGATTAGAAGTGTGAATAGGCAGGTGGAGGGTTGGGGTGGGGGGCAGAAGGATGGGGGCATTCCAAGCTCAAAGAACTGCAGCCACAAAGACATGGGGGTATGAAACAGCAATATGAATTACTCAGAGAGGGGTAAACAGCTTTGCTTGCAGGAGCACGGGGTGGGGAGGGGTGGGCGGGTGGAGGGTGAAGACTGCGCGCTGGGGAGAGCTGTATCAGGAGACCCCACAGGGGATGCTGAGGTCTGTGGTCTTTCCCCCAAGTACTGGGAAGCCTCAGGTGGGTGTGAAATGGGGAGTGAGAGAGGGAGGGCCTCTTTGAGGGCTCTGTCTGGCAGCTGCATGGTGGTTGACTGCATGGGTTGGGGGCAGGAGGGCTGCAGGCAGAGAAACCAATTAGGAGGCTCCTCTGTTTGAAGCCACGCCACACGCCTGGGTGCATGGCCAGGGGTGGGGCCTTGCCTCGGCCGCCCTTGCTCGGGGACCTCTGTCTCCCTGGCCAAGAGGCAGGCAGAGCTGTGGCCCCAGGGCCCCGAGACCTGATGACCTGGGCTCCGCGGCCTGCCCCGAGGACAGGTGCCGCCCCGGGCAGGCCAGCAGGTGCAGCCCCTTCTCGCCACTGCAGAACACCAGTTCCACCACAAGTGGGCCATCCTGTCGGACCCCGACGACATCTCTGCGGGGCTGAAGGGCTACGTGAAGTGTGACGTCGCTGTGGTGGGCAAGGGGGACAACATCAAGATGCCCCACAAGGCCAACGAGACGGAAGAGGAGGACATTGAGGGGTGAGGCTCCCATCCTCCCCCAGCCCCTGGAGACCGGGCCCAGCCCTTCCTGGAACACCAAGGGAGCCCCCAGGGTGGACTTTGCCCAGAGATCTCACCCTCCATCTCCCTACCCCCATGCCCAGATGGCCCATCTCTCCCTGGAAGGACTGAGGCCAGGCCAGCCTCGGTGTCCGGGGACTCTCCTCATGGGGCAGAAAGGACTGAGGCGGGGCAGGCAGGGGTCCACAGAGGGCAGTCAAGAGTGACAGTCGTTTGACATCCAGGCTTCTGACTGTGAGAAACTTGGAAAAAAAGAGCGGAGTCCCAGAGCTGCTGGGTCTTGAGTCTACGCCCAGGACAGCAAAGAGGTTTTATTTTCTGTACCAATTCCAGGCAGCTGACAGTGGTTGTTGAGAAAGCTTCTGGGACCTCATCTGGATTCAGTGAGGAAAAGTGCAGGATCCAATGAATCATGCCTTCCATGGGCCGGCGGGGAGAGTAGGGGCCAGTTGTGAGGTTTTTGTGTAGGAGATGAAAGATGTGACACACAGCTGAGAAAACTGGATAATATTATTAAGAGTGGTCTCCCACGCTACAGTTTACAAAGTACTCGTATATTTTAACCTATTTGAGCCTTCTCATATTCTGAGAGGGAATATCATATTATTCCCATCTTAAAGGTGAGTAAACTGAGGCTTCGAGAGATGGGGAGATTTGCCCAGGATCACAAGACAGAAGGTGCCCTAAACTCCAGTGTTTTTAGTCCTAGTGTGGGCCTTCTCAGCCGTCCTTCACCTGTTGTCCTGGCCCCCAGGGGTATGTAGATGCTGAGGCAGGAGTCGAGGTGCCCAGGGCTGGCTACCACAGCCCTAGCTGTATGTGCCGGCAGGAACTTGCTGCTCCCCGACGGGGTGCCCGCCGAACGCCAGTGGGCCCGGTTCTACGTGAAGATTTACAGAGCAGAGGGCCTGCCCCGCATGAACACAAGCCTCATGGCCAACATGAAGAAGGCTTTCATTGGTGAGAACAAGGACCTGGTCGACCCCTACGTGCAAGTCTTCTTTGCCGGCCAGAAGGTATTGGGGTGCAGGAGGCTGGGGCTTGGGGTGACAGGAACCAGAGGTGCAAGGGGTTGGGTGTGAGGTCCTGGGGATGGACATGAGGCAAAATCAGAAGCCATGAGACTGGCCTTTGATCCCCTTGGTGAGTCACCTCTAGAAGTGACGAGAGAGAGATGAGGGGAGCTCCAGCTCAGAGGGGCTGGGGTGTGAGGCCAGGCTGGGCCTTAGGGATTCCTCACTGCCCCCAGGTCACCTAGAGCTGAGGGGAGGGGGGCACTGAGAGGGAGAAGAGCCAGAGAGGCTGGGGTGGGGAAGGGTGAGGAGGTAAGTACACACACACAGCACATGCACACACGTAACACACATATACACACACACAGACACACATGCACACTCATGCATGTACACAAACCCTATCCCTCACTCCCTCCCACCAGGGCAAGACTTCAGTGCAGAAAAGCAGCTATGAGCCGCTGTGGAATGAGCAGGTGGTCTTTACAGACCTGTTCCCCCCGCTCTGCAAGCGCATGAAAGTACAGATCCGGGACTCAGACAAGGTCAACGACGTGGCCATCGGCACCCACTTCATTGACCTGCGCAAGATTTCCAACGACGGAGACAAAGGTCAGCAGCAGGAGGCTGGGGGTGGGACGTGGGGCTAAGGGGTAGCGTAAATGAGACCCCCCCCATACACCACCACCATCCCGCACCTCTGCCTGAAAGGTGCCAGGCATGGTCGGGGCATTGCCAACAGCCCCCACCTCCAGGGAAGGGTGGAAACTCATGGTTCATGTCTGTACAGAGGTGCCTGGGCCCTCCTGAGCCAGGCTGCCTGGATCTGAACCCCAGCTCTGACAGTTAGAAGCTGCGTGACCTTCATACCTGTTTTCCCATCTGTAAAATGAAAATAATAGTAATCATATACATGTGTATATACATACGTATTACATATACGCGTGTAGTGCTGCCATAGTACCTGTCTACAGACTTGTAGGACCAGAGCACTGAGCTGAGTACCAGGGATCCAGAGCAAGGAGGAATCCATCTGGTCTTCACGGTGCTCCCCCGGGGATGAGGGAGACGGGTGTGCTACCAAATGCTCAAAACCTGAGACAGAAGACACAAAAGACTGCAGATTGTATGATTCCATTTGTATGAAATGTCCAGAATAGGCAAATGCAGGAAGGAGACGAGTGGTTGCCAGGAGCTGGGGGGAGGGGAACTGGGACGAGCCACTGAAAGGTATGGGGTTTCTTCTGAGGAGGATGGAAGTGTCCTGGATGGTGGCACAACATAGTAAATGCACGAAAAGCCACTGAAATGCAGACTTTAAAATGGTGAACTTTATGTTATAGGAAGAATATCTCAGTTTTTTAAATGCTATAATGTTTTTTATAAACTAGGCAGAACAGAAACCAAACAAAACTCATAAGGCAGAATTGAATCCGTGTTACACACGAGACATAACAAATCCTAATGGGAGAAAAATAGTTGGGACTAGGAATTGGGGGTACTTCGTGGAGGAAGAGCATTTAACAGGCACAGGCGGAGAGTAAGGGCCTTCGGAGAGGAGGGGAGGGGTCTGCAGAAGCAGGTGAGACCCTCGTGGCACACACGTCTGCACAGACGGCAAAGGCCTTGCTGAGGAGCTGGGGAGGTGCTGGCATCTGTCCTTCAAGTAGATCATAGACGGCCCCTGCAACAGGCACCAGGAAGCAGGGGGCACGATTTTGCTCCACAGAAATGGACGTGTGTGTATGTGGAGAGGCACGGCCAACTCAGGCTCCCGCAGAGAATAAGCAGACACACAAAAGTGCCCCATGCAAGTGACAAGGTCACTCCACAGCCAGCCCCGCGCAGCAGACACCACTCTCCCCGCAGGCCCTCTGCCGCCTCAGACATTTCCCCGAGCGAGACACGAGGTCCTCAGCTCAGCAACCAGGAGGTACAGGCCAGGAGCCCCCAAAATAGGTCCCTCCACCCGAGTGAGCCCCTCGACCCTCTGCCCCCGGTCCGCAGGCTTCCTGCCCACGCTGGGCCCCACCTGGGTGAACATGTATGGCTCCACACGCAACTACACGCTGCTGGACGAGCACCAGGACCTGAACGAGGGCCTGGGGGAGGGCGTGTCTTTCCGCGCCCGCCTCATGCTGGGCCTGGCGGTGGAGATCCTGGACACTTCCAACCCTGAGCTCACCAGCTCCACGGAGGTGCAGGTGGAACAGGCCACACCCGTCTCCGAGGTGAGGCCCCAGGGCGCTGTGCTGTCCTCCAGAGCCCCCCCACTCAACCCCCTTCCCACCACGGCAGCCTGTGCCTGGCCTCTGCCAGTGTCCCTCCTGCCTGCCTCAGGGGGCCAGACCCCAGGATGGGGCCTCCCTCCCCAGAAAGCAGGAGGACCTCTGTCCCCTTCCACTGCCTGTGCCTGTGCTCTCCCCGGAGGTCCCAAGGTGGAGCCTTGTCTCTGCCTTGTTCCTGGCCATGGCTGTCCTTGTGCTGGACATAGCAGCCCTTCCTCCAGGGACAGGCTGGAGGGCCGAAGGAATTGGGCCTTCAGTGTCGGGGCTCGTAGCTCCACAGCCGGGTAGGATGTCCCCACCATTAGCCCCAAGGGCCTGTCTGTAAGACGTAGGAGGAGGCCTGGCCCCAGACCCAACCCCCCACACCGTTAAGCTTTCCGGAGGGTTTGAACGACCTTCTCCACAGAGCTGCGTGGGGAAAATGGAAGAATTCTTTCTATTTGGAGCCCTCCTGGAGGCCTCAATGATCGACCGGAAAAATGGAGACAAGCCCATCGCCTTTGAGGTCACTATAGGTGAGAGCTGGGCTCACAGGACTGGGGGCTGCTGGGTGGTAACTGCCAAGCCCTGCTCCACAGCCCGGGGGGCGGGGCACTTTGACCACTCCCCTCGTGTGTCCTCAGGCACCCACACCACATACAGCGACTGCACCTGAGAACACACGCCCCGCAGGGTCGACCTCAGCTCCACCTAAAGGCTAGGCTGTGTTAGGGACCCGAGGAGGGAAGAAGCCCTCCCTGTAGAAGGGAGCGAGGCCCTCATGGGACTGGAGAGGAGAGAGTGGGAACACGGGCCACGTCCTGGGCTGGACCTTGAGCCCAGCGGTCATCAGGGCTCCTAGTGAGACCTCTGCAGGAGTGCAGGACACGGCCCCTTCCTCTGGCGAGTGTTCCACCGTGTCTGAGCTGGCACAGCCCTGTGAGCACCAGCCCCATTCCCTGACTCTCCCGCTTCCCTCCCACAGACCCCTGGACTGGAGGGCAGGGTGGGGCCTGGTGGGAAAAGGACTCTAAGCCCTCAGGTGCCCCCTTCTGCCTCCAGGCAACTATGGGAACGAAGTCGATGGCCTGTCTCGACCCCAGCGGCCTCGACCTCGGCCTCAGAAGGAGCCTGGGGATGAGGAGGAAGTGGATCTGATCCAGAAGTTGAGTGACGACGAGACTGACGAGGGTGGAGACCTGGCCTCAGTCTCCTCCAGCCCACCCATGCGGCCCCAGATCACCGACAGGTGAGCCGGCCAGGACAGAGGGTCCTGGGAGCCCTGCCCTCTGCCCCCCATCCTCTCATGGCCTGGCCCCGCCCCACCACTGCCTGCCTGGGTGCCCAGTCCTCAACCTCCCACCTGCTCCCACCCCAGGAACTACTTCCATCTGCCCTACTTGGAGCGCAAGCCCTGCATCTACATCAAGAGCTGGTGGCCGGACCAGCGCCGCCGCCTCTACAATGCCAACATCATGGACCACATCGCAGACAAGCTGGTCAGGGCCAGGCCATGGCGGGGAGGGGAAAGGCGGAGGGCGTGTGCGTCAGAGGGCCTCGCCCAGCTTGGACAGCTCCCTGCAACACACAAGTCCTGTCTGCCTGGCAGCATGCCGTGGGGTTGGGGGAGGAACTGCAGAATGGCCCCAGTAGAACCTGTGTTCCTGTCCCCGCCCCAGTCCCAGGAGCGGTGGAGAGCCTGAGGGCTGCCCGGAGTGGAGTCTGGGAACCCTGGCCCATCCAGCCCCGGGTTTCCCTGGAGGTGACTGGCCAACCCCTCTGTCTCTGGCCTGCACTCCCCCACCCCCTGCATCTAGCCCTGAGTTCTGTCCGACCCCTGTGGGTCCACCAGGACCACAGACTCATGGCCCAGAGGTGGCTTCTTCCTTCAGGTTCTGAAAACAGAACCTGGAAAATTTGGGTTTCCTTGTGATGGCGAGACAGTCCAGAGATGGCGCTCGTGGGAGGTCCTAGGGCACTAGCCCCTCATCCCCCTGATGCAGGGGGGAGACATTTGGGGAGGCTGAGGAGGGCTGTGGCTCACACTCCTGGTTCACAGGAAGAAGGCCTGAATGATGTACAGGAGATGATCAAAACGGAAAAGTCCTACCCTGAGCGTCGACTGCGGGGCGTCCTGGAGGAGCTGAGCTGTGGCTGCTAGTAAGTGGCAGGGCTGCCAATGGGGGGTCAGAAGTGGGGGGTTTGCAGAGAAGGAGGCATCTGCAGGCCTCCTGCTGGCGGGTGGGCTCTGCTAAGCCCTGCTTCTCCCCCTCCCAGCCGTTTCCTCTCCCTCGCGGACAAGGACCAGGGCCACTGGTCCTGCACCAGGCTGGACCGGGAGCGCCTCAAGTCCTGCATGCGGGAGCTGGTGAGGATGCGGCTGGACCACACCGGGGACGGAGGGAGGGTCTGGAGGTGAAAAGGGAGCCCGAGGTGGGGGGACATCTGTCTCTGAGGTCACAGCCCCCAGGGCCAGACCCTCCATCATGTGTCATGACCCGAGCCTCACTTACACCCCCGACCCCGGCAGGAGAGCATGGGGCAGCAGGCCAAGACCCTGCGGGCACAGGTGAAGCGGCACACGGTGCGGGACAAGCTGAGGCTGTGCCAGAACTTCCTGCACAAGCTGCGCTTCCTGGCAGACGAGGTGTGCCCCCTGCCAGCCCCAAACCAGAGTGACCCAAGGTGGCGGAAGGGGGGCTGCACAGGAGGGGTTGGACCAGACCATCCAGGAGGCCCCTCCTGCTCTGACAGCCGTTGGGGGACAGGAGAGACTAAGCCTTTCACCCTGTCCCGTGTTCTTCCCGCTGGACCGGTGGGAGGAGAAGGAAGACCCAGCGCCAGGGTCCTTTCCTCTGTGGGTTCAGGCCTGGCCAAGAGGCAGGATCTCTCCCTTACTGGGCCACCACCCCGCCCCCACCCCAGCCTCAGCACAGCATCCCCGACGTCTTCATCTGGATGATGAGCAACAACAAGCGCATCGCCTACGCCCGGGTGCCCTCCAAGGACCTGCTCTTCTCCATCGTGGAGGAGGAGCTGGGCAAGGACTGCGCCAAGGTCAAGACGCTCTTCCTCAAGGTGCCGGAAGGGGAGCAAGATTGGGGGCGGAGGGGCTGGGGTCTGCGCCTTTTCAAGGGGTCAACCTCCCCTTGGAGGGAGCAGTACCCCCACCCCTGGGTCTGGCTGGCCTGAGCTTCCGGGGTGCTCAGAGAAGAGCTGGAGAGAATAGGAAAGGGGTGGGGGGTCCCCCCAGCCCATGCCCTTCTGCACTGTGATCCGCACCACACAGCCCAGCGGGACGGCTGCGGAGGGCAGGGGCCCCTCTGCCCATGGCCTCCTCCAGCCTCCTGCCCCTTCCTCACCCCGTGGGCTCCGGCAGCTGACCCTGCACCCCCCCACCAGCTGCCAGGGAAGCGGGGCTTCGGCTCAGCCGGCTGGACGGTCCAGGCCAAGCTGGAGCTCTACCTGTGGCTGGGCCTCAGCAAGCAGCGCAAGGACTTTCTGTGTGGCCTGCCCTGCGGCTTCGAGGAGGTCAAGGCGGCCCAGGGCTCGGGCCTGCTCGCCTTCCCACCCACCAGCCTGGTTTACACCAGTGAGCGAGGACTCCCGGGCCTGGGCGGGAGGGCACCGGCGGGTGGCCTGTTCCCCGAGCCTCAGCCTGCTCCCCCCCACAGAGAAGCAGGCCTTCCAGCTCCGCGCCCACATGTACCAGGCGCGCAGCCTCTTTGCCGGCGACAGCAGCGGTCTCTCGGACCCCTTCGCCCGTGTCTTCTTCATCAACCAGAGTCAGTGCACAGAGGTGAGGCCCCCAGGGGGGAGGGCACGGCTCTGGCTTTGAGAGCACTGGAGGGGGCCTGTGAGCCTCTGGGACCTGGAGAAACAGACCAGCCAGTACCCCAGATCCTTAGAGGGAAGCCTGGCAGATAACTGCAGGCCCAGGCCACACAGAAGACAGGGAAGACATTGGCGGGGGGCTGGGAGAGAGGGTCAGGAGCAGACCTCATATCAGCCTTCATTTTAAGATTCCCAGAAGAGTCAGGGGACATGGTGCTCGTGCTCCTGCGTCCCCTGGAAACCACAGTGACTGGGGGTGACTCCTCTTCAGGTGTTGCCCACCCACCATCGCTCACCTGTGCCCCCCACTCCATGCTGCAGGTGCTGAATGAGACCCTGTGCCCCACCTGGGACCAGATGCTGGTGTTCGACAACCTGGAGCTCTATGGCGAAGCTCATGAGTTGCGGGACGACCCCCCCATCATTGTCATCGAAATCTACGACCAGGACAGCATGGTATGGGTGGGCTCTGGCACGAGGGACCACGCCTCCGCCCCCGCACTCCACCTGCGTTAGCGGCCACCTCCACAGCCCACCCCCAGAGCCCCTTGGCCAGGGTGCTTGCCGGGAAAGCTGAGAGTCTGGGCTGCTGACCAGCCCCTCCAGGAGACCCTGGGTGTCTCCTGCCCTGTCACTGCAGCCTGACCCCTTCCCAATGCTGTGGCCTCTGGGGCCTCAGGGAGGAGACAGGCCAGGGAGTCCCACCTCCCGGCACAGACAGACCAAGCTCAGACCCAGATGTGCCAGGAAAGCCTGCTGTCCCCAGCCTTCCCCCATTTGAGGGCCCCCCCACCCCTGCCCACACCTACCACAGTCAGTAACAGCCTCGTAGCTCTCCATGAGGGCTCTGGAGTAAGGGAGTGGAGGATTAGGGTGACCCCTCCAGAGCTGGGAGCCACTTACTACAAGCCACCTCGGCTACTGGGGTGCCCTGAGTGAGCTCTGGACTAGAGGTAGGAGCAGCTATTTCTAGTCCCGAGTCCTGCATCTGCCATTCATTGCCAGCATGGCCTGGAGCTGGCCCGAGACTTGGTTTCCCCCATCTGTAAAATGGGGTGATCACACCTGCAACTACATGGGGCCGTGGTGAGGACTGAATGAGATCCCAGGTGTGAACATGTTTGGTCGGTTCGAGCACCAAGAGGCCACCTTGGCTGTTTGTCGCCTCAGGGCAAAACCGACTTCATAGGCCGGACCTTTGCCAAGCCCCTGGTGAAGATGGCCGACGAGGCATACGGCCCACCCCGCTTCCCGCCCCAGCTCGAGTACTACCAGATCTACCGCGGCAACGCCACGGCCGGGGACCTGCTGGCTGCCTTCGAGCTGCTGCAGGTGGGGCTGCTGGAAAGAGGGGGCTGGGCCAGGGGCCTTTCTCCTCCCCATCCTGCTGCGAGGCCAGTCGGACAGGAAGCTGGGGGGGTGGTTCTTGGGAACCTGGGCTGTTCAGCCTTCCCTGTCTCCCCAGATCACATGCCAGATAACTCATGGGGAGAGAGAGCCCTCTCCCCGGGCTCCCCAGGGTGTGACACCATGTCCCCCACTCCCCAGATTGGACCAGCAGGGAAGGCCGACCTGCCGCCCATCAATGGCCCAGTGGACACGGACCGAGGTCCCATCATGCCTGTGCCTATGGGCATCCGGCCCGTGCTCAGCAAGTACCGGATAGAGGTGTGTGAGGGCTCCGTCCGGCCCCTCCCAGCCCTGCCCTGAACAGGCCCTGCTGTGTTCTGCTCCCTGGCCCCCCTCACTCTCTCTCCATGAGGGTCGTAGGCATGCATTACACTGTTGGCATCAAATTCCAGGGGTCTTCAGCAACCTCAGGCCACACTCCGTTTTTCAAATAAGGACACGGAAGGCCCAGGAGGGGAAGTGACTGGCCCAAGGTCACACCCAGGGGCCAGTAGCAGACCCAGGCTCGCGACCGTCCAGCGCCTGCCCCTTTTGCACTGAGTCACACTGCCACGGTCCAGGACCCTTCCCGGCCCTCCCATCTGCCCCCCACACCCACCCTCACCCCACAGCACCTTCAGGACACCCGCCCTTCCTCGGCTCACCCAGCCCTGCCCCTCCTGACGCACGGTCCACCCACAGCCCAGTTCCTCCTCAGGTGGCCCTGCCCGCCCGCAGCGGGTGCCCTTGACTGAGGGGCTGTCCTCTCCCCCCACCGCCCCCCCCACGCAGGTGCTGTTCTGGGGTCTGCGGGACCTGAAGCGGGTGAACCTGGCCCAGGTGGACCGGCCGCGGGTAGACATCGAGTGCGCGGGGAAGGGGGTGCAGTCGTCCCTGATCCACAATTACAAGAAGAACCCCAACTTCAACACCCTCGTCAAGTGCTTTGAAGTGGTGAGTGTGGGCCGGGACCTGCCTGGGCAGAGCGGGGTGCCTCTGACCCTTCTCTGAGCTCGGGGTCCCTGCCCCACCCCCAGTACCTCCCGGAGAACGAGCTCCTGCACCCGCCCTTGAACATCCGCGTGGTGGACTGCCGGGCCTTCGGCCGCTACACCCTGGTCGGCTCCCACACCGTCAGCTCGCTGCGGCGCTTCATCTACCGGCCTCCGGACCGCTCAGCCCCCACCTGGAACACCTCGGGTATGGCGCTCCTGAGGCCCAGCGCAGGGCCTCCAGCTCACAGGGCAGCCCACCTGGTTTCCTCCTGGGGCCATCCCTAAGTGGGCCGGGGAGGCCAGGAGGGAGGTCCCGCCCTGGGGGCCAAGAAAGTCTGCCCAGGGTGGCCCCAAGCTCTAACGCCAGAAAGGCCAGAGCCCAGGGGTCCTTAGAGGGCCTGAGGGCAGATGGCATCCTCAGCCGGTTCCTGGAGAAGACCCAGGCCCCCCCATCCCAACCCCCCGAGTCCCCCGCCCCCCGGCCTCCACTGTGTCACCCAGCACACCTCACCCTCCTCTGTGGCTCACCTCCTCCCTCTCCCCCGGAAAGCTCTAGAATCAGCTTTAGCCCTCTGGCCCTTCCAGGCACCCCTGACTCTCACTGTTCCTCCTGCTCCTCCTCGTCTGTCTGTCCATCTCTCTGTCCAGGCGGGCTCCTCCAGGGCCACCGTGTGATGTACAGTGGGGGCCCCTCTTCTCACCCCACAGGGGAGGTCGTGGTGAACATGGAGCCGGAGGTGCCTGTCAAGAAGCTGGAGACCATGGTGAAGCTGGATGCGGTAAGGAGCCTGGGGTCAGCCCCACGCTGGCTGGGGACGTGCAACTGCGGGTGGTGCTTTCCCAGAGCCGGGCCACCCCGCACACAAGACGACACATTAAGTCACTCCTCCTTTGGTGTGCGATGGACCAGAACTAACCCTGACTGCTCGTGCACACAGCCCCATCCTATACTGTCCTGGAAGGCGAGACTCTCAATTCTGCGCATGTGTGTGCACATGTGCATGAACACATGGTACACACATATGAGAGACAGAAAGAGTAGTAACCGTGTGAAGTAATAGCCTGCAATTATTTTTATTCCAACAAACGACACCACAGGCAATGGATTCCTTGTGCAAACACCAGTGTTCTTTCCAGAGGGTCCCCGGTTTTCCTTCCCAGCCATTTACAAACAACTCTCCCAAAGTGTGGGTTGGGGCAGGATTTCCAGGTGGAAGCGCCTTATTCCTCCTGGGTTTGGGACTGGGACTCTTTGTCTGCCAGAGGGAGACCTGTCACCTCGGTGTTCGGATGCGGACATGGCATCAGCAGGGGACAGCGGGATGGAGGCTGGCGTGGAACAGGCCATCCTGAATCCAGACAGGACAGAGGGGCGGGAAGCAGGCTTCCTTCCCACCACATTCTCCAAATCCCGTTCCTGACTGCATGTGCTTCACACAGCCCAGGGGCGTCTCCTAGCCTCTGAGATCTGAGTCCGGTCTGAAAGGATCCTTCCTTACCTCATCATCCTGGTCCCCACAGAGTCCCAGCCAGCAGGCTGAGTTAGCACGGGGCATGGCTCATGGAAAAGGGGAGAAGTCGAGGCCCAGGGCCTGACCTGCAGGCCTGGGATGGCACTGCCAGGGGCTCTGGGGCTACACCTGGAGATGCCACATCCCCCTCAGCTTCCAGCTTCCTGAGCTCCTCCCTGAGAAGCCTGTTCCTCCTGGAGGCAGGGCCGGAGTAGGGAAGCCCCCTGGTTTCAGGCCATCAGTGAACCAAGAGGACGGCACAGGCCTGAGCTGCCCCATCGTCCCACAGGCCCTGGACTCTGGTGGGGCCCTTTTCACCAGGTTCCTCTTCAGCTGTGTAATTTTGTGTCCACTTACTTTTTAAGGCACTTGTCCTTCATCCAGCCAACATTACTGACCTCCAGCCTCATGCCGTGTCAGCCTCCCCTCTCGACTCTGACTGCCCACTGCAGTCATCTGGGGAGTTTACAGCTGTCCTGGTGCTCAGTACCCTCATTTGGACTCAGTGGAGCCCTGCAACTGATGATTTTTAAAAGCCCCCAGTAATGCTAACGTGCAGCCAAGTTTGCAAACCACCACCCTGGAAGGTCTGAGGAAACAACTTCGAGGCAGACCTTCCACAGACCCAGAATTGGCCATGTGAGCACAGCGCTCACGACACAAGGAACATCCCTGCATGAGGTCCCCCTCCTCCACCCTCCCTCGCCGGCCACTACCTACCACTTCCGGCCCCAGTGGCTAAGTCTGTCCCTGTCTCCTTGGTTCCTTTCTGCAGACTTCTGATGCCGTCATCAAGGTGGATGTGGTGAGTGTGGGGACCAGCCGGGCCGCTCTGGGGAGAGAAGACCCTATACTACATAGGGTATCAGGCCAAGGAAGACAGCATCAGGGACCGAGCCACCCCATACCCCCTAATGCCCTGGCCATCTCACCCCTCCAAAGAGGCAGAGGGAGAGAGCTGTTTGGGCTTCAGGGCCCCTGAGATGCAATCCTGCCTTGGCTGGGGGCTCATGCTGGCAGGTCATGACCCTCTCTGGGCCGTGACATCCACTTCCATAAAACAAGGCCCTGCCCCTTGATGTCGGTAGCCCCACAGAGCCTCCTGGAGCCCAGGGATTTCCTGGAGCAGATGGTCAGAATGAGTGGGGGAACCCCAGATTGTTCAGGTCTCCGGGAATGGCCAGGGTGCGGGGTTGTATGCGGGACTCTAGACCTAGCCAACCCTGCAGGCTGAGGAGGAGAAAGAGAGGAAGAAGAAGAAAAAGAAGGGCAGCTCAGAAGAACCAGAGGAGGAGGAGCCAGATGAGAGCATGCTGGACTGGTGGTCCAAGTACTTTGCCTCCATCGATACCATGAAAGAGGTGACGCCTTGGCCTGGGCAGGGGCCCGAGGAGGGACTGGGCTGGGAGGGGTAACCCCAGCTCCACATCAGACCCTCCTATCCAGCTTCTTCCCCGCCCACACCAGAGCTGGCTCCCCCACTCCATCGACATGAGCTTGGGGCAGGCTGTCTCACAGCCTCGAAGTTCTTTTCCAGGATGGAGGTCCAGTCTACCTTCCCTGCCTTGGTTTCCTCTAGTCCTCATTCATTTCTTCCACAAATACCTCTTGAGTATATATGATGAGTCAGACACCAACCTAGGGGCTACAGGAGCCAAAAGGTAAGATTGGCTACCTGCCCTGAATATTTACTGGACATGCGAAATGGACATGTAAGCAGATACACTACCATGTGATAACAAAGGCAATTCAGTGACTGGGGGCATCAGGAAAGGCTTCAGAGAGGAGGTGACCTTTGAGGAAGAGGAGAAATACACGTTCAGAGGCCAAAGAGAGCAATAACTTCTCAGTAGTATTTGCACAGCTATTATTATTTTATATAATAATACCCAGCTGTTTTATTTTACATGCCTCCATCACTGTGGCTGTGAAATGTTCTTCCCCTATTGTGTGCACACGGGTTCTGTCTGCTGAGCCAGATTACAAGTTCCAGAAAGCTCATGTCTCCTCTTCCTTGTTTGTCTCTCTCCACACTGCCAACCTAGCTCAGGGCACTCCTTGACTGACTGACTGACCAGGATGGACATGTACCCATGGTTGTGTTTCCTCAACCAAGCTGATCCAGCCACATTCTCTCCCCCAAGCCCTTTCTATGACCCGAGTTGTGTGTGATGTTTACTATCCATGTTAGAGCACAGGTTAAACTGCTGTAGCACGTTAGATTGATGTGAACAAGAAGAAGGTTGGTATGGTGATTCAGTGGGGTCAGGGACCAAGACCCTGCCATCTTGTTACTGGCATCTGCGTGGTTAGAGATGGCTTGCCGTCATGTCCTAATACTAGTCCACAGGAAGGGTAAAGAGAAGAAGGGGACACATACTCCTTTCCTTTTAAGGGCCCAGCCTAGAAGCTGCACATATCACTTCAGCTCACACTGGCTAGAATCTAGTCCCATAGCCACACTTAGCTGCAAGGGGGGCTGGGAAATGTAATCTTTAGCTAGGTAGCTGTGTGTCAAAAACTTTTAGAGAGCAGGAGAGCAGATAACTGGGGGACACCTAGTAGTATCTTCTCCCACCAACACCTCCTGGATTCAAGTTGGCCAGGCTGGAGCTCCAAGAGGCTGCCCAATGTCTCCTCGAGTCTATTCCTGTAATTTGCACAGGCTGCCACCAGGTGGCGGTGACACCTTGGGTGAAACCTGATGATTTAGTGTCCAGTGTGTACTGACTGAAGAAAATAAGGCACATTTTCTTATTCAGTTATACTTTTCTACATTAAAATAATAATACCACTAAGAAGCAACATTAAAGAGCACATATTTTTCAATCACACACAATTAAAGAATCATAACCCCTAAGTACAGTTAAGTCACATTGAACACATCATAAACTTTTTTTTAACCCACTTAAGCACATCATGGGTTTGAAACCCAATGGAAAAGAGTTTCTGCCTCTAAGCATTTAAGACTAGTCTGACACCACAGTGTGGGTTCAACAAACCCCTCCCTAGGAAACCCACCTTCCCTCCTCCTCACCTCATCTTTTGGCAGCAACTTCGACAGCAAGAGGCCTCAGGAATTGATTTGGAGGAGAAGGAGGAGATGGACAACACTGAGGGTGAGCCCTGGAGCCCTGGATCTCTGCCTCTCCCTCCCGACCCCCCAGATGGGTGGCTCCCCTGCTTGTCACACCAGCTGCTTCTCTTTCCCCTTCCCATGGGCCCTCACAGCTGTAGCAGCCAACAGAAGATATCACCAGGCATCCCTGGGCACCAGAGAGCAGGCTGAGGCCCTTATCTAGAATGGCTTTTACTCTGACCAGTTCAGCAGCCACAGTGAGGGACAGACATTTAGAGTCACAGAATATCAGAGCTGGAAGGGATCTCAGAGCTCACCCCATTCAGCATTTTCCAGACTTTTTCCATGGAACACTATTAATGGGTCTTCTGAAGGGAAAAGAGGGTTCTGGGGTCAAATGGGTTAAACAGGTCCCTTGGTGCAGGACTTCTCAGTGTCTTTAATATACAAATGCTATTATAAATCTCTAAAAGGAAGACATAACAAAATATTTCCCCAGCTTATTTTACACACACACACACACACACACACACACACACATATCTTTTAAAGCATTCCAAGAACACCTACACCTAGTGTTCCACTGAATGCTGTTTGGGAAATGCTGATACAGACCAATCCTCTTAATATTAAAGACAAGTAGACTGAGGCCAGAGAGCACAGTGAGCTGGCACAAGACCCAAGCTCCTTCCATGCCCCTCTCTGTCAAAGGGCACACAACAGTCTCTGCACATTTCTGGCATACTGGTGCCCTGCTCCCATGTGAGGCGGGCATGCCAGGCAGCATTGTCTGCATTTTCTACAGATGAGCACACAGAGACCTGCAAGTTAAATTAGCAAAGCGACAGAGCTGGGTCACCAACCCAGGCCTTCCTGCCAGATCATTTCTGCCCCCTTGTCTGTTTCTGGCCAGGCCTGAAGGGGCTGATGAAGGGCAAGGAGAAGGCAAGGGCTGCAAAGGAGGAGAAGAAGAAGAGAACCCAGAGCCCAGGCCCAGGCCAAGGGTCTGAGGCCCCTGAGAAGAAGAAATCCAAGATTGATGAACTCAAGGTGAGGGTCTGGGAGCAGACCTAGCCAGAAGGTAGGGTCACACCGGGGGCAAGACAGAGGCCAGTGGACCGGCCTCACCCCCTGACAGCCCGGCCTGGCTCAGGTGTACCCCAAGGAGCTGGAATCAGAGTTCGACGGCTTCGAGGACTGGCTGCACACGTTCAACCTGCTTCGGGGCAAGACGGGGGACGATGATGGCGCAACTGAGGAGGACCGCATCGTAGGCCGCTTCAAGGTCAGGCAGGGAGCACAAGTGGGCCCTAAGTCCTGAGCCCCCCCACCAGCTCTTCTCCCCACCCGAAGCCCGGGGCTGACAGCCTGGTGGGGCTGACAGTCAGGTGGAACTGTCAGCCAACCCAGTTGGTAAAGTATGAAAATACTTCCATGCTGATTGATAAAGATCATCTGCCCTAAACCCACCTCCCCACTCCACCCCCCTCAGAGTTGCGCCCCCACTCCAGCCACTCCCTCCAGAACCCCTGACTCTCCATACCCCAGCAACTAAAGGGTTAAGGCCCCACCACAACTAAAGGGTTAAGGCCCCACCACAACTAAAGGGTTAAGGCCCCACCGCAGCAGGGTGCAGACCCTCAGTGCTCTTGGCTATTTTGAATGCCACCCCTGCCTGTGCCATGGGAACCTGCACCCTGACCCACTCTTGCCTCGCCCCAGGGCTCCCTCTGCATGTACAAAGTGCCACTCCCAGAGGATGTGTCCCGGGAAGCCGGCTATGACCCCATCTATGGCATGTTCCAGGGCATCCCCAGCAATGACCCCATCAACGTGCTGGTCCGGGTCTACGTGGTCCGGGTGAGAGTCCCCTCACATCCTTTCCCCAGGCTCCCGATCCTCCTGCCCAGGAAGGGCTGAAGCAGCTACAGACTGACAGCCCCCAGCTGGAAGACACCAGGGAGGTCAGCTGGTCTAGTGCCATCCTTTATAGAGGAGGAAGCCAAGGCCCAGAGAGGGTCAGGGACTTGCCCAGGGTCACACAGCAAGTCTCTGGTCCGTGCTCCTGCCCCTCACTGTCATGGGACCATCAGGGAGAGGGGCAGGGACACTGGAAGATGAAGGTGCCCGGGCCCTACTCAGGAGCACCCCTCCCAT
Organism: Mesoplodon densirostris; assembly: GCF_025265405.1. Taxonomy (NCBI): domain Eukaryota; kingdom Metazoa; phylum Chordata; class Mammalia; order Artiodactyla; family Ziphiidae; genus Mesoplodon; species Mesoplodon densirostris. The sequence goes on along the minus strand of NC_082674.1, from coordinate 20,970,253 downwards.
CCCAGGCCACGGACCTGCACCCCGCAGACATCAATGGCAAAGCCGACCCCTACATCGCCATCCGGCTAGGCAAGACTGACATCCGTGACAAGGAGAACTACATCTCCAAGCAGCTCAACCCCATCTTTGGGAAGTAAGGCCTCCTGGTGTCCCACTTCCACCTGCCCCGACTTCCCCAGAGCAGACCACCTCCTACTCCACCTTACCCCAGCCCAACCCTCAACCCTTCTCCCAACCCTGTCCCACAAGGTCCTTTGACATTGAGGCCTCCTTCCCCATGGAATCCATGCTGACGGTAGCTGTATACGACTGGGATCTGGTAGGCACCGATGACCTCATTGGGGAAACCAAGATCGACCTGGAGAACCGCTTCTACAGCAAGCACCGCGCCACCTGTGGCATCGCCCAGACCTACTCCACGTGCGTGGGGCGGGGCGGGGCAGGGCGCACCTACTGCACCTTGACTCCAAAACCAAGATGCAGACCGTGGGATTTGGGAAGGTGGACATATTATGGTTTCTGTCCCAGCCAGGCCTCCACCCCGACAGGTTCTGGGCTCAGCCTTCAGGGGCCAGGACTGCAGATTCCAAGACAAGGAGAGAGATGGGATTCCAGGACAGAGGAAGCAGGATGAGGAGAGAAAAGTGGGCTGGGAGGAGAGGCAGAAGTGTGCTAGGAAGAGTGCGCTGAGGATCTGGCCGCCCTGTGCCACTGCCAGGCTGCGTGACCCTGGGCAAGCCCCTTAACCTCTTGTGTTATCAGTTTCCTCAGGGAGTCTTTGAAGTTCCGTTAGAGGGGACACAGTGGGGGGATGGTGTGGGCTGCCCTGTGGGAGACTGGATTCTCATCCTTGGGACACTGAGCATGTGGGCCGGAGCCCAGGGCAGGAGGGATCAGCCTGCAGCAGCCCTGGTGTGTCAGCTGATCCTGGAGCGCAGGGCAGGGCTCACTTGCTGACACGGAGCAACAGCCAACCTAAGGAAACCGTCCAGGACCATCTACCACCCGGGGATGGCCCAGCCGCACCCTGAGCCTCACCCAGCCCATGTGTCTCCTCCGACAGACACGGCTACAATATCTGGCGGGACCCCATGAAGCCCAGCCAGATCCTGACCCGCCTCTGCAAGGAGGGCAAAGTGGACGGCCCCCACTTCGGGCCCCCTGGGAGAGTGAAGGTGTCCAACCGCGTCTTCACAGGGCCCTCCGAGATCGAGGACGAGAACGGTAACAGGATGCTGGACGAAGCTACGGGGGTGTCAGAGGCCAAGGAAGGACCCACACTTCCCTGTGGTGGGACCACCCATCCACTCATCACCCCAGTGTCCCCCTCCTGTGCGCCCAGCCTCCGCCCTTTCTCCCCATCCCACACCGCGCTTGCCCACTTGTCCCCTTCACTCTCTCTCCCGGCATCCCTGTAGGGTAGGGAGGTTCTCCCAATTCTGCAGATGAGGAAACCGAGACCCAAAGGGTTTCAGTGACTTGCCCAAGGCCACTCAGTTCTTACAAGGCAGAGTGAGGGCATAGACCCAGGTCGGTCTGGCTCTCCCCACACCTTTGCCCCCCTGGCACCTCCCAGAGAATCAGCAGGTTATCTCTGCCAGGAAACCAGTGCCAACCATCTTCATGGTGCTGGGACAGGATGTGGGTTTTTCTCTTCCCTGACCTCATAGCCCAGAATTCTCTGGTCAGGTTCTGCCAAGCAGAGGAAACCCAAGGACACAGACTTTTCTGGGCCCACGAGGCAGCTGAGAGCTTGGGCAATCCACAGCTCCCTCTGTGCCTCAGTTTCCCAACAGTAAACTGGAGATGGGGCCTCTTGGTGCCCCTGAGTCCCTGGCCCAGCACAGGTCTCTTGTCCTGCTGAGCCCGTGTGTGAGCTCACCACCGGCACCCACAGGGCAGAGGAAGCCCACGGAAGAGCACGTAGCACTGTTGGCCCTGAGGTACTGGGAGGACATCCCCAACGTGGGCTGCCGCCTGGTGCCGGAACACGTGGAGACGCGGCCACTGCTCAACCCTGACAAGCCGGGCATCGAGCAGGTGACTGGCCTGGCCGGGGTCTGAGGTTCTTTGGTATTTGGGATCAGGGAGTCCCAACCTGGGTCCTCATGCTATTCACTGCGTTCCCTTCATACGCACACACCATGGCCCTTCGCCGTAACTTCCAGGGTTCGAGTCTTGTCTTTGTGTGAGAATTACATCAGCTCAGATGGAGACCTAGGGTATCTCCCTCAGAAGCTGCCACTGGCTATTGGTGACGTCATAGGAACTGCTGGCATCCAAGGATGAAAACTGATGAAATGGGTCCTTACAGAACAAAGGTTGGGAGGGAGAGGAGAGCTGGCCTTGCTGGGCAGAGGGAGCCGTCCGTGAGACCTGCCACACCTCCTTCCTCAGGGCCGCCTGGAGCTGTGGGTGGACATGTTTCCCATGGACATGCCGGCCCCTGGGACGCCTCTGGACATCTCCCCCCGGAAGCCCAAGAAGTGAGCTGCTCGGGCCCAGCACCCCTCCCTCCCTGCTCCCCAAAGGCGTCCTTCCTGTAGGAGGCTCCAGGCCCAGGTCTCCCTAGTCAGTCCCCTGTGGCCTCATTGGGGGAACAGACCAACCCATCAGGAGGGCCGTGGGGCCTGCCCTGGGCGGGTCTCCTTTGCTGCATCAGGGGCCACACCTCCATGGCGAGGTCAGCGAGGGCCATGAGTTCACACCGGCACGCTCCAGCAGACTTTGTCCTCACAGACCCACTCCTCGACGTGTGTGCACACACACAGCATCCCCGTGGGTTCACACACACACACCCACAAGACACAGAAGCCATGAGAGCCTGCTCTGCTCACTGACAGTCCCCACTCCAGGCTGTCATTCAGCTCTACCAAGTTTTATGTAAAGCATCTGCTGATGAGATGCACAGGGCGAGTACCCAGAAGAGGCGGGAGGGTGAGAGAGTGGGGAGTACTGGGTCAGGAGCTACGCCACCTGTCTCTCCTAGTTGACACTGGCCAGGTCACTTTGCCTGCCTGGCCCTCAGTTTTCCCATCTGTAAAGTGGCAGGATCAAGTCACTGCCAGCACTGGCCTCAGCGCCTGCAATCAGGGCCAAGTGCGTAGGCCTATGAAGTTGCACAGGGCCCCACGCTTATTTCAAGATGGCAGTCTTAAAATTCTTAATGATTTTTAACAAAGGGGCCCACGTTTCCGTTTTGCACTGGACCCCACAAATTATACAGCCCGTTCTACCTGGCATAGTCTCCAGGTGGAACCCTGAGTCTGCTGTTCCAGGGCCCGCCACCAGGGGACACCCCAACCCGTTATGTCTCCAGGACTTGCAGTCCAGGACAGAACTCCAAGAGCCACAATCCAGTCAATTTTCAGTAGCTGACTCAACCTCACTCCTAAAGGTTGAGACATAACTACCTCATTTATCATGACAATTACACTTCAAGGGGAAAATCCCCTTTGGGGACAAGGATGTAAAGGAAATCAGATTCCACGGTGGTCCACAGCCAGCTGCTGGGCTTAAGTGTGAACTTTTATTAGAGCTGGAGTGGAGCTGCCGGCCTCTGGAGATGGGGGATCTTGCTGCTGACTCTCCAAGCCTCGCTTCAGCCATGCCCGCACCCCCCTGCACCCCCCACACCCTCCCCTGCAGCCTGGACAGCCTCTCCGAGGCCTGAGTCAGTCTCCCTGTCCAGAGTGTGCTCTGGGTCCTGGCATTCCAGCCCAACTGGCTCTCCTCATAAGAGCCATGCTGGCAAGGGGACCCTCTTCTCTCAGCCGGGTGCCCCCATGTTTCCCCATCCCCTCAGCTTCTCCCCACATCTGCTCCCTCAGCCCCAGCCTGATCCAGACCCCATGCCCACCCCAAGTCCCCAGGACTTGTCCCGGTCATCTCATCTCCAGCCCCATCCTAGCCCCAAGACCCTGGAGAAACCCCCCGCAGGCGGCTAATCATCCCCTCCCCCTGCCCAGGTACGAGCTGCGGGTCATCGTGTGGAACACAGATGAGGTGGTCCTGGAGGATGATGACTTTTTCACTGGGGAGAAGTCCAGTGACATTTTCGTGCGGGGGTGGGTGAGAGTTTCCCTGGCCGGGAGGGGGCTGAGCTGGGTGGGCCCACCTCCCTGCGAGGCAGGACAGGAGGGAGAGGACAGGGGGGCTGTGGGTGGAGAGAGCCCCCCCAGGTGTGGCCACAAGTCTGGAGCAGGCGACGATGCTCCACAGGTGGCTGAAGGGCCAGCAGGAGGACAAGCAGGACACGGACGTCCACTACCACTCCCTCACGGGCGAGGGCAACTTCAACTGGCGCTACCTGTTCCCCTTCGACTACCTGGCTGCCGAGGAAAAGATTGTCATCTCCAAGAAGGAGTCCATGTTCTCCTGGGACGAGACTGAATACAAAATCCCCGCGCGGCTCACTCTGCAGATCTGGGACGCCGACCACTTCTCCGCCGACGACTTCCTGGGTGCAAGGCTGGGACCGGAGCAGAGCGGGCAGGGGAGGGGCAGGCAGGGGCAGGGTGAGCCCAGCCCGGGTCTGAGGGTGCGGTCAATAGTACCGGATGTCAGAGCTGACTCTGAGTTTGCCACAGGGGCCATCGAGCTGGACCTGAACCGGTTCCCACGGGGCGCGAAGACGGCCAAGCAGTGCAGCATGGAGATGGCCACGGGGGAGGTGGACGTGCCCCTGGCTTCCATCTTCAAGCAGAAGCGTATCAAAGGCTGGTGGCCCCTCCTGGCCCGCAATGAGAATGATGAGTTTGAGCTCACGGTGGGCACCACTACTGCTGGGCAGGGGTCAGGGCTGGGCCAGGCCAGGGCGCTGAGGGTCTGGCACCTAACCCGGACACCGGGACCATTCTGTTCCTCTCTGCAGGGCAAGGTGGAGGCAGAGTTGCATCTACTCACTGCCGAGGAGGCGGAGAAGAATCCAGTGGGCCTGGCCCGCAATGAACCTGACCCCCTGGAGAAACCCAAGTGAGTGCCCTGCCGGCCTGGCCCCCGCCACGCTAGTCCCTGGGGGCACTGAACAGGAAGGAGGTGCCAGAACCTTCTGGTCCTCTTGCCCTCCACTCTGTAGGCGCCTCTGCCCTCTCTGTCCCTTCCTAGGCCACAGCCTCATTGCAGGGGAGCCTCCTCCCTCCTCCCCTTCTCCCCCAAATCCACACCTCCCTCTGAGCCAGAGCATGGGCCACCGGTACAGGAGAGCTGCACCTCTCCCAGGGAAGGCCCCACCTAGCGGAGTCAAATGCTCTTCCTGATGTTTGCCAAAGACAAACAGCTGCAGTGGTGGACTCTGGGGCCCCAGGCAGCCTTCATGGCTGGGGGGTGCCTGGAACTATGAACTCAGCCCAGGGTCGGCCCCCATCCTGGCCCCCACCTTGGCCGGGGCCCTCCCCACACCCCAGCCCTCGGCTTCTGTGGCCTTTCTCCGTGCTCCCTCTGCTCCTCCTGCGGCTCCAGCCGGCCTGACACGAGCTTCATCTGGTTCTTGAACCCTCTCAAGTCTGCCCACTACTTGCTGTGGCGCGCATATCTCCGGCTGCCCCTCAAGCTGCTGCTGCTTCTGCACTGCTGCTCCTCTCGCCCTTCTCCTCTGCCCTGTGCCTGGCTACCTGGTCAAGAAGATCCCTGGGGCCTGAGCCCAGCATCCTCCTGGGTCTGGTACTACTCCCTCCCTCCTGGACCTAGGGCTTATGAGCTGGACAGCATGTGGAACACACACACACACACGCAAGTGCACACACAAGTATGCCCACAAGTGCACACATAAGGATACAGACAGCAACTTTTAAGCTTTCGAACAGTATCATAGACTCAGAACTGCAAATAACTGTCTTGCATGTTCACGTATTAGGCCAGAGAGGAAAAGTAAATTGCCCAAGGTCACTTAGCCATCAGGGTAGAGCTAGGAGTCAGCCTCAGTTTTCAAACTGCCAATCCAGTGTCCTTCACACTACACCACTCCCTGTCCCAGCAACAATCCGGACAGACTCTAACCCAGTTCCAGTGGCAGAAAGAAGTTGAGAGATGGACAGGAAAGGGGAAAGGCTTTGGCTGGGATTAGCCACCGAGTCCTGAATAGTTTCTACCAGTATCCTCCTCCCAACCCCGAGCCCTTTCCTGCCCTGCAGGACAGTGAGTATCTCCATCCCATTCAAACATCTTAGTAACAAGCATACGAGGAGCACAGCTCGGTGCCAGGCGCTGGGCTGAGAGCTTCCCATGCACTTTCTCATGTCACCCTTTTACCAACCCCGGAGGTGGGGGTCTACTATTAACCCCGTGGTACAAGTGAGGAATCTGAGGCTCGAAGAGATGCCTAACTTGCCTGTCACCGCTGGGACTAGAGACCAGGTGCCCTGCGCCCACACCCCTGTTCTGCAGCCCCATCTGCGCTGAAAGGCTCTGGAGGGTGTGGTCCAGGTCCTCCAGGAGCAGGAGGAGTTTGAAGAAGCACATTCAATATTTTGATTTTCCATCTTGACATTTCATAGACCCTGTTGTTTTTGTAACACAGTCAACAGAATGTAAGCTCAACAAGCCCTTCTGGGCTGGGCGGCCCTGCAGAAGGTAGAATAGCGATCCAGCCCTGACGGTGGGCAGGTCGGGGTGAGGGTGGCGTATGCCCCACCGGGGCCCCTCACACCCGTGGCAGGACCTGGTGGGGACAGAAGCAGAAAGGGGGAGATGTTGAGAAACACCGATCTCACTGAGAACGTGGGGCAGCACCATATACAAGGAACCACTCAATAGGGGATCGGAGCTGCCTGCAGTGCTGAGGCTCTTCAAGCATTGACCTGCCATCACTGCAAGGGTGCGGGAGGTGTGAGGGCTGCCCAGCTGCCAGAAATGCCGTCTAGACCGCGGGAGGAGATGGGGCACCAGAGGGTCCTGCAAAGAGGACAGGGAATGCAGGCAGCAAACCTGGTGCTTAGAGATGGGCTCAAACCCTCCCTCCAGCACTCAGTACTTTGGGGACTCAGTCCTCTTGGCGTCTAGTAGGGCTAAGGGGATGGGGTGCCTTGGACATGCCACCAACTGACCAAGACTCTCCCTCCCCCAGCCGGCCCGACACGGCCTTTGTCTGGTTCCTCAACCCCCTCAAGTCCATCAAGTACCTCATCTGCACGCGGTACAAGTGGCTCATCATCAAGATCGTGCTGGCACTGCTGGGGCTGCTCATGCTGGGCCTCTTCCTCTACAGCCTCCCCGGCTACATGGTCAAGAAGCTCCTAGGGGCATGAAGGCCCCGGGGCCTCCCTGCGCTTCCATCCTGGGCCTGGGCATTTGCCCCTCCTCTGGCATGGAGGCCTCAGGTCCCAGGGGCCTTCGTCCTGCTGGCTGGGCTGGTGACACCCCCCTCCCTGCCTGTCCTCACCACCTCAAGTCTTCTGCTGGCCCGGTCCCTCCCCTCTGGTCCCTGCCTGCAGGGTGGGGAGTGTGGGAAGGGGTGGGGGCCCGCCCCACCTTGCTGAGGCTCCAGAGGAAGCCACCCCAATTCCTCCGCAGGCCTTCCCGTAGAGCTCGAAAGCGTTAACGAAATTAACTGAGAATCGAGAATCACGTCTTGGGCCAGTGCCCAGGGCTTTCAAAAGAGTTAATGAGCAAAAGGTGTCCACCTCCCCTCCCCAGACACAATCTTGCAAGGGCAGCCGACACTAGCAATCTTGGCTCTGCAGAAGTGCGCCAGATCCTTCCCACTCATCCTGCGGGGTGACTGCTTCCCCGGGCCACTCCACTCAGCCCAGGCAGCCACAGCCCTGGGTGCACAAGCCCAGTCCCTGCCCAGCCTGTGGGTCCTGATGGCTTTCCGGAGCTTCCTCAGCCCAGGCTAGCGCTTGCAAGCCTGGACGTCCACGCCTGGACGCCCGTGCCCCCCACCTGCCTGGCCCCTTCAAGGCTCGCCCTTCCGGCCCTCCAGGGGCTGCCTGGAGTTTGCTTGAAGCTGCCCCACTGCCTGTGTGAGCTGGGTTTCTCTTGGCTGTTTTTCCTTTCTCGAGTGGTGATTTTTCTCTTAATAAAAGAAATCAAACACTGAGCTGACAAGTCTGCAGTTGTCCAAGTGGGGGGACTGATGGGGGGCGGGGTGCAGGGTTGGCTGGCAAACTCAGTACAGGATGGGCCCCTAACCCTTTGGGGGGCCTTGTGGCCCAGGGTTCAAGGTGGGCCTAAGGTACAGGGCTGTCTGCCCAGGCTGCCCACAGGAAGAGCCTCACACCACAGCCCAGGGGGCACCGCAGGCTGGGCCCAGGGGCCCCCAAAGCTCACTAAAGTGTCCTGCAGGCCCAAGGACAGTCGGCAGGCACAGACCCTGAAATGGCTCAAAGCTCCACCCGCCACCTGCAGACACCAATTTCTCCCAAAAGCAAGAAGGGAGCCCCGTGCCACGGGCCCTGTCCCACAGCTACAAGCCTGTTGTCGAACCACAGTCTGAGGCTGGGTGACACAGAGGTGGGGATAGGGGCCCATGTCTCACCTGACCCTTTTAAAGAGACTCAGACACAACTCTTTAAAGACTTTAATCATGCCTGCAGGATACAAGTAACTCCTCTTGTCACCCTATCTTGACAGGCCCGACGAGAGCAGCTCTGGAAAACCCAGGGAGTGGGCCCAGGCAGCTCCCCAGGAGATACCACCTGTGGCGCCAACTCCGATGCCAGTGTCGGCCCTAACGTGACAGCCTCTCGAGGTCTGGCTCTATTTTGTGGGGACCCGGAACACCTGAATCAGAGGAACTTGCAGTTCAGAGTTTATCTGGAAAAGAGGAAAGGTCATGACACTTCCCCCAGGGTCCCCCTGCCACAGGCCTCCAAATCCCTGGGAGCACTTCCTCCCCCAGACACTTGCGGCTGCCTGGGAAAGCCCGCAGCCTGCCTTCCTCCGGAGCCAAGCCCTGGGCTCCTCGTCGTCTGGCGTCTGCTCCAGCTCGTCAGGCTCTGGTAATGGTCTTAACCTTCCCCTCGGCTCCATTCTCTTGAGCCCGCCCCTCCGCTCTTCACCTGCCCACCCTATAGCCCCAGTGTGGCCCTGTGCTTCCCCCCTCCTCCCCATCCTCCTGTCCACAGTGGCCTCGAAGGAAGTATGGACCATACGGTTCCCAAACGTCTGAGTCCTGTCTCGGGCCAAGAGGCCATCGTGACCCCCCGGCTCACCACATCCCCCCCTCAGGTGTGGCCTGGGGCCTGAGACCTCACGGGCCACACATCTCCAGTGCGTGGGCGTGTGACTGGCCTCAGCTGATGACAGAGGACCTACGCTCAGCCCCGTGTTACTGCCTTAAGCACCACGTGGAGGACCCCACAGGAGCAGGGCAGAGCCAGCAACTGTGCTGCCAATGGACTCTTCCCTGTGGAGCGGACCGGGAGACCCTTCCTCCTGCCAAGCCATGGGGAAGTTGCCCCAACTGTCACTGGAGCAGGCACGAGTGGGGGCCAGGGAATGTCTGCCCCAGTTGGAACCTCCTCTCTCCATGTCACATCCTAGGCCAGACACCCAGGGCTGGCAGAGAGGGAAGAGTCTGCCCTCTGGGCAAGATACAGAGGCGCTGAGTTTTGATTCTCCTTTTTGTGAAAGGGGGAGAATCACTTCCGTCCTATCTGCCTCACAGACTGGTTGTTAGGGACCAAAGAAGGAAATTCGTGTGGAAGGGCTCTGTAAGCTGGGAGGCCAGCACTGGCCTTGTCACTGCCTCTAAGAGCCGTCCAACAAGCAGCCGGTGCTGAAAACGATGGGCATCAAAGGGACACAATTACAGCCTGCATCTCAAAGCTCCCACGCCTCGCGGCAGGGTGCGGGCAGGGGTGACGCCTCACTTCCTAGTATCTCCTCCTGTCCCACGGCCTCTCCCAGCATCCCGCCTCCCCTCCCCGGAGGGTCTTGTCACCCACCTTGGAGTCTAGATACTGTTGCAGTAGCTGCTGGAGCTCTGTGTTCTGCTGCTCCAGAGAACTGTTTTCTATCAGCAGCTTGGCCCTCTGGGTCAGGACGAGGCTTTGGGCAGAAAAATCGGTCAGAGGCCCATTGAATGCTCCATCCTCTATCAAGTAAGGGCCAGGGGCTCTGTATTTCTATCTGGTTGGAGGTGGAAGAGGACCCCAGAAGTCTCGCCCACCAGAGCAGCCCTCCCGCCCTGAATGAGCCAGGCCAGTGGGAACAGAACAGGGAGGGTGGGGCCAGAGGGCTCCTCCCCCAACACTACAGCCCCCCAACAGGAGTTGCCCTTTGGCAGCTTTTCTCTCCAAGAGCTCACGGGACAGGGAGGCGCCAAATGTGGCCGCTCCAAGCAGCAGCATCCTTCTCCTACCTGTCTGCCCGGCTCCCTCCTCCCCCTGGGCCATAACAGACACACATACTGGTATTTCTCCAAGGCTGCGTAGAGAGCGTCCCAGAGGTTCAGGGTGGTGGCAGGGATAACCGTGGTCAGGGCCTTCCAGTACTCGGAGTCCTTTGAGTCGTCTCGCACAACCTTCAGCAGCTTCACTGGTGCCCGAAAGTCCCTGAAGGTTGAGAGCACTGGTACCATCCTCTCCACCAGGCGTCATCCAGGCCCCCGAGCAGGGCCCATCACAGTGCCTGCACCTCACAGACTTACTGCCTTTCCACCTGTCACCTTCCCACCCAGCTATACAAGTTCATCAGATCATGGAAGATTCTCAGAAAGAACACCCACTTGTCATCAATGTTCCTGATTCCTGGTGCTATTGTCACCTTTGTGAAAGCATCACCGGAGTTTCATCCACCAGCTTTCTCTCAATCAGTTTACTTCACTGGCTTTATAGTTTATTACTCTGCCTATTTATTCCACAAATGTAGCAAAGCAGCTCTCAAAATTTATCTCCTCTCCATCCCCTCTAGGATAGGCTTCATCCAGGCTGTTCCCTCCCACCTGGACAAACCTTCCTACCACTGTCCTTGCATCCAGCAGCAGCCGCCCCCTCCCTGCCGCCAACGTGATCTTTCTAAAACGCAAGTCTACTCAGGGCTCCCCCATGGCTTAAGATCCTTTTCTGGCTCCGGTCCACTACAGGGTAAAGACCAAGACCTTGGGCAATTTGGGTAAGGCTCTCAAGATCTGGCCTGGCTCCTCTACCCAAGCCAGTCCCACTCCTCAGATCCTCGACACTCCAGCCATACCTCTTTGTCATGATTCTTGAACCAGGCCTTTCCCCGTGCTGTGACATCCTAAAATGCCCTTCGCCCCCCACTTTGTCCACCGAGGAAAACCCAGTTCTGGTGCCACTTCCTCCTAAAGCCCTCTCTGCTATGCCAGATGGAGGTGACCACTTCCCCTGAGCAACATGACACCTCCATATGCTTTGACCATTGTTCTGATCACAAAGTGTTCTCCCCACGGGGCCTTCACACACAGCAGATCCCAACAGACGTTCGTTGAATGAATAAATGATGAATGAAAACATGCAAATCACTTCTACACCCATTTCTTTCATTGTAATGTCCGTGGATTCCTCTCATCCTCCTTCCAGACATCCTTCTACTCACTACCCCCAAGTTCTGGCTCAGCAGCCTCTTCTCCCATCCCTGGCATCTGCTGGGCCCCCATCCCATCCAGCTTCCCCAGTTCTCAGGCAAGCCCTCCAGCAACACAGCCCACCTGGGTTTCCTCAGACCCTTGACAAAGGCTTCCAGAATCTTGAGAACATCGTTGGGGTGGATGAGCCTGGGAGAAGGCGGGGGCTGCTTCTCCTGTGGCTCCCGGTCCACAAGGCTTCCCTCCTTCTCCCCCTGGGGGTCCAGCTTCTCCAATGGTGATACGAGGCTTGTTCGCTCCTGCAGGGGAGACACGGATGCCAGGGGTTGATCTGGACAAAGGTGCAAGGGTAACCATGGCTGGAGGTACGCAAGCATGAGTGTATGAGGACAGAAAGAGGAAAAACGGAGAAAAGTTAACAGAAAGTTACAGAAGTTAAGGAAAAGATGCAGAGGGAGGCATTTACACAAAGAAAGAAATAGTGAGGAAAAAGAATGGGGAAGAAGGAAGATGGGACCGGGAGAGGCACATAGGGAGCTTCTAAACAGTGATAATGTGAGAATTCCCTGGTGGTCCAGTGGTTAGGACCCAGTGCTTTCACTGCAGGGGCCCTGGTTCGATCCCTGGTCAGGAACTAAGATCCCGCATGCCACGTGGTGCAGCAGAATTTTAAAAAATAAATAAATAAATGCAGTGCAGCCGAATTAAAAAAAAAAAAAACCACAACAGTGATAATGTTCTATTTCTAAATCCAGTTCACAGGTGTTCATTTTATTGATATTCATAAAGCTTATATGATATAAATATCCTCTTGACTCATAATACAAATTAAATTTTAACTTTTTAATTTTAAAAAGTCCTCCTACTCCTGCCTTGCAGTTCATTCATTTTACTTCCCATGGGCAAATCAGTGTTATCAGTTTCTTATGTATCCTTCCAAAGAAATATATATACATATTAGCACACACACACTTTCACTTTTTCTTCCATTTTTACATGAATGATACTCTACTACATACATAGTAGAGTTTCACATACCAATAAACCTTAGAGAGCTTTTCACATAAATACATAAAGAACTTTCTTGTTCTTCTTCTTTTTTTTTTTTTTTGCTGTACGTGGGCCTCTCACTGCTGTGGCCTCTCCCGTTGCGGAGCACAGGCTCCAGACGCGCAGGCTCAGCGGCCATGGCTCACGGGCCCAGCCGCTCCGCGGCATGTGGGATCTTCCCCAACCGGGGCACGAACCCGTGTCTCCTGCATCGGCAGGCAGACTTTCAACCACTGCACCACCAGGGAAGCCCTCTTGTTCTTTTTTTTACAGCTGCATAGTATTCCATTGTGTAGATGCACCATATATTAATCAATTCCTTAATGATGAAAATTTAGGTCATTTCCAATCTTTTGTCATTTCAAACAGTGCTGCGATGAATAAGCTGTGATAAACACATCGTTTCAACTGTATCGAGTATATCAATAGACTAAAATCCTAGAAGAGGAATCACAGGGTGAAGTGTACTCTATGGTTTTATAATCAATCCTGCCAAGCTGTCCTCCACAGAGACTGCAACAATTTACACTCACACCAGCAAATTATGAGCACGACTGTTTCCCAAATCTCAGCCATCACTATGTGTTATCAAACCTGCAGATTTTTGCTAAGCTGACAGATGAAAATGGAATTTGAGCACTTTTAATTTGTATTTCTCTTAATACAAGAAAGCCTGATTATATTTTCATGTTTAAAAGTTTTTTTTTTCAAAGACCAGGTAATCATTTTATTTTTCTATTCCTGACACTCAAATTCATAGGGGGTGAAAAGACAATAGAACATAATCAAAATAACACACAAACACAATTCAAGAACATTTAACCAACTATTATAGCTGTTCTTCGTAAAATACATAAAAGTAAACAGAAACATCTTTGTATAAATTAATGCTTAACAATCTGTATACACTGTAAAACAATTGTTAAAATTCACACTAAGATACTAGTGCAAGCAGTGGTGTACAAAAGTGTAAACAAGGTTAGTGATGAAAAACTTATCACCGACTTACCACTTCAACATACTCTGCGTTCACTCAAATACTGAAGGCCTCACCACGGAAAACACTTTGATCACTTTTAAAGTTATGTGACTATATTCACCCTGGGTGCTCTTGCCTCAGTATGGCAACTGATTATGAGTCCAGGTTAGGAACAGCAGCAGGGAATCCAGAAACCCATGTGAAGTTGGCCATTCTGATGTGAATCTTTATACTTGATAATGAAAACGATTTCAAGGACAACTTGTATGTCAAAAACTGTAGAACTGTCACCTCCCTTTTCCCCCAAATATTTAAAACTAAAATTAAATCTAATTCCCCCGCTTCATTTAAAATACACGCTGAAGAAGAATTCATCCACTCCAGTGCGGCTTTTCCACAGATAATAATTCTGCATGAAATAACTCAAAAACCTTTCCCATTTCTGTCCTAAAATCTATTTGGGGTGGGGAAAAGGAGATACTTGAAGAAAGGCATGTCCTTGTAAATATTGAAAAGATACCAACTACAAGAAGCAGTTACTTTTAATAAGGCTTAATTCTGTTTAGTCAAGACATTAAAAATGAGTACTTTAAACATATCTGGCAGAATAAACCAAGAGGCTGAAATATCATTTGCTACTTTTCCCATGGTGCTACTGATGTTTCTAGGCACGGAAGAAAGCTTTTTTATTTTCGTTTAGAAGGAAGCTGAAAGTGAAATAGAATAGGTGAATTCCTAAGACCAAATGTCATGGTGAAATGACCTTGTGGGTTTAGCTAACTGGTAATTCCTTCCAGGCATGTCCTTCTATCCTTATTTGCTTCATATATTACATTATTGATGACAGAAGGAACTACAGTAACTCTGATTTGGACAATAGCTAGAGAAAACACTAATTCTGATATTAAAATCACTCTTGATGGAATTGGAGCAATCTATTCTCAATGGAATTGGTTAAATATACTATAAAACCTTGGTTTATGACAAAGAGAGGAAATCTTAAGCTTGACAGTCTTTAAAAATAAATATTTGGCACTTGTCTTTCAGCTAATTATGGGAATCTCCGACATATGGAAAAAAAGAACTCAATTTCTTAAGAAATTAAAATGCTTTAAAAAAGCTAACTAAAATCTTATTAGAAAGTCTATCAATGAGGCTTGCAGACACTATCACGTGGCAAGCACTGTATCTAAAAACAAAAGCCTTTTGTGCTATAAAGTGAGAGCTAACTGAGAATAACTAAAAATAAAATTAAATTAAATATATGGATTCATTTTCTTTCCACCAAGAAATAAAATACGCCCAAAATGCAAAAGAGCTGTAGGATAGGAGCAAAATCCCCAAACATCTCAGTGACAAATGCAGCAGAATAGGCTCTTTTTCCTCAGATGCAGGTCTCCACGATGAAACTGCGCACAAGACCCTACTTGTCGTTTGCCCTGGAGAGTACCATTAAGCATAAAGAGACTGGGGAGTACCTCTAAATGTGGGGAGACTGCTGCCTGTCACTACTTTTGGTGAAGAGGCACAGAACACCAAACCGGGCGCCAGTAAGACGGAGCACTTTAGAATCAGACAACTAGAATGGGCCTATCAAACCAAAAATTAACCTTGGGTTGTACCAGAAGCTGTGTTTTTTCTGCAGAAGGCCGATCCCACAGGGACTAGGACATGGACCCCATCAGCACTGGTAATGGTAGTGTTACAGATAAAAATACACATGATTCAGAGATAAAGGTGGTATAAGGTGCAACCAAACACAACTTGTCTCCTGGAAAATGCAAAAGCCTCTAGGAACCTAGGCATTATTCTAAATATTCTGAAGCAATCTCTTTTCCCAGTAACCCCCTCATATAGATAATATTAAACATGCAAAATTTCAGAGTATACTAGCCAGATAAGGCACATTAAAATGAAACATTTGCCCAACAAGGATGCCAAATATTAGGGTTTGCTTTATTGCATGACGTTTGCATAAGAAAAAATAATGAAAACTGTAAGGCATCATGCAATCATCAATAAGCTAATTATTAACTGTTCACTTAAGATAGATGGACACATAATCTAAAATTTAAAAACTAGTTCCAAAAAAGTACATAAAAAATTTAACATGATGAACTTTTAAACATGGTTTAAGTTTGTAGTTTCATATTGTTAAAAAGTGCTTCAAATGTAGTCTGGAAAGCTGCTCTTTAAAAATGGTGCTGGGGGTAATGTCAGATTATAAACTGTAGAAACTAATTATTTTTATGGAATTAGAAAGCTAACATTGTGATATTCAAGCTTACTAGAATCAGTTTTCAATTCTAACTCAAATTAGGTTGATAAAATATTAATAATCTAAAAAACATCTGTTTTCTAACCAACAAAAGTCTATCGAATTCAAGCTATGCATGTTGAGTGATCAAATCTCTGAGTAGGCCTGAATGGTGAGACCTTGAACCGATGCGGGCTGGTGTTAATCAATGTACTGCCGCATCCAGCGGAAGCCTTCTCCATAGCCTTGTCTTTTGAGCACACTACACATGAAAACTTCTAAGTGCTGGGCATTCAGTTCTTTCAGAGACACACTGCCCTTCCCTGTTGTCTGACCATATAAACCAAACATCTCTCGCAACCTCTCTTCACTGATGGCTTCAGGTCTGTCAATCTTATTCCCAAGAATCAGTATAGGCACATTAGCAACAGTTTCATCTGTCATTAGTGAACCAAGTTCTTCTTTTGATTCTAACAGCCTTTCATGGTCTACACAATCTACCAGAAATACAATGCCATTGATAGCAGGAAGGTAGTTTTTCCACACTCTTCGAGCTTGAACATGTCCACCCAGATCAAAAGTTGTAAAGGTCATGCCAGCAACGGTTAGTTTTTCTGAAGTGGGATGTAACATTGGGACATGTTGTCCAAGTCTGTCATCTTTTAGCATGTGTAGCAATGTTGTTTTTCCCACATTATCCAATCCAAGAAATACCAATTTCCCAGTTTTCTTATATAATCCTAAAAACTGTAGCACACTGCTGAAACCACTGTAAAGCCAGTCAAATATGAAGGACATAGCCAAATCTTATAGGGTCTGCGATTGGAGAGAACACAATTCTTTGCTTGGCGTCGGCCCTACTCACTCCGACACCGAACTGCAAAGAGCAATGGCTGCCGCGGCCCTAGTCCCTAAAAGTTACCTTATTGCCTCTTCTAGGAGGTGTTTGTTCATATCCCTTGTCTGTTCCATTGACTTGTGGGTCTTTTTCTTATTGGTTTATGAGAGTTCTTTATATAGTAAGGAAATCAGCCCTTAACTGTGATATGAATTAAAAATATTTCCCCCCTCCTGTCATCTGTATCCTAACTTCGCTTATAGTGATTTTTGCTCTACAGATTTTTTTTAATGCAATCAAATATGTCCTTTTTTTTTTTTAGCTTCTGTGTTTTGTCCACTCAGCCAACTCTTTCTGGAAGCATAACAGGATACTCACCCTGGGGCTAACAATACTAAAAACATTTTTTAATTCAAGTTTTAATTTTTATATTAAAATTTTATAATATTTTTAACATGATGACTTCCTCAAAATAGTCAACTACAATCAAGATAGGTATTAAAAATGGGCCCTGCTTTGCAGGAAAGTGCTACGGATCAAAATATTCAGAACTTGGTGAGCCCAGGTCTCATGTGGCTGAGGCCTGGCTTTGAGGGAAGGCCCTGGAAAAGACTCCTTGGGCCTCAGTATAAGAACAGCATCTCATCGCCAGCCAGCCTTCCCTTTACAAAGACAAAAAGTAATAATAACGAGGGAAATGCTGAGTTAGCTATCCTTGACACAAAACCCACACTATTTCTCCAGAAGTATTATTCAAAGGCAGCAATGCTCTCTGGGGGCTTCCAGGAGAATTTTAAATGCTCTCTTTTTTATTACATGTCACCTTACCTGGCTGGGAGGTGAATGATGATCTTGGTATTTGAGGAAGAAATTTACCAGTTTATACAAGTCATCCTCATTTTCAATTCCAAGGGCCTGAGGGAAAAATAGAACGCTCAAATACCACACATCCAGAAGCGCCCCCTCCCCACATGGCTCCGGGAGTCAACAGGCCCTCAGCTCCCGGGAGGAGGGGGCTCCCTCCCCTCAGCAGCCCCAGCGCCTGCCATGGCCCAGAGTACAGGCCATTCAAGCCCGGAAAGCTCAGTGAATCTGGACACGCACATCAGAACAGAGGAACGACGCTCAGGTCAGGAACGGCTCCATATAGGCCTGGTGGGCACGAGAATGCTAACGGGGCTGAAGCCACATCTCAGTTTAGGGGCAGAGGGGAGAACCTACGGCTGAGAGCTGGGCCATGAGAGAGGGACTGACAGAGGAAGGGGTGGGATGGGAGACATCGATGCGACTCTGAGGCCAATTCGCACATGGAAAACAGGTGAAGGGAAGGATGTGACAGGGAGCCGGGGAAGTCCCGGGAGCCCCGCGTCTACTCCTGGGCTGAGGCCATGCTGGAAAACCCCGGGGGCTGTCTTTTCCCCAGGACCCTCACCCACTCAGCCCTGGGGGGACTCACTGAGAAGATGGCGTCCAACTTCAGCAGGTAACGCTCGTTCTTATCCAGGGGCAGGAGAAGGCTCAGCAGCTTGCTCTCTATGAGGAAACCCTGAGGAGAAGGGAGATGACATCTCCAGTCAGAGACAGAGTTCAGGACGAGTCCCAGGCCCCGCATCGCCCCTCTGGGTAACTAGCCAGGGACGACTCCACAGAGCAGAAGCCCAAGGCTGACACACTGGGCAGCAGGGCCCTTGGAGGGAGGCCTTCCCGGGTTGCCTAAGAGCCCTTCCCAGAGACAAAGCCAATCCAATCCTCACGATGGACTGAGCTCCCCGCACCTCCGAAGGGTGCAGACGCACCTCGCCCACAAGCCATGGGGTGAACGCCTGAGCTCCCCACCGCCATCCAGACGTGATCCAGTCCCATTCCCACCCGCCCATGTCACTTCACTCAAATGCTAGTCCCCAGACATCTACCGGCCACAGCAGTAGGCAGTGAGCTGCAGGAGAGGAGGGCTGGGGGGAGATGGAGACACCAGGGCGGAACACAGTGCACGTCAAGTGCGGGGGGGAGGGGGGAGAAGACTGGGTGCCCGCTCGGAGTGGGGACAACGCCTGGCGGAGGGCTCCTTGGAGGGGTGGCCACAGGCAGCAAGCCTGCGGACAGAGGGGAGCACCCGCCTGCCGCCTCCTTCAGCTGGAGCTGCCCTCGGTAGCAGGAGCCCCCCCCCCCCCGTGCCCAAGGACAGTCCCAAGTGGACTGGAGGCTGCCAGTCTTTGGTATACCTCCTTCCCATCTCAGAAATGAAAATCTGCATAAACACCAATTCTGTTTGGGTACAATAAGACTTCTAGCTGAACCAGCTCCAACGAGGCCTTTACACCAATTAGTTTTGCTAATATACAGTGAAGATATCCAAGGCCTAACATCCCCAGAGTAATTGCAGACTCAGCTCCCAGAGAAAGGCCACCGTCGGCTGTGGCCATGCTACTCGTCAGGTGGATGCACGCAGGCGAGACCGGTGCCCTTTCTCTCGCAGGTGAGCAATTGTTTAGCTTTTTTTTTTTTTAATTAGCAGGAGCCCATTGGCTGGCCTGGGCCAGGCTTGCTGACCACTAAGGTAGGGCCTGTTGACCAGCCAGGTCAGCTCTGGAGCACGACAACCTCTCTGCGACCCCACGAAGCCCAGGGGCCGCCCCCAGCACCATCCTGAGGGCCGGCCCACTCCTGCCTCCAGATCACCTCTGGCCCGTCCAGTGTCATCAAAAGCAGCCCTCAAGAAGGGCAGAAAGGGGCTTCGCTGGTGGCGCAGAGGTTGGGGGTCCGCCTGCCGATGCGGAGGACACGGGTTCGTGCCCCGGTCCGGGAGGATCCCGCATGACGCGGAGCGGCTGAGCCTGTGAGCCGTGGCCGTTGAGCCTGCGCGTCCGGGGCCTGTGCTCTGCAATGGGAGAGGCCGCAGCGGTGGGAGGCCCGCGTGCCACAAAAAAAAAGAAGGGCAGAAAGTCGGCAAAGCCACCCGCCAGGAGCCCAGCCTCACCGACTCGTCACACAGGAGCGTCAGGATCTTCCTGGTGGTTTTCGCTGACACTTGCTTTGGCAGGTCCAGGTACGACTCTGGTTCTGAGGCAGCCTCTTCTGCCCCCTCCTCTTCTGCAGAGGGGCATAGAGAGAAGAGAGAGAGAAAGAAAGAGAAGGTGACTTCTTGGCCTGCTTCACTTTGAGGAACAGTCAAACGGCTTTCCTTGAGAAAATGTATGCCTTAAAAGGCCTCTTTAAGGCACTAGCAAGTTTCTTTAGCTGAAGAAAGCCAATCATGTGGGGAAAACAAAAAGGGAGGTTGGGAGTCGAAATAAGAGACTATCCAGAGAATTCTGCCGCTCTTGGCCAGCCTATAAAGCCTCACTCTCCCCAGCTTCATCTACCTGGAAACATCATACTCAAAATCCAGTCTTGACCAGGAAGTGGTAGGGAGACTGTGAACCTATTTATTATTTGAGAGATAAATCTAACACATCCACCATATGGTTTCTAAACCTGCAGAAGATTAGAAGCAGCCCATGAAAATGTAGGAAAAGTAGCTGCCTCGCAGAAGAATAATATCAGCAAGAACTGGCAGCTGATAGAAAGAGCAAAATTTTTCTTAATTAAAATTTTAAAACTTTAAGTGTTTTATGCTATACATCCCTCATCTGAAAATAGTAATAAAAATCATTGTACTGCCCAGGTTTTACTACTTGCTCAAAAGGTAAAATAAGATAATATATATGAAAAGATTTTGAAAAGTACAAGAGCAAATTGCTGGTGGAATGCAAAATGGTACCACCCCTATGGAGCAATACCCAGAAAAATTACAGAGGCATTTACCCTTTGATCCAGTGATCCTACTTCTAGGGAAATATCCCAACTATTCACAGGCAAAAACATGAAAACACAAATGCACAAAGCTATGTATTACAGCAATATTATAATAGCAAAAACGCAAAGAAAACTGGAAATATCCCAAATAACCATCAACAGAGGACTATTTGAATAATTATAGCCCAGTCACACAATAGGGCACCAGATAAAAAAGGAATGAAGAGTATTTCTTCTTCCTAGTATAGACTCATCTCCAGAATATATTGTACGTGAAGAAAGCAAGGTGGAGAAAAGCATACGTTCTCATTTACCTAAAAATTGGTTTATATAAAGATATACACATTTGTTTAGAATTTTAAAAAGTAACAGAAGGGGCTTCCCTGGTGGCGCAGTGGTTGAGAGTCCGCCTGCCGATGCAGGGGGCACGGGTTCGTGCCCCGGTCCGGGAAGATCCCCCATGCCGTGGAGCGGCTGGGCCCGTGAGCCATGGCCACTGAGCCTGAGCGTCTGGAGCCTGTGCTCCGCAACAGGAGAGGCCACAACAGTGAGAGGCCCGTGTACCGCAAAAGAAAAAAAAAAAAAAAGTAACAGAAGGATAAACCATAAATTATTAAATAGTTACCTATAGGAGAGGGACAAAAGAGGATAAAAGCTATACTTTATTGAGTATAACTTTTTTGTACATTTGACTTTGGAAACGTAAATATTTTACATCATTATAAAACAAAATTCAATTGTAAAAGAGCAATCACTAACAGTCAAAACTAAAATGAAACAAAAAGACCTAAGCATGTATACAGTTAGTGACATAACCACATAGAAACCATTCCAAGTGATTTTAAAAGACAGTAATCTGTCTGTACATCCCTAGTAGGTTGTATCCTAAGAACAAAAAGAACTGCAAAGAAAGTTTAAACTCTTTTTAGTAATCATTTGTTAGTGGTAGGGTTGCTCTTTTATTCTGAGACTATTTTGTGGTACTGTAAAAAAGTATATGAGTAATTATTTTGAAGGCACTGAGTACCAAGATTTTCAAGTTAGGAGAAAGGAGATACACTTTGATAAGGTTAAGTAAAAAATCCTGGCATCCTGATGATTAGGAAGTATTAGGATTATGTTTTAAAGATAAAATAAATCATGTATCATAAATACATGATTTATTTTATGTTTATCTTTAAAACATAATCCTATACCCTCGGCTCACCCACAGAGAAGGCCTGGAAACAATGACCAATCAAAACAGTGAGCCCTCCAGCACCCAGACTATGGTTTCAAAATGCCATTCCCTATTTAAAAGGACAAAGTCTCCTTGGAGGAATGGCTGATTCCAGACTTGAAGCAGGAAAAGCGTAATGTGAGCCTGGAACATCTGGTCATTGTGGAAAGCCATGAAGCTATCAAAGACTGCTGGGGGATGTATATGTATAACTGATTCACTTTGTTATAAAGCAGAAACTAACACACCATTGTGAAGCAATTATACTCCAATAAAGTTGTAAAAAAACCCCAAAAACAAAGACTGCTGGGGTTGTGTCGAAAGGACCCAGAAGCTGACATGAAAAGATTCCCGCGGGCCAAAGATGGAATAAGTTGAGCATTTAGTAAGGATGATAACTGTAGTAAAAAGAAACATCATATTTGTTTAAACCCACGTGTTCATAAGGCAAAATTTAAATAAAACCTCACTGGTCACCTTTAGAAGATGCTAGAGCCCTAACCTATTTATTCTGAAGACTGGTAAACAGAAAAAAGACTAAGCACTATCCTGCTTTTCCTGTATAAACTGTACCTCAGGGTAGCAAATAGCTGATGGGGAGAAGATTCTCTTTTCAGAAGGGTTCCAGCTAATAAATGAAGGCAGAATGATAGAACTTAGAGCACCATTTTGCAATCCCTAATGCAGTTAATGGATCTTAGACAATGGTTATCAATGGTTGCTCACATCACAAAGGGAGACAACTTGGCATCAGTTTATCCCAGTGGAGGTAGGCAACAGTGTATATAGGAAAAATAAAGTGAACTTGAATCTGATCAAGCTTCTAGATCTAACTACCAGTTTATAGTACAGGGGAGAAGGTAAAGCTATAAATTAGAGGAAACTTAAAAGTCATATCAACCAGTCATGCTCTCTGGACCTCTTAAGCTATGAAACCTTATCCCCCAGATAAGGGAACTGCTTTCAGTTCCCTTATCTGTAAAAGGAGTGGGTTGACCCGATGTTCTCAGAGGGCCCCTCCACTCCAGCTCGAAGATGCTATGACTCTGTTCCAGTCACCTGCTTCCATCAGTACTTCCTCTAAGATTTGTGTGGCCGACTTCAGCTGCTGCTGAGAAATTGGTCCCACATTCTTCAGGAACCAGAAGTCAGGTGCTGTCCAGGGGAGCCCCAGGTGATGGGTATGGATGATCCTGTCTACATCAAAGGCTCTGCTTATCAGATCTTTTGCCTCCTCTTCATTCATCAGCCAAATCTCCCGAAACTGCTTGTCATCAATGAGAGCGAAATGCCTGTGAAGGAGAGTTATTGACCGTGGCCAGCTGATTCCAGTGCCAGGCCAGCCCCCGTCCCCACCCCCAATTAGCAGCAGGGCGAGAACCGAGGCAGAGCTGTGGGAAACCCTGAGCCTGGCCCAATCCCTGAGCTCCTTATTCTCACCTGTGAGAACAAGGCAGGTGACATGCAAGTAAAGGGACAGGAAAGACAGCACAAAGGATTCTCTGGTGCCCTGGTCCAGCTCCCAAGAAGCAGGTGATATCAAAGTCTGATGAAATCACCACCACTACCAGCTCTACCCCTGCAACCTCTATTCTAGGACACGTGCCTTGGGACCCACGTCCCTGAAATACCTCATGGCTTTCTGCACCTCCTTGAATTGCATCACAAGGCATTTGTAGTCTGAGGTTAGGGACTGGTTCTCCTCCTGAAACTGCTTTACCTGCTTGTTATATTTTGATCTCAGATTGTTAAGTACATCATGAAGGCTGGGTTGAAGAGGAAAAAAAAAAAGTTAGTCTGCAGCTGAAGAGAAGCTGCAATGTATGGTCCTCTTATCTACTATCTAAATCTAGGCTCAGACTTGTGGAAGGTTCGGGAAACCCTCCCAGATATTTCCCCAAACACAGCTCCAGCTGTGATCAAGGAAACGCAAGCAACAGGAGGTAATGGGATCATCCAGAACTAAATGCATTTAAAACAATCCATAAGCCCAAACCCACCAAGAGGTATAGCCTCTTATTCAACAATGTGACTGAATCTTCCTCAGCACAGCACTTGTCAGGGTCCACACCTAGTGCTGACTCACAGATTTAAGTAACCTACCTCAACTTCTGAAACAAGGAAAACAGAAAGGAAAAAAGTAAAACTGCATCTCAAGCCTATGATATTTGAGTCCCCCCATCCCGAAAGAGCTGAAACTGTTAACGAGCCCAATAACTCATTCATTCATCAAACATGAAAGGTCTCTTTTGTGCCAAGGATATGTTTGAATACCAAGATGAATACAAGGATGTCTGAGTACAAAGCACTATCAGTCCAGCCAGAGACAAAGACAAACGTTAATTACAGAACTGCGTGAATAGTGCTACAGAAGAGTTTCACACAGGGTGCCAGGGGAACCTGGCTTGCAGGAGAGGGGAGTGGTCAAAGGTTCCAGCGCCAGGAGAGATAGCTATGACCTGCCCAGAGCACCATGAACATAGTCAGGCCACCGATGCCCGGCTCACTGCTAATAGCTCTGTATATAGAAACTTGTCAGATGAAATACACAGGCATGGCTTTTAGACCCAAGACCAGACTTCAGACTTTGTGCTCCTGAACAGACATCTTATGTCAGTGTCTCACTTACACAGGAACAGGAAGGTTTGAGGACTGACAAAGTTTCAGTTTAAAAATTCTAAGGACTTCCCTGGTGGCGCAGTGGTTAAGAATCTGCCTGCCAGTTCAGAGGACACAGGTTCGATCCTGGTCTGGGAAGATCCCACACGCTGTGGGACAAGTAAGCCAGTGCACCACGACTACTAAGCCTGTGCTTTAGAGCCCACGAGCCACAACTACTGGAGCCTGCGCTCTCTAGGGCCCATGTGCCGCAACTACTGAGCCCACATGCTGCAACTACTGAAGCCCGCCTAGAGCCCATGCTGCACAACAAGAGAAGCCACCACAATGAGAAGCC
Source organism: Mesoplodon densirostris (assembly GCF_025265405.1). Classification (NCBI taxonomy): domain Eukaryota; kingdom Metazoa; phylum Chordata; class Mammalia; order Artiodactyla; family Ziphiidae; genus Mesoplodon; species Mesoplodon densirostris. The sequence continues at coordinate 20,945,671 of NC_082674.1, read as the reverse complement.
CACTCACCGCAACGAAGAGTAGCCCCCCACCCGCTGCAACTAGAGAAAGCCTGTGTGCAGCAACGAAGACCCAACACAGCCAAAAAAAATTTTTTTTTAATTTCCCTATTAGGCATTATTCTGAAATAATAAGAAGGTCTCTAAAACACACTGATCACCCCTATTTTCATATCCAGAAAATGAGACATTCTGTAAGATAACTGGCTCAGACTTTTGAGCGAATAACTGGCTCCACCACCACCACCCCCGCACACACACACATACATCAAGAGAAGAGGATACAATAAGTATATAAGTGTCATGTAAAAAGGAGGTTGGCAGGTGGAGGGATCGGGGGGGTCTCATGGATCAGAGAGACTTAAGGAACTTAGTTTAACAACCTGATGCGATGCCTGGACCTAGATGAGATGCTAATTTAGATAAACCTACTCTAAAGGATATCTTTGGACAACTAGGGAAATATGAATGTGATCCAGATACTTAGATGAAATGAAATTTACTGAAATGGAAAGGTAGAGGTTACTGACTTTAAAAAAAGGCAGATTGCAAAACAATAGTTGCAGTATGATGTCATATCTATATCTGTATACCTAGAGAGAAGGAGAGAAAGAGATACACTTAGGGTTTCCCTGGTGGCACAGTGGTTGAGAGTCCGCCTGCCGATGCAGCGGACACGGGTTCGTGCCCCAGTCCGGGAAGATCCCACATGCCGCGGAGCGGCTAGGCCCGTGAGCCATGGCCGCTGAGCCTGCGCGTCCGGAGACTGTGCTCCGCAACGGGAGAGGCCACAACAGTGAGAGGCCCACGTACCGCAAAAAAAAAAAAAAGAGAGAGATACACTTAATCTCTGGTAGGAGGAATATGGTATTTTTATGTTTTTATCTCACTTTCATTTGTGGTATTTTCTAATTTTCTATAATGCACATGTACTGCTTCTGTAATTACAAGTTGAGAATTTATTACCCAGATAGCCGGGCACACATGAGAAGTGACACATTGACATAAGTACTTATGTTGGCATTATTTGCAACAGCAAGAGATTAGAAGCCATCGAAATGTGCATCAGTGTGGGACTGGTCAAGTAAATCCTAGCGTGTCTATGAAGTGGAATACGAGGCAGCTTAAGAAATAATGTGAACCTTCTCTACAAACTGGTATGGAAACATCTTCAAGACATAGAACAGTGTGTAGAGAATGCTATCATTTGTGTTAAAGCAGAAGGGGATGAGACAGACTATTTGTGTTTGCTTGTACGTGCGTAAGGAAATTCTGGACGAAACAAAATGAATAATGGTCACAGAGGTGGGATAGAGGACTCAGATAAAGGAGGGATGGGAGACAGACTTTTTGCTGTAAACTCTTTTTGGGGTGGGGGAGGGTAGAACCAGTTGAACGTATTCTGTTTTCCCAAAAAAAAAAAATTCTTTTAATAAGAATTGGTTATATTTTTAACAGTTTCTACTCCTACAGAAGAGTACATACCCATCCCTCTTTTCAGCACACACAGAAGGGCCCAGAACGAAGACGCTCTGCACGCTAGCTTACCAGTTGATCTTCCTCTTCTGCTGGGATTTAATCACTGTGCTTTCTTCATCTTTCTTCTTCAGCACCTGGAAGTTGTACTCCAACTTCTCTTGGTTTTGCTGATAAGTTGCTTTCACTTGCTGAAGCTGTTGCTCAAGAATCTAAAGTTAAAGTTTAAAAAAATAATCTTAATTGGCCTTGGTACAATTTATTATGCCTGAGGGTCCCTGGCCGTTTGTTCTGGAGTCCTATCAGAGGAACCTCAGGGACAAGTGTCTCCACCTGAATTCTTAGAAAATGTATCATTAGAGGCAAACTAAGGTCAACCTGAAAAAATACAAATCGTTCAAGGGCAAGCTAAAGCCTACGTGCTTAAAGTCTAAGAGAGATCAGAGTTAGAGCACAGTTCAAGTACAGCTACCTCTCATTCTCTGCTCCAGACCCTTTAGAGAACAAGCAGCCCCACTAGAAAAACCATAAAAGTTAACATGGCCACAAAAAACCTGCAAGGTCCCCGCTCTGACCTTCCAGTTGGCAATGTCAGTGTTTAGCAAACCACGTTCATTTTAAAGGAGGATAGAGGCAACCATGTTTACTATTTGGATCATCATTAGTCGTGTTCATTCATTCAGCAAATATTTATCGAGTGCCTATTATATGTCTGATGCTTTTCTAGGTGCTGCTGGGAAAACACGGGGAAAAAGGCCCAGTCCTTCCCTGTCTAGGAGAGGGACAGATGAACAAGCACTGGTGACAAGAAGCAAGATCAGGGTAAGCACAGGTATGGGGCCACTGAGAGGAGGGTTCTCCCGGGCCTTGAGGGCAGGGCAGGCGTCCCTGAAAAGATGGCATTCGTGTGTCTGAGGCCTGGAGAATGAGTAGGAGTTACTCCGGTGGAGGGGAGAGAGGTCTAGAGGGGCAAGGGAAAGCCAGGTGCTTTGGGGAAACCACGAGCAGTTTAGGACGTGAAGTATGAAGCAGGGAGGGGATGGTGGAGATGAGGCTGATGGAGCAGCAGGGCCTGACGGAGCTAGGAGTCTAATGCTTTATCCTTGAAGGCCAAGGAGGGCCACTAAGACGTTAGGGGGAGGAGTGGAATTACTAGTCCCCGCAGGGTAGAAAGATCCTTCTGCAGCTGGTGAAAAGGATTAGGGAGGGGCAAGGCTGGAACAGGGCAAATACACATTGGCTCGCTCCTGCCTTTCTTGAATGGAGGTGCAGGAATGGAAGATGCAATTAAGTACAATCAGATCTGGATAAGGCAGCCATATGACATGCCACATACCACACTCTTTCAAGCCTCCTTCCCATCTCCCTCCATTCGACTACAGACCCTCGCCAAGGAATCAACAGAGGAAGGAAGAGATTCCAGACTGCTCTGGGTCATCCTCAAGGAGCAGAACTGGCCAGGAGGTGAGAAACAGGAGAACAAAGGCAATCACCCATCATCAGAGGGTGAGTCATTCCCACCTTCCATGTGGAGTCGGTGATCCCCACACTGTAACTGAGGGAATTAGTCACCAGGATCTGCTTAGCTACCCCAGAGATGTTAAAATTTTCCATCATGGGACAAGAATTGAACATCTCCTTCAGAACAGAAGGCCTGTTCTATCTCTTCTTTAACAGGTGGTGAGTGAAGAACCATCTTGGTCACCAGGATGATAACTAATTGTACCTCTCAATTTCTCTACTTTCAGTCAAATTTTTATTTACTTTTTTCTAGTTATATGCTTTTCTTTGTAAAAACTTTTCCTCATTGTGAAAGTAATATTTGCTCATTGTAGAAAACACAGAAAGTACAGTAAAGGATAAAGGAGGAGACATAGGAGAAGGGGGAAGAAAAACTACTCATAATTCCACCTCCCAAAGGCAATTTCTGTGGACATATTGGCCTGTTTCTTTCCAGTGTTCCTTACATAATTGAGATCCAACTATACCTACAATTTTATATCCCACTTTTCTCCTTTACTATTACAACTTGAGAATTTTCCATGACAATCAAGTTTTATTAATATAATATTAATGGTGCATATTTTTATATTATAATTTACCCTATAGGAAATATTTATGTTTATAAACCATAATGTTTTACCATTTCCCTACAGTGTATACATTTATAAATGTATAAATACATTTATATTGTTTTGATAATTTTCAATATTATAAAATAATGGTGGGAAGAATTACATTTAAAACTTTGGGGGTATTTTATTTCCTTAAGGTAGGTTCTCAGAAGTGAAGTTCAAAGGCTCTCCACAAAGCAATTTACAGTTCACACCCCACTGGCCGTGTGCAAGTACCCGCTTCCCCACCCCATCAGCTCTCAGCACTGTGCAGGGCAGGCCCAGCCCTTGGGCAGGGAGCTGTCGGGAGCCGCAGCCCACTCCTCCTGAGCAGGATTAAAGTTTAATTTAGAAATTCCTGACTTGAATATTATCCCAAAGAGCCTATGGAAGGCTCTGAAGGCCTCAGCTCAAGTGCAGTTATCTGGGGTGGTCCCAGCCTGAGCCACTGCTCTGGGCCCTGGACCCTTCTAGGGATGACTGTGAGTGCCAAGTGGGGAAAGGGACCCTCAGCCATTCTTCCTACAAAGTCATGATGATTTATGCCGCCGTGCTCCAAGCGAAACCAGCCCACTACTTCAAGTGTGACCAGCCCTGGACACCAGGGAGGCCACTGGTCAACGTGGCTTGGCACAGAAGTCCAATAGTAAAGTTCCTTGTTGGATGGTGACAATCTGAGAAAGGGTGAACACTCACAGAGAAGGAGGGTCTCCAGAGCTGCTCTGGATTTGGAATGACAATGAATGAGTTCCAGGCTTTGCTGGGACGGAGGCACCCAGGAGCCCCATGACCCTGAGTGCCTGGGTGTCTGCTCTGACCATATCCAGTGACTTCCTTCTTCCTAGAGCTTTGCAATGAGCCCCTGTCACTAAAACAGAATTTCCCAAACTTACTGGGCCATAGAACAGTTTTTATACTCATAACACAGCAAGAGCACATGAGTTATAAATGTGAGCCCTACCATATGAATTCTCGTGTGAATTTCATTCGAAAGGCAGATTATTACATAATAATAATTATGTAAATGGACTCTATTTTTCCTACATAACACATTTTAAAAGGAAAAAAATATCACTGACATCACTTTTTTTGTTGGTTTTGTGGAACCACCACCAATATTTCACCTAGCTGAACACAGTTTACAAAACTGAACAAAAGTAATGAGGCCATGTCTTTTTCTTTGTGACCTGAAGGAACTTATCAGCACCACACTCTAACCAACTGAGCTAACCAGCCACTCGATGTGGCCTGAAAGAAAGACCTTAAATCTGAGCTGATTTTATAGACAAATATATATACAATAATTATAATCCGTCACCTGACTGTTTTAATTTACAGTGTTCTGCTTGTGCACGCAGCTGAATTTTATTCGCCGATTTTATTTCCTCTTGTTGAAAACATTTGCTCCTGCTCTTTGCTAATGCTCTTAGGGAACTGACGCCTGGAGGAACGAGCAGTGCAACATACACACAGATCACAGATCAGCCCTCCCTTCACCTCCGCTCTGTCCCAAGACCACCGCAGGGGGCTTCACGTTCGTGATGCCCCTTAGGAGTGGCTGGCAGTGCTGTTGATGAATTTACAGAACTAATCACGGTCTCCTGCCTCTTGCAGTTCAGTGTCTACAGAAGGCAATCACACGAATTCTGTTACTCATTATTTGTTTGCAACACCTTCTGCTCGTAATAATTTTAGTACCGGTGACTCTATTGTTAATTATCACAGGTTTTAGTCTCAGAATATAGCTGTCCTTGATTGTCATATATTGAGAATAGTTTCATATTAAAAAATTGTAATCTGAAGTGAGAGAGTGGCATGGACATATATACACTACCAAATGTAAAGTAGACAGCTAGTGGGAAGCAGCTGCATCACACAGGGAGATCAGCTCGGTGCTTTGTGACCACCTAGAGGGGTGGGATAGGGAGGGTGGGAGGGAGGGAGACGCAAGAGGGAGGAGATATGGGAACATATGTATATGTATAACTGATTCACTTTGTTATAAAGCAGAAACTAACACACCGTTGTAAAGCAATTATACTCCGATAAAGATGTTAAATAAAATAAAGTTTAGATATTTTTAATACCAAAAAAATTGTCATCGATCTTGTTAAATGCTTGTGCTTATTATTCAATTATCCAAAGGTATTTTGCAAAGTTGTACTCCGTGTTCCCAAGACTAATGGCAAAACATCATGGTTAGTTTGGGGGAATAATTTATAAAGATTACAATCTAACCTGCCACGAAAATCCTTCAATGTCGCAGGTACTCCAGGTGTTGATCGCACCTCCCTTTTCCCCTCTTTTTCCTGGGGCAGTAGGAGCAAGGAAGCTGCTTTCTGGAACCATCTCCTACCCTGGGCTGACGCCCCTGGTAGCCAATACCGCCCCAGCAGAATGGAAATTTAGAACAGCCTTTCCCTCTGGCCTTCTCAGCTGATTCTAAAGACCCCACTGAGCCTCTTTATCACCAATCTCAACCCTGTGGGGATGGGAGGGAACCCCTGGATTCCATTTGGAACTGCAGACTCTCCATCCTACACTCTTGCTTACCCTTTTCTTCCCTGTTGCTCACTCTTTTAAACTATTTATACTATTTACGTAGCTTGCTTTCTCGCTCAAAAGATAGTAAATTCCTTAAGGACAGAAATTGTATCTTATTTATTTTTATGCTTTGCACCATGTAAGTTCACAATACTTGTTAAATAAATAACTTGTATTTAACTTTTTGTGATGAATATTCTGGTATTAAAGTTGAACTAAGCCATTTCACAATTTTAAATGAGCAGCTAAGGCCTAAAAATAAAAACCATTTGCTTCCTGCATCAAGAACTCAGTGTTTCTAGCAGTTTTAGTTTGGGGTGGTGGACAGCAGTGGTAAAACCTTCACTCATTGCTAGTGTGACCTCGCTAGCAGGAGGCACTTGAAAAGTGCATCTTCTTATGGTTACTTCTTATGCTTCACCTATCAAACCATATCCATGTGTATTGGATCCTTTGTATTTTTGTGGCTTGCAAAAGTTTTAGTTCCATATTTTAGAACTGACACAGTGCTATGAATTAGTGTTGGGAATTGAGCTGCATGCCGTTATCTTTTTGACAAAAATCGACACTATTTAACTTTACTATCTAGTGAATGCAGCTCAGAGGCACTATGATAAAGTTCAGTCTACTAAAATATTCCGCAAATTGCAATATGCGTAATCCCTGATTTGATTACCTTTTCCCAGCTAAAGGGTGAAGTGTGGTACAGTATACTCAACTCTAACACAGGAAGGAACTGTTACACAGAGGAACTGCACACACTTTCCCACTCTGAGAATCTCCATCTGCCTTCCTCCTGCATACCCACACTCCACTGTTAGTCCATCCAGACAGAGGGAGCCAGCAAAGCCAGGTCTCCCAGGCTCCCTGCCTCTCTGCCCCTCACCTCCCTAGTCTTATCCCCTAACCTCTAAAATCTCCCCATGTACCAGAATTTTTTTGGCTTCGTTCAAGCATTTGAACATTGGATTAAGAACATGAGGTTCCACTCCTACAGCTCAATAGCAAAAAAATACTCAGTTAGAAAATGGGCAAAGGACCTGAAGAGCCATTTCTCCAAAGAAGACATGCAGATGGCCAACAGGCATATGAAAGATGCTCATCACTAATCCTCAGGGAAATGCAAATCAAAACCACAATGAGATATCACCTCACACCTATCAGCATGGCTGTTTATCAAAAAACAAAGGACGGCAAGTGTTGGCAAGGATGTGGAGAAAAGAGAATCCTTCTGTGCTGCTGGTGGGAATGCAAATTGGTGCAGCCGCTAAGGAAATAATATGGAGGTTCCTCAAAAAATTAAAAATAGAACTACCATTTGATCCAGTAATCCCACTTCTGGGTATATACCCCAAAAAATTGACCTCGAAGAGGTATCTGCACTCCCACATTCATTGTAGCATTATTCACAATAGCCAAAGTATAGAAACAACCTAAATGTCCGATGAGGACTAATGGATTTTTAAAAAGTGGTATATATATACAATGGCATAATATTCAGCCTTTAAAAGAAAAAGGAAATCCTGCCATTTGTAGCAACATAAATGGACATGCAGGACGTTATGTTAAGTGAAATAAGCCAGACACAGAAAGACAAATATTGCATGATCTCACTTACATGTAGGATCTAAAATAATCAAACTCCTAGAAGCAGAGAGTAGAATTTGCTAGGAGGGGCTGCCAGGGGCTGGAGGAGGGGAAGACGAGGAGGTATTGGTCAAAGGGTACAAAGTTTCAGTTATGCAAGATGAATAAATTCTGGAAATGTACAACAGAGGGCTTATGATTAACAATACTGTACTGTATATTTAAAAATTTGCTAAGAGGGTAGGTCTTATATTAAAGGTCTTTACCACAAAAGGAAAAACAAAACAAAAGAACAACAAAAAAGAACATGAGTTTCCATTATTTCACTGTTTGAGGCCAACAGTATGTACTTTTGTCATATAAATGATCGTAGAATCAAGATAACTTCAGAAAGCTTAACAATAGCCATTTTCATTAAAAGTGTAATGTGTACAGCCCACAGAAGCAGTGCTGCTTTCTTACAGACTTCTACTGTTCTTTGTCTAACACTCAGCTCCATGACGTTAGTATAAGGCTCAAGAAAATTCTCAACTGGAAAAATATTTGTAATCTAATAGGGTTTGGGGGCAGGGGTTGCTTTTTTTTAGGTCTTGCCTTGTGGCTTGCAGGATCCTAGTTTCCGACCGGGGACTGAACCCAAGGCCACGGCAGTGAGAGCGCCGAGTCCTAACCACTGGACAGCCAGGGAATTCGCTAACGGGGTTTTTTAATTTAACCTCGTTATATAAAGCTACAAGAGGAGTTAAGACCTGAAATACTACCAAAGGCTATGTGGAAAAGCTTTAATCTAACACGTTTTTCTAGATAAAGACTGAAATGAATAGAACAGGAACCTGCTTGAATATTAAGACACAATTACATTACATCTAAATATAATTAGGGATGATTTTTTTTTTTTTAACCGATGTTGAAATACAGAATCCTAGGTTTGGAAAGAACTTTAGAAACCAGAAAAATCTAACCTCCTTCCCACTGCAGGAATCCTTCTTCTACACTGAAGACAGACATAGTCATTCAGCCTGTGAATACTTTATGAGATAAGGGACTCTTTGTTTTGTGGGCTGACCCTTTTCTGTATTAGACAGTTCTAAGTATGAGGAGGTTCTTTCTGATGGTGAGTCAGAACCTGCCTTACTGCTACGTTCAACCATCAGTCAGGGGGCTGTTTGGCACGTTGGGAAGGATACAGGCTACTGAGGCACACGGAACTGGGTTTCAATCCAGGGCTTACCATTTACCAGATAAGTAGCCTTGTCTCTGAGCCTCAGTTTCCTCGTGTATAAAATGCCATTAGTGATTTCTCCCCTTCACGTGACTGTGAGGGTTAGAGATACTGTGTGTTAAGTGTCTGGGATACGGTAGACACCCATTGGATGGTGGCTGTCCTAGCACTGGCCATGTGACAAAGCTAGCTGCCTGACCCTAGGGACATTTTCCCTTCACCCCGTGAAAATGCACTATTCTCTCAACGATCCCTCACGTGCCATGGTTTCCAGACCCCTTCAGCATCTTGGCGGTTTTCCACTGGTTTATTAAAGAAAGCATTCCTCCACGTGTATCCTGTACATGAGTTCCTTCAAATACAATCATTTAAAAGAAAGCAGAGGGTTTCCCTGGTGGCACAGTGGTTGAGAGTCCGCCTGCTGATGCAGGGGACGTGGGTTCGTGCCCTGGTCCGTGAGATCCCACATGCCGCAGAGCGGCTGGGCCCGTGAGCCACGGCCGCTGAGCCTGCGCGTCCGGAGCCTGGGCTCCGCAATGGGAGAGGCCACAACAGTGAGAGGCCCGCGTACCACCAAAGAAAAAAAAAAAAAAAGCAGATAACAAGTACTGGTTGAATGGACTAGCTCTAGAATAGTATGGGTGGGTGCTAAGGAAGAGACATTCACAGGTGCTCTCCGCCTGCTGAGCCACCCAGTCACTCTGGAGGAGGAAAAGTCACACCTGCACGTCCTGTTCCAGCTTCATCTTGATCGTGTTGTACTCTTCGCAGTTCCAGATCCTCTGCTTGTTGAGATGCTTCTCGTGGTCCTCCACTTTCTTGATGCGGTTCATAAGATACTCCAGCTGAAGGCACAGGGAGACAAGGGGAAGGGCAGGTCCCATCCCTGTTCCGACTCCGGAGGGAGTCTGCCTGCCCTCAGAACCCCTGTGCCCCAAGGCTTTGAACTCCCAGGCTATGGCTTGTATTGCCTAATGGGGTTCTACTCCAGAAACTCTAAGAGGAAGGCAGACCCTGCAGTCAGACATTTGTATTTCTTAAAAAAAAAAAAAAATACCCAGTGGATCTTGGTCATATTATTTCTTTGTTCTTTAAGTCTCTGAAATAAAGCAAAAACCCCACACCCTTTAAAATGTGTCTTAAAACATCTTCGTGGGCAGCAAATAGCCATGGTTGGGGGAGACACCCAGGAAATAGAGAGTGGGAGGACTGTGGAAACCACAGCGGGCTGCACGGGTGGTACTGCCCACCACCACGAGAGGGCGCCATCCGCAGTCCCCGCTGGTTAACTGGCAGGTGCAGTCAGGGATGTTGGCCACGGCACTCCTCCCCAAGGTCCAAAAAGGCTAGCAAATTCAGCCACAAGAGGCATCACCCCAGACCCTATGGACCACCCTTGACACCCCTGCCCCCTCCCCCATCGGCCGCCCCCTGACCTCTTTGGCGTTGTGAGCCTGCAGAGCCTGCTCCCATTTCTTCTTATTGCTGGTCAGCAGCTCCTGTCGCTCCACCTCAAATGCTTTCTGCGACCCAGAAGGAAAAGGGCTCTTGTGTCTGTTTTAATTAGGCAGGTCCCACAGCATCAAAGAAATCTCAGACAACAGCACCAGTGCCACATTGCCACCCACAAAGTCAAATCCAAAGGCAGACTTGCCAAGTTTCATGCAACCAAAGGACTGTGGAATGAGTTGCGTGGAAAGTGTTACGAAATCTATGCTTCACGCGGACTGTGAGAGGAAACATGCCAGCTGCCCTGTGTCAATTGGATACGCGAGGCAGGAAGCTGAGGAAAGGTCAGCGCCTTGCAGTCCCAGGGCCAACCCTGGCATGTCTTCAGCCGGGACTCGGGTTAGAGCATTGCTATGGCTGGGGTTCCCATGAAGCAAAGGCAGCGTGGAGCTCACAGAACAGGGAATGGGGTAGACTCAGGAATGCAGAAATGAGTCTGTAATAATCCAAAGAGGCCCCGACCTCTTGGCTCTCTTCCATTTTGGAAAGGTCTGTCTAGATCTCAATCCTTAAGATTTCATTCAAATCCAGAATATTGGTTCCTGGGTCCTGTTTGGCACGCCCCTTTCCTCTCCCTCCATCCCTGACTGTCATAAACACAACAAATAAATGGCTCACAAATGCCTGTTGCTTCTGGAGCACTAATCTCCCTCCTCCACGCCTCTTATCCCTCTTTTATTCTCTTTCCAAGTGCTTGTCACACCTGTCAAATTATATACTTAGTAATTTATCCCTATTGTCTAGCTGTCTCCTGCTAGAATACAGGCTTCATCCAGGACTTTGTCCGTGGTTGTATCTCCAGCCCCTGGCACAGTGCTTGCCATTTAGTAGACACTTGCATGTTTGCTGGAGGAGTGAGTGTATCAATAAATAAGTCAATGAAACGCTAGAGCAGAGACAGCGATGAGAGGACCAAGACATCTGGGGGCCCTCCCTCGGTGGTTAGGCCACAGGCAGCCACCTCCCAGGGGCCTCCTCCCAGGGGCCTCCCAGGGGCAGAGGGCAGCTTTCTCGCATGCCATCACCTCGATGTGTTGGAGCTCCTGGCGAAAGGTTTTCATCACATTTTTCACCTGTTCTTCCATCCTCTCCAGGAGCAGGCAGATGTCACCCGACTGTTTCTTCAAATCCTTCACGTACTGGCCATCCTTTGTATTTAACTCCTAGAGAAGAGCATGTCAAAGGTTGGGGCTTCCCTGGTGGCGCAGTGGTTCAGAGTCTGCCTGCCGATGCAGGGGACACGGGTTCGTGCCCCGGTCCGGGAAGATCCCACATGCCGTGGAGCGGCTGGGCCTGTGAGCCATGGCCGCTGAGCCTGCATGTCTCCGCAGCGGGAGAGGCCACAGCAGTGAGAGGCCCGCGTACTGAAAAAAAAAAAACGTTGGTCATCAACTGAGACAGAAGCCAGAAGTTGCCAGCCACGCCTCACCCCATGGGTGGCGGGGGGGACCCCTCCCATCAGCATCAGGCGCTAGGAATTATAACTGCACAAAGGGAAGGTGCCCGGGAGAGGCTGGGAGGGCCTGGGAGAAACACGGGTGTCTGGAGGCCATGGGCTCAGCTCAGGGCAAAGCCTCAACGAGCAGCACAGGATCAGACCCCTCAATGACTACTTGTTGCAAATCTCCCTGCAGCCTCCCAGAAAGCCCAGGGTGCTCCAGCTAAGCAATGAACAATATCCTGTGATAAGCCATAATGGAAAAGAACATGAAAGAGAATGTATATATATGTATAACTGAGTCACTTTGCTGTACAGCAGTAATTAACACAACATTGTAATTCAACCATACTTCAATACAAAATAGATTTTAAAAAAGTGTATTGCCTGAGCTATATCGCATTCTGGGTAACGAAGTAAAGCCTCCGCCTTTCTCCATTCAGGAGAAGCTAACATCCCCCAGCTCCATCCCCGGCAGCCAGGACCGAGGGCCCGGCTCTTGCCTGCTGTAACTCGCTGATCAGCTTGTTCTTATCTTCTATCAGCCCAGCGCAGTGCACCTGCTGGGTGTTGAGCATTTCCCACAGCTCCTGGGGGATTCTCTTCTGTTTGCCCTCCTCCCACTTCACGGTGATCTCATCAAATTTGTCCTGACTGGTCTTGACCTCGTTCTCCAGCTTTTCAAGTCTGCAAATACAAACAGCCCAGCTCCTGAGGCTGCCTTCCAAGAAAGCAGGCTGGTTCTCTAGGGTCTGTAAAACAGGCCCGGGTACCCAGCTCTGCCTGAAAACCAAACCGGGCTCTGAGAAATCTTCTTTTAGTTTAATGCTTGACTCTAAGTAACTGAGACTGAATAAACAAAGTGACACATAACAAAAATGGATCAACATTAAGGCTGTACACACACACACACACACACACACACACACACAGATCAAGAGCCAATTTGTCACATACTTCTGAGTAAGATGGTGACAAACAGTAGTTAACCACTTGGTCACAAGTCCCATAGCTTGTGTTCAAACACTGATTCTGCTACTTGGATCTCAACTTTAGAGAAATTGCTTAACTTCTGCAGGCCCCATTTTTCTCATCTGTAGAATAGAGAGGACGAAATGATCAACCGTTGACTTAAAAACATGCACAACATAAGAGTTGTGAGTTAAGTTTTATTTGGGGCAAAATGAGGACTGCAGCCCGGGAGACAGAGTTTCAGATAACTCCGAGAAACTGCTCCTGGGAGGCGCTGGGAGGAGCCAGGGTAAATAGGAGTTTAGCAGGTAGTTGGGAACGTCAAGAGATTATTGTTAAAGGAAACCAGATATCTCAAGTTAAGGAATTTAGCACTTTTCTATGGGAAGATGCAAGAGTCTGGGCTCACTCAAATCATTCCTGTGATGTGCACCTCAGCTATCTGGGGCCAGTATCCTGTGTTTTCACATCCTGAGTTTCCTCAGGGCTCACTGCAGGGAGTGGCTGCAGTCTGACGGCTGCTAGATGGCAGGTATTCTTTTCAACCCTGAGTCTCCTCAGGGCTCACTGGCTCACGCTGGAGGGCTGCAATCGTTGATGACTGTGACATCCTTTGTTTATTGATATGGCAGGAAATAGTCCATTTATAAATATTCCACTTATCACTACCTTCCTATGGCTGTTGTCAGGATTAAATAAAATTATTCCCAGCACAGTAGTCACTTAAATGGCACTCATTATTTTTTACTATTGACGTGACCTCAACTGTCTGGCCATTCCTCTCCCAAATTATCAAAAAATGACCATTGGAACATACAAAAAGGAAAACTCCACCATTAGTAATGGAAAATAGAGATGATCTCCCAGAATTCCAGAAATTCCAAAGAAACCATGTGATGGAGAACACTGAGGATGGGGCTGGATAGAAGGAGGTATTAGGGCTGAGATGTGAGGCCCCTTCTGAGAACAGAGGGGCCAGGACATATGCCTGCGACCCTCTCCCAACTTTAACAGACTGTCCTTCTATGAGACTGTCTCCAAACGAGGGTTCAAACTCCCTTAAGGACAAGAATCACAACATAATTATCTTATGATCCCCTCTCTCCTTCCCACCTTCCAAGCTAGGGCACATAGTACATCTTATAATTCAATTAACATTTTTTTTCTAAAAAATGAGAAACAGCTGTCAGATTATCTTTCCAGAACCCACATTTATCTTGTAACTCTGCCACTCGCGACCTTCCATTTTTCCTCAGTGACTGCAGGAGAAGCCTAACTCCTCATCAGGGCCCTCAGGGAGTTTCTGCAGCTGTCCCTGCCAATTCAGTCCCTGGTACAAGCCATGACAGGCAGAGGGAAGATTCAAGAATAAATTATATCTTGGTGACACTGGTAAAGTTGCTGGTGGGGAGAACTACTTATGTTGAACAACTGAAAATATTGTTGTTAAAATTGTACTGTGGGGGGCTTCCCTGGTGGCGCAGTGGTTGAGAGTCCCCTGCCAATGCAGGGGACACAGGTTCGTGCCCCGATCTGGGAAGATCCCACATGCCGCGGAGCGGCTGGGCCCGTGAGCCATGGCCGCTGGGCCTGCACGTCCGGAGCCTGTGCTCCGCAACGGGAGAGGCCCGCGTACCACAAAAAAAAAAAGAAGAAGGTAATACTTGAGGAAGGAGGAGGGAAGCAACGAGGGAGGGAGGGAAGGAAAGAAAGAAGGAGGGAGGATTCATAAGGGGCAAGAAGTGGATTCTACTAGACTAGGTTTGACAAAGACAGGGAGAATTTGAGGACCCAGAGAGGAGATACTTCACTGAAGAGCCAGGGTGGGTCCTCACCCTCACCTCTGACGCTTTAGCTCCTCTTCCTGGGCTCTCCTGTGGATCTCTCTGATATCTGCAGCTACCTGGATATTTGTCACCAACTCAGTGCCACAGAGCAGCAGTTTAGCCAATTTCTGAAAACAAATAAGAATTTATAAAGTTAGAAACATTTGCACAACTGTCTGTAGGTGTTCAGTCCAACCAAGCAGGAATTAAAAGCTACCTTAAGGGACTTCCCTGGTGGTCCAGTGGTAAAGAATCTGCCTTCCAATGCTGGGGATGTGGGTTCGATCCCTGATCGGGGAACTGAGATCCCACATGCCGTGGAGAAACTAAGCCCATGCACCTCAACTAGAGGGCCCGTGCGCTGCAAACTACAGAGCCCATGCGCTCTGGAGCCCACGCCACAGCTAGAGAGAGAAAACTCACATGCCACAACTAGAGAGAAGCCCACATGCTGCAACTAAGACCCGACACAGGCAAAAATAAATAAATTAAAAAATAAAAAATAAATATTTTTAAAAAACTACCTTAAGACTTTAAAGTGTAGCATTTACTTAGCAACCTGTTTCCATCAGGACACTTGTGATGTGATGTTACAGCTTACAATTTAATAGCACTCTGCAATTCTGGATGTACTTTAGTTTATTCTCATTAAAGGAGGGACCACCAGCCTATCAGTACGCGGGCATCCGCTCTGGGTGCATCTCAGCACTTTCCCCAGCAGGCCTCCAAGTGACTGACACTGCCAGGGTCCTTTCTAAGAAGCTCAGTTGGGGATGTGAGACACATAATAATAGTTGTCCTCCAATGTCCATTTCCCCCTCTTCTTTTAATAACAGAACACCCAAATTTTAGCTAGGCATTTGACCTCCCAAAATAGATACATCTCCCAACCTCCTTTGCAGCTAGAATGCAATCTGACCAATAACACATGAGCAGAAGTGTATGTGTCACTTCTGAATTGTGCCTTGAAGGGGAAAGGTGTGCCCTCTGCTGCCTCCTTTGTCTCCCAGGCTGGCATGTGATGCTAAAGTATGACGTGGTGAGCAGACGAAGGCAACCTAAGCAAGGGTGGAATGAGGTGAGGTTCCCAACCTCAAAGGAACACCCATATCAGCCCTGGACTATTTCTGCTCTGAACTAATTATTAAGTGAACCAGAGAAATAAGCTTCTACTTTATTTAAGCTAATGTTACGTGGAACCTCTTGCTATAGGTGTTCTAATACAGGAGAGAATTGTAGCCGACTGCACTGCCCCCTCCCTCGAAGGACCAGGAATTTTGCTACTGGTACCCCCCTTCTAAATTCCTCTTTGTAAATTTCACATGCAGTACCTTCCTTCCTGAACTTTTGGTGATGTCATGATTTCAAGATGATAAATCCTCTCAAAAAAAGTTCAAGTATCCTTAGGTTATGCCTGAGTTTTTCCAAGTCTGTTTTGGAATTCAAATTTTTCAACTCTCGAATCATTTCTGAATTAGGAACTTATAAATATCTCTGCTCCAGGGAGCCACTGAAATGATCAGAGACTCTATTTCATCTCATTTTTCTAAGGAAATTTTGAAATACAGTTTTAATGAATACAGAACTGAATCTCCACCCAGCTATCCAGGGTACTCCAGGCTTTTTAAAAACAGTTGCAGCGGGCCTCCCTGGTGGCGCGGTGGTTGAGAGTCCGCCTGCCGATGCAGGGGATACGGGTTCGTGCCCCGATCTGGGAGGATCCCATATGCCGCGGAGCGGCTGGGCCCGTGAGCCATGGCCGCTGGGCCTGCGCGTCCGGAGCCTGTGCTCCGCAACGGGGGAGGCCGCGACAGTGAGAGGCCCGCATACCGCAAAAAGAAAAAAAAAAAAAAACAGTTGCAGCTTTATCACTTGTGCCAAATGGTTTTACATGCATAAGGAAGTAATGGTTTTCCTGTAGTTTTCAGCAATTTTCTATTTTCTACTCAGACAATGCCAACATCAGAAATTTCTGAATCAAGTACTTAAGTCTCAAAGTAAAACTGAAAATGTTACCATCAGATTAGCAGACACACCCCTAACATTTTTGAGACCCAGGGTGAGAGTTAAGTGAAGGTCCACATACCATATATCTAAATATTTAAAAATATAATTCGGTGTAATAAACCACTAAATATGTTCTATCCACCTACCTTGGCACCTTCATAACAATTTATAAGTCCTAGTTTGAATTCAGACTACATATCAGAGTTCCTTTCAGAACTTGCTGGCTAAGGGAGAGCCAGTCTCTGGCCACCACCCTGGAGCCCACCCCATTCTCTTCACACTCCTAGTCCTTCAGATGCAGGCATGTGAATTTCCCAGGCCACACGTGCGAGCTCCATCTAAACCCCTGGTCATCCCTGAGGCCTTGTCTGCCCTGAGCAGGACAGACCCTGGGAAGAGGTCCATGCAGGCCTTGAAAGTGGGTTCAGAACCATTTGGGCAGGGAATTTGCAGTTCTGTGACACTCAGAGAGTGATCTAATAGGGGCACTTGGGCTCTGAGTAGACTTGAGGCAAGTCCACTTGCAGGGGTGCATCCAGAGGAGAGCCAGAACAAGACACAGGACCCTCCTCATTACCACTTTTATTCAATGGGCTAGAGGGCCTATCTAGTACAATAAGGCAAGAAAAAAATTTTTTAAGGTATCAAAATTGAACAGGAAAAGATAAAACTGTCATTTTCAGATGATTATATATGTAAAAAAAAAAAGAACCTACAGGTAAACTATTAGAATTAACAAATGAATTTGACCAGGTTGCTGGATATCAGATCAATATATAAAAACCAATTGTACTTTTACATAATCAACAATGAACAATTATAACTTCAAGAAGTATAGGGACTTCCCTAGTGGTGCAGTGGTTAAGAATCTGCCTGCCAAAACAGGGACACAGGTTCGATCCCTGGTCCAGGAAGATCCGACATGCCACGGAGCAACTAAGCCCATGCACCACAACTACTGAGGCCTAGTGCCACAACTACTGAAGCCCGCACTCCCTAGGGCCTGTACTCCACAACAAGAGAAGCCACCGCAATGAGAAGCCCAGGCACCACAACAAAGAGTAGACCCCGCTCGCTGCAACTAGAGAAAGCCCGCAGGCAGCAGTGAAGACCCAATGCAGCCAAAAATAAATAATAATTAAAAAAAGGAAAAGTATAAAACATTGCTGAGTGAAATTAAAGAATACTTAAATAAAAGGAGGGATAATTTATCCTCACAGATTATAAATCTCTATATTGGTAAGATATTAATTTTTTCCCAAATTGATCTATAGATTCAATCCAATCTCAATTAAAATCCCAGCTGCTTTTTTTTTGGTGGAAATTGAGAAGCTAATTCTAAAATTTATATGGAAATGCAAAGGGTCAAGAACAGCCAAGACCATCTTGAAGAGCCACAAAGGTGGAGGACTTACCCTACCAGATATCAAGGACTGTCATGCAGCTACAGTAATTAAAATAGTGTGGAATTGGCATAAAGACAATTGACCAATGGAACAGAATAGAGAATCTAGAAACAAACAAGTATGTTCACCTGATTTGCAACAAAGGTGCATTGCAATGCAGAGGGGAAAGGATGATCTTCTCTCTAAATGGTGCTGGGTTAATTAAAGATCCATTTAGAAAACAATGAACCTTGAGCCCTACTTTTACACCACACACAAAAATGGATTCCAGATCCATTTTGGTCTAGATTATAGACCAAAATGTAAACAGTAGAACGATGAGGCTTCTAGAAGAAAACATGGAAGAATATCTTTATAAAGTTGGAGTAGACCAAGATTAAACAGGAAACAAACAGAATTATCATTTAAAAAAATGATTGATAAGGCGCAGGACAGGGGTCCCTCCTGCCCAGGTCTTAGGACAGAACTGGTTGTTAATACCTTGATATTGAGAAAGGTAGCATTTTCTTTATACATTTCTCTTCAATGGCCACACTCTTCATGATTTAAGTCCTAAGTGAAAGGAACCTGGGAAAGCTGCTGATGAAAACAACATTATCTCTCTGGTTTAACACTCAATTTGACACTCTAAAATTGAAAATATACTGAACTGTGTATCAGTATTTCCAGGATTATAGCAGTATCTACTACAACAGTATTTTCAAGATTATATATAATACCCTTTTTATCCTACACAGAAACACTCAGAGATCACCAACCTTTAAATGAAGTACCCTAAGTATAAAGAGGTGATCTGGAACAAGAACCCATAATAGTTCAATATTCTCTCCACTACAATAAAATATTTTATCCTTGATCCAGTACAGCACAGCTTAGTCAATTTTTTTTTTTTTTTTTTTTTTTTTTTTTTTTTGCTGTATGTGGGCCTCTCACTGTTGTGGCCTCTCCCGTTGCGGAGCACAGGCTCCGGATGCGCAGGCCCAGCGGCCATGGCTCACGGGCCCAGCCGCTCCGCGGCATATGGGATCCTCCCAGACCGGGGCACGAACCCGTATCCCCTGCATCGGCAGGCGGACTCTTAACCACTGCGCCACCAGGGAGGCCCCAGCTTAGTCAATTATTGCTAGATACCTCTATGCTCTATATAATATTTCAGTACTTTGAAATTTTTTTCTCCCAGTAAATACACTTTAATTTCTGCTAGCAGTGATCTCTCTTCTCCACCTTTATAAATCCCATTTAACTTTTCTAAGACCCAGCTCAAACCCCACTTTCTCCGTGGAACCTTCCCTGACCAGGCCGTCTGGGTGAGCTCTTTCCCATACCTCAACGCCCACGGTGTCACTGTGCATGCAATTAATTAAGTAAACGCGGCACTGTGCCAGTTCCGGCGCGCTGCTTTGAACTACTGTTTCTCCCTCCTGCGCCTCTCGCTCCAAGTCCTTTATTCATGTCTCAGGAGCCCTGTCATCGCCACGGGAGCGAGATCAAAGACTTCCTTTTAGAGTTTATTGGGTACAAGCTCTGCCCTACTCCACAGCTACTCCAAGAGGCCCTCGCTCTCCTAGAACTTACAGTTCCACTGGGGACACCGCACGCACACACATCTTCGAAAAGTCATACAAGGCAGAAAAGTATCTAAAATGAAACGAATGGTACAGACAGGAAGTCAAAGAGTTCAACCTGCGCCGCGGAGGAATTCGTGGAAGAGTTGGGAAGTGAGATGGGATTGAAGTCTGCGAAGGTAGCCTGAGGAAAGGACAGGGGAAAGGGGGAGGGGAGAGGACAGGAGGGAAGAAGAGGGGAGGAGCGGGGCTTGGCATTGCAGCCCACCAAAGGCACAGCACAGGAAGAGCAAAGCCCCAGTCCCACAGGACAGTCGCGACCCAGTTACTCGCCAGTACCTACCAGTCTGCTTTCTTCTTTCTGTTTGTAGCTCTTGCTTTGATCTTTCTCACTCTCCTTCTCGTCCAGATATTCTCCAAGCGCTTCCCTGTGATGGAAAAAAGTAGAGAAACTGAAGTTACTTCTAGTACTTAGAGTCTATATTTTAAATTTTCATAGTACATCACAGTATATACAAAAATATAGTCTATATGGATAAAAATTTGAATACTAAAAAAACACAATCGTAAAAACACTAGAATTAAATACAGGAGAGAACCTCTATTAGAGTAAGATCAAAGTTAGAAAAAAAAAGTGAAAGGTTTTAACTTCCTAAAATTTAAACAGTTTGGGAGTTCCCTGGTGGTCCAATGGTTAGGACTCAGCCCTTTCACTGCCTTGGGCTGGGGTTCAATCCCTGGTGGGGGAACTAAGATCCCACAAGCCACGTGTTGTGGCCAAAAAAATTAAACATTTTATCCTTGAAAGTCAAGGGATAAACTGGTAAAAGATATTTGACAAACTTCTGCTCTAAAATAGAATGGGATCCTTCAAATCCGTACAGAAAAGACAAAATACCATTAACACAACATTGTAAATCAACTATACTTAAATTTTAAAAAGTTAAATTAATTTTTTTAAAGACAAAATACCAAATAGGAAACTTGGCAAAGGATGTGAACAAGCAGTTTACAGAAGAAATACAAATGGCAAATAGACATTTGAAGATATGTTCAACTTCACATATAACCAGAGAAATGAAATTGAAAACCCTGTGAGGTATCCTCATTCTCCTATCAAGAGAAAAGATTTAAAAGTTGATAGTATCCGGTGGGGCAGAGGGTGTGGGTGACCATTGATTCATACTCCATGGGTGGGAATGTGAAGGGTCACAGCCCATCCAAAAGGCAACTTGGCAAGACTTTTCCAAAACTTACACGGGCCTCCCGTCGGACCGAACCTTTACGAACTTTCCACAGAAAGCTTTCACAAGTTCAAAAAGAAATATGCACAAGAATGATTACTGCAGCACTCTCTCTACTAGCGGGAACGTGGAAACATTCTACATACATATTAATAGTTGCCTGTTTAAATAACTTGTGAGGCAACAATACAAGAAAATATATTGTAGCCTATTAAAAAAAAATGATGTGCTATCTAGCAGCACAGAAATATGTCCACAATATGTAAGTAAAAAGAGCCAGCTGTAGAACAATATGTAAAGTATAATATAGATTTTCTTCTTAAAATAGGCTTATATACATATGCACAGGAAAAATCTTGGAAGGATTTATGACAAACAGATGACAGTAATTATTCAAGGAAAGAGAACTTTACTGAGGACTTATAGTCTCTACATTTTTCTATTGCATGAATTTTATAAATAGCGCATATGTGTGTATGTGTTAATCAGAAAATAAGACCAAAGATGACGGGGGAAAGATAAGGTTCCAGATTCTGCGCTTCTTTGGAGGAGGCACGGGGGAATGACCCCACCAATACCCACCCCACTTACATCGTGGAGGTCCGCTGTCTCCTCTGGCACACAGCGGCCATGAGGATTCCCAGTTCTGCCTTAAGAAAAATGAAGCCATCCTCATATGACTTCAACCATGGTGAACAAGCAGATCCCTTTCTTGACTCTTCATTCTTCCTTGACTTTTTCTCTCCCTGACTTCCATCTCCCTTCCCTTTTTTTTTTTTTCTGGTACGCGGGCCTCTCACTGCTGTGGCCTCTCCCGTTGCGGAGCACAGGCTCCGGACGCGCAGGCTCAGCGGCCATGGCTCACTGACCCAGCCACTCTGCGGCATGTGGGATCTTCCCAGACCGGGGCACAAACCCGTGTCCCCTGCATCGGCAGGCGGACTCTCAACCACTGCGCCACCAGGGAAGCCCTCATCTCCCTTCCCTTTGTTCAAAGGTCAGCACAGCCCTACATCGTGCTACACCATTTTTGAGAGCTGGAATTGAGTTAGCACCCCTCACCCCACTCCCAATCCAACTGAAACTCTTTTCTTGTCATTTCATTCACTTCCATACTCTTATTGAAGCTACTCATTGCCCTTACTGAGAAAACGATTTGTTTCATTCTACTCAGGGCTTCAGATATTGCCAGGCTAATGGTGTTCTCATTACCATCCAAAACACACTCATTCACCTGACTTGCTACTTTGACCACCAATTAATTACCACCTCTGTCTATATAATCCTTCCAACTACTTCCTGGAGCAAAGACCTGTGCTTCAGAAAGAAAAATAACTATGCTACACATTCTTATCATCTAGTTTCAGCTTTAATCCCATTGCTGCCTTTTACTTATCATTTCTGACTGCCTAGCACCACACTGTCCAATATGATAGCCACTAACCACATGTGGCTATTGAGCACTTGAAATGTGGCTGATCCAAACTGAAATGTGCTTTGAGTGTCAAATATGAACTAGATGGATTTTGAAGACTTTCAATTAAAAAATGCAAAATATCTCAATATGATTTATACTGATTACATGTTAAAATAATATTTTTATATAGTGAGTTCAGCAAAATAAATTACAAAATTTAATTTCACCTGTTCTATTTTTTTAATGTGGATGCTAATTTACGTATTGTATTTCTCTTGGTCGGTGCTGACCTATCATATTCCCTAAAGTTGCCATCGCAGACTTCTCTCTCCTCAGGTTTGAGCTGGATCCCTCTTTTGGGAAACTGCTTCCCCACCACTGCCACCCAAATGGTCTCAATGGGAGCTGCCATCTTGAATAACCATACCTCCAGACAAGTCAGAGTCCTTTCTCAGGACTTAAAAAATTGAAATGGAATTGATTGTTTGGCTGGGTTTAGAGCTCCAGGTTGAAAAATCATTTTTCTTTAGAACTTTGAGGGCATTGCTCATTGTCTTCTGGTGTCCACTGTTGCTATTTACGAAACCAGATGTCATCCGGTTTCTTAATCCTTTCTTTGTATGTGAGAGTTGTCATTACTGTTGTCATCGTTGTTCACTCTGGAAGCTTGTAGGACCCTTCCTTTGGTTCTTGGTGTTCTGAGCATGCTCAGTGGTGTGCCTAGGGTGGGTCTACTTTCATTCATTGTGCTGTCAGGTGGGCCCTTTCAACCAGGGAACTCATGATCTTCAGTTCTGAAAAATGTTCTTGAATTCTTTCAGTGATCATTTCCACCCTTCTGTTTACTCTCTCCTTTCTTTCTGGATCTAGAAAGCAGATACTAGATCTCCTGGACTAGTCCTCTAATTTTTAAAAAATCTTTTTCTCTACTAGTTTCTTTTTCCTTTTCGTTCTATGTCCCAGGCAATTCCATTACCTTTACTTCCCAACCCTTCTACTGTTTCCCATTTCGACCTTATTTTTAATTTCCAAGAGCTCTGTTTTGATCTCTAGATTATTTTAATAGCATCCTATTCTTGTTTCACGTTTGCAATCATCTTTTCTTTTTTCTCTGAGGATCCTTCTTTTTTTTTAAATTTTATTTATTTTTGGCTGTGTTGGGTCTTCATTGTGGTGTGCGGGCTTCTCATTGTGGTGGCTTCTCTTGTTGCGGAGCACGGGCTCTAGGTGCACAGGCTTCAGTAGTTGTGGTGCATGGGTTCTAGAGCACAGGCTCAGTAGTTGTGGCGCACAGGCTTAGTTGCTCCACGGCCTGTGGGATCTTCCCAGACCAGGGATCGAACCCGTGTCTACTGCATTAACAGGCAGATTCTTTTTTTTTTTTTAACATCTTTATTGGAGTATACTTGCTTTACATTGTTGTGTTAACAAAGTGAATCAGCTATATGTATACATATATTCCCATATCCCCTCCCTCTTGCGTCTCCCTCCCACCTTCCCTGTCCCACCCCTCTAAGTGGTGACAAAGCACCAAGCTGATCTCCCTGTGCTATGCAGCTGCTTCCCACTAGCTATCTATTTCACATTTGGTAGTGTATATATGTCAATGCCACTCTCTCACTTTGTCCCAGCTTACCCTTCCCCCTCCCCGTGTCCTCAAGTCCATTATCTACGCCGGCATCTTTATTCCTGTCCTGCCCCTAGGTTCTTCAGAGCCATTTTTTTTTTTTTTAGATTCCATATATATGTGTTAGCATACAGTATTTGTTTTCCTCTTTCTGACTTACTTCACTCTGTATGACAGACTCTAGGTCCATCCACCTCACTACAAATAACTCAATTTCATTTCTTTTTATGGCTGAGTAATATTCCATTGTATATATGAGCCACATCTTCTTTATCCATTTATCTGTCGATGGACACTTAGGTTGCTTCCATGTCCTGACTATTGTAAATAGAGCTGCAATGAACTTTGTGGTGCATGACTCTTTTTGAATTATGGTTTTCTCAGGGTATATGCCCAGTAGTGGGATTGCTGGGTTGTATGGTAGTTCTATTTTTAGTTTTTTAAGGAACCTCCATACTGTTCTCCATAGTGGTTGTATCAATTTACATTCCCACCAACGGTGCAAGAGGGTTCCCATTTCTCCACACTCTCTCCAGCATTTATTGTTTGTAGAGTTTTTGATGACAGCCATTCTGACTGGTGTGAGGTGATACCTCATTGTAGTTTTGATTTGCATTTCTCTTATGATTAGCAACGTTGAGCATTCTTTCATGTGTTTGTTGGCGATCTGTATATCTTCTTCTGAGGATCTTAATGACAGTCATTTTTTCCTTTTTTCTTTCTTCTCTTTTCTTTTTAATTTTTTGGCCGTGCTGCACAGCATACGAGATCTTAGTTCACCGACCGGGGATCAAACCCTGCATTGGAAGCGTGGAGTCTTAACCATTGGACTGCCACAGAAGTCCCTTTTTAATTGAAGTAAAATTGGTATATAACATTATATAAGTTTCAAGTGTACTTAAAGACAGTCTTTTCGTTGTGTTTTGTTGTTTTCTTCCTACATGGTCTCAATTTCCTCTGAGTTGCTTTTTTCTGTTTATTCATTTTGGTGTCTACCTTTCACCTTAAAGACTTTCTTCAGACGTCTCGAAATCCTTGGCTACCTTTCCATGCTAAGACGAAAAAGCTTATGAAAGTGCTGAGTGCAAGGGTGTGGTATAATAGCTGTGAACTTCAGTGCAGGACAATCTACCTGAACCATTTCCTGGGCAAACCTGATTTCAGTGTCGTTAAGTCC